>NW_006921916.1:2877795-2878957 GCF_000298275.1 Orycteropus afer afer
AATATATTTTCCCCTTTTTTTCTCGTGGTTAATGCCATTCCTTCTTTTTTTTTCTTTTTTTGCATTTTTCCTTTTTTTTCTTAATTATTCTCCTCTATCTTTTCTCTCTTAGTACCTTATCCCCAGATATTACAGGTTTTCTTGTTTTTTTTCTTCTTTTCTCCCTTTTTCCTTTTTTTGGTTACTGTTCCTATGTGATTACATGGTGTATTTTTTGTCCATGTGCTTTTAGTTTTTTGATGGTTTTTCAACTGTAATTTTTGTCTAACTGAGTGGGAGACAGCAACAGTCCCCATAAGATAGACCTACACCCACACCTCCTGCAAGTTCACTTACTGAGCAAGAGCCACCACCTCCTTCTCCACCAATGGGCCAATGATAAAAAAAACCACCAAGAATAGCCTGCAACACCCTTGTCTGCTCTTCACAAACAGTTAACAGAGATCTTAATACAATACCACAAACTCTCAGAGACAACAGACCATAACAGTCCACACAAAGAAGCAAGATAAAGTGATAGAAACAAGGAAACAGAATACAGACCCAGAACACATCCCTGAGGAAGACACAGCATTGGAACTCTATGATAAGGAATTCAAAAGAATGATATTTAGGTATCTTCAAAGGATTGAGAGACAAACCAAAGAAAACACAGAAAAAAACCTTAGAAGAATTTTGAAAGAAAATACAAGAACAAAAAGACAAAAATAAATGAAAAATTAGAAATGATTCTAAATCTACAGATAGAAATCCAGAAGACGAATACTAAATTGTCAGAAATAGATAACACATTGGAAGGACAAAGGGGTAGAATTGAAGCAGTGGAAGACAGAATTAATGAGATTGAAAACAAATACCTGAATACTTCTTTGGAAAGGATCAATCAGGAAAAAAATCAAAACAAAATGAAGAAGGCCTAAGGTTCATGTGGGACACCATTAAAAGGAATAATCTACATGTCATTGGAATTCCAGAACAGGAAGATAAAAATAAAGCCACTGAGAAAATTGTCCAAGATTTACTGGAGGAGAACTTCCCTGATATGATGAAAGATGAGAATATATCCATTCAGGAAGTCCAACAAACCCCAAACAGGATAGACCCCAAAAGAAAATCTCTGAGACATATCATCATCAAATTCACCAAAACCAAAGACAAAGAC
>NW_006921916.1:2882632-2886394 GCF_000298275.1 Orycteropus afer afer
TAAGCACCTGAGAGAGAGTGGGAACCTCCCAGAACATTGTTTTGTGCTACTCCCAACAGAAATACTCCAGGTGGACAACTTTAGCAATCAGGAGCTCCTCAGTTGCTCATAGCAAATCCCACCTTGGAGTTTACAAAGACTTATGGGTAGAAAAGCCACACTAAGTAATTTATTACACCACACCTTGCCAAATGGAATGCATGGGAATCGAATTGACAATATCTGTGGAAAGAGGTGATGTAGAAGCTCAACTATTATCAGCCAGAACGAGGCCAGTGGTCAACTGCAGAACAATCAATTGCTCACATGCAAGTTCAAGTTGAAGCTGAAGAAAATAAAAACAAGTCAATAAGAGCCAAAATACAACCTTGAGTATATCTCATTTGAATTAAAGACCATCTCAAGAGTAGATTGGGCCCATTGCCCACTAATGACCAATGACCAGACAAGTTGTGAGATGATATCAAGGACATTTTATGTGAAGAAAGCAAATATCATTAAAAAGACAGGAAAGAAAGAAAAGACCAAAATGGATGTCAGAAGAGGCTCTGAAATTTGCTCATAAATGTACAGTAGCTAAAGTTCAATGGAATAATTGATGAAGTAAAAGAGCTGAGCAGAAGATTTCAAAAGTTGGTCCAAAAGACAAAGTATTACAATGACAAGTGCACAAACCTGGAGTTAGAAAACCAAAAAGAAAGAACACACTTAGCATTTCTCAAACTGAAAGAACTGAAGGAAAAATACAAGCCTCAAATTACAATATTGAAGGATTGTAAGGTCAAAATATAGAATGATGCAGGAATCATCAAAAGAAGATGGAAGGAATACACAGAGTCACCATACCAAAAAAATTTATCAACTTTCAGCCATTTCAGGAGGTAGCATATGATCAAGAACCAATAGAATGAAGGAAGAAATCCAAGCTGCACTGAAGGCACTGGAGAAAAACAAGGCTCCAGGAATTGACAGTACACCAATTGAGATCTTTCAACAAACGGATACAAGTGAGAAGTGCTCACTTGTCTATGTGAAGAAATTGAGAAAACTGTTAACTTGGCCAACCTACTGGAAAACAATCCATATTTGTGCCCATTCCAAAGAAAGGTGATCCATTGGAATGCAGAAATTATCAAACAATTTCATTAATACCACACACAAAGTAAAACTTTGCTGAAGATAATTCAAAAACAATTATAGGAGTACATGGACAGGGAACTGTCAGAAATTCAAGCCAAATTCAAGAGAGGATGTGGAATGAAGTATATCATGGCTGATGTCAGATAGATCTTGCCTAAAAGTGGTAAATATACCAGAAAGATATTAGCCTGTGTTTTATTGGCTATGCAAAACCATTTGACTGTGTGAATCCTAGCAAATTATGAATAACATTGCAAATAATAGGAATTCCAGAATATTTAATTGTGCTCATGCAGAACTTGTATGTAGACCAAGAGGCAGTCATTTAAAAAGATAGTACATGATTTAAAATCAGGAGCAGTGTGCATGAGGGTTGTATCCTTTCACCATACATACTCAATCTGTATGCAGAGCAAATAATCTGAGAAACTGGACAATATGAAGAAAGACATGGCATCAAGATTGGAGGAAGATTCATTAACAACCTCCAATACACAGATGACAGACACAACCTTGCTTTCTGAAAGGGAAGATGACTTGAAGCACTTATTGGTGAAGATCAAAGACTATAGCCTTCAGTATAGATTACACTTCAATATAAAGAAAACAAAAATCTTCACAACTGGACCAATAAGCAACATCATGATAAACAAAATATTGAAGTTGTCAAAGATTTCATTTTACTTGGATCCACAAGTCATGCCCATGGAAGCAGAAGTGAAGAAATGAAGCGATGTTTACATTGGCAAATCTGCAAGAGACATCTTTAAAGCATTAAAAAACAAAACAAACAAAAAAAAAGCATCACCTTGAGGACTAAGGTGCAACTGTCCCAAGCCATGGTATTTTCATTTGCTTCATATACATGTAAAAGGTGGACAATGATAAGGAAGACTGAAGAAGAATTAATGCCTTTGAATTATGGTGTTGGCAAGGAATTTTGTATATAACATCGACTGTCTTGGGAGATGTCTTGGAAGCGAGGATGGCAAGAGTTCATCATACACGCTTTAAATATGTTATCAGGAGGGACCAGTCCCTGAGGGAGGACATCATACTTGGTAAAGCAGAGAATCAACAAAAACATATTAACTGTTTGCAAAAAAGAGTAAAACCCTCAGTGAGATGGACTGACACAGTAGCTACAACAATGGGCTCTGCAGTAACTACTTTAGCCTAATTCACCAGAGTAGGAACTTTCTTTATGGTTTACTTCCTGTTTGTGCAGAATCTGTAATAATAAGTACTAGATCTCTATACCCAACAAGCTTTCTGAAGAAGGTCCTGAGTATGAGTGCTACCACCAGGATAAGTTCAGGGAACAAGGAGAAACAGAGAAAGGACCCTCTATTTGGGTAGTTGGTGGAGATTTCCCATGAAGCATGATATCTAAACCAAGACCTAAAGGAGCAGTAGACACAGCCAGGTGAGATAAAGGAAAAGGTTAATCTAGACAGAAGGAACAGAGGAAATAGTGTTCTAACTCCTTCCCTCATTAAATTCCAAGTGGTTCAGAACAGCTCTTGTGTGGAACAGCAAAGGTGAAGTGGGGAGTTCATGGCAGCAGGTAATAAATTGCATACAAAGTTTGAGTGTGTAACTGTGAGAGTGTCAAGACCACATTTGCACTTTCAAAAGGCCCCTCTGGCTGACAGGTGGAGTGTGGTTTGAAGAGACACTACACTGGCTCTGGAGAGCAGATGGGAGGCCACTGCCCAAATCTAGCAAGAAAGAATCAGTGAGCTCAACAAGGGTCAAAGCAGAGAGGAAAAAAGAAATGGACGGATTTGAGAGGTGTTAAAGACACCAAGTCGTCAGGACTTTGTGACTGAAGATAGAGCCAGAGGGAAAATAGAGGATAAGTAAGCAGGCCTCCAAACTGGGTGGGAATAGATAGCTGTATTCCTTCACTAAGCTATACCAGGAAGAGATCTGAAGATGCTGGAGTTTAGTTTTAGATGTGCTGAGTTTGAGGGATCCTTGGGTAGGCAAGAGAGGCTTTCCAGAGGAAAAGTAAATATATGCTTTGGGAAAGATCACTGAATCAGTATTTAAATTAATGATTTAGTTAATCATATTTTCAGTTTCTATATTGAACAATAGCATACTCATTGCATAGCATGCCTACTGGTGCAGATCTGGTACAGCTAAGGTCCTTTACATGGAGAGAAGATAGCTCAAGTTCATCTCGGCAGCTTCAGCTTTTACCTTACTTTACTGTCCTGTGGGCAGTGTCTGAGCCCAGTAGCTTACCCAGTTCTATGACACAATCTGGTCTGGGATGAGCAGAATCCAACCACCATCCACCATCATATTATCCATCTGCTGGGGGTTGATTGGATTCAATCACTATAAATAAATTCTCATTAAATCCTCACAAAAAAATCTAGTAGGTACTATCATCCTCATCCCTACTTTACAGAGGAGTTAATGATCAAACACAGAGTTTACCTTACTGACTGCCCCACAACAAATTAGTGACTGAACGAGACTTTAAAGAAAAGCATCTGACTACAAATAACGAATTGCTATTGAGTCAATTCTGATTCATGGCAACCTCATGTGTATCAGAATAGACCTGTGCTTCACAGTTTTCAAATAACTGGTTTTTTTTTTTTTTTT
>NW_006921916.1:2886644-2890067 GCF_000298275.1 Orycteropus afer afer
ATAACAACAACAGGGCTCATGGTTTTAAACCTTCCATATTGCTTCTGAGTCAACTCCCAGGTTACTGACACTCTTTCTTTTTTTCTTTTTAACTTTTATATATATATGTATATATATAAATTTTTATTGTGATTTGGGTGAAAGTTTACAGAGCAATTTCATTTTCCATACAGCAGTTCATATACATTTTGTCTGGTGACATTGACTGCAATTTCCCACAATGTAACAGCTCTCTCTTCCCACTTCCTCCCCATAAGTTACCTCTTCGCTGCATCCTTCCCTCCCATGAAACCCTGCGCCTCTGAGCCATCTCCCTGTGTATACACTGCCCTTTTGTTCTCCCATGATTGATCTCTCCAAGGAGTCTATCTACCTAATGTAAATGTTCAACCCATATGCTGGTCTTTTATTTGGCTGGAAGCCACAGGAGTTCAATTCCAGACCTGAAGGGCAGCTAGGGGCCATATCTCAGGGCTTTCACCAGGCTCTTTCAGAGCAGCAAGCCTGCCTGGTCTTTTTTTCATAATTTTGAGTTTTGTTCCACATTGTTTTCCCATTCTATCCAGGATCTCCTACACAGATCCCCCTCTGAATAGTTGACAGTGGTAGCCAGGCACTGACATTCCCTTTCTTACCAGTTGGCCTGGCACGGATTCCCTGAAACCAGTTGTTTTCATCTGTGTTGAAGCTCTAGTGCCCTCAAGTATTATTAAGAAATTAGCAATCCCTCCTGGGGTTTCCGAGGTGGTATCTCTAAGGAAGTAGATTGCCCAATCTTCCTTCAGAAGAGTGGCTGGTGGGTTTGAACCACCAGCCTTCTGGTTAGCAGTCAAATGCCTTAGGCACTACACTACCAGAGCTCCCGTACATCTTGTGGTGACTCAATAAAACAGAGTAGAACTGTTGCATGGGCTGTAAATCCTAATAAGAGCAGATCACCAGGTCTTTTCTTCCATGGAGTGGGTTCAAACCATTCACCTTTCCATTAGGAGCCATACTCTTAACCACTGCACCACTAGGGCTCATCTGAGTGGGAATCAATTCCATGGCACACATGTCTGCATGCTCCATTTTTCTTTAGAGAATACAGTACAGTCATTTTAAGGAAGCAGAACAAAGTTGAGATTTTCTAAAGCACGATTGTACAATGTGTTCCCATCAGCATTACCTAGAACTTGTTAGAAATACAAATTACCAGGTCCCTACCCAGACCTAAGGATCCCTAGTGGCGCAGTGGTTAAGCATTCAGCTTCTAACTAAAAGGTCAGCAGTTCCAACTTACCAGTTGCTCTGTGGGAGAAAGATGTGGCAGTCTGCTTCTGTAAAGATTACAGCTTTCGAAACCCTATGGGGCTTTGTCCCATAGGGTAGCTATGAGTCAGAATCTACTCAAAGGCAGTGGGTTTGGGGTTTTGGGAACTCACATCTGCTGAATCAGAACTCTGGGGGCAACCCAGTAGTCTGTGTTTAACAAGTGCTCCAGGGGCTTCTGAGGCCACCAAAGTGTGATAGCCTCTGTTGTTTATGCTTTCAGTTGCTCTTGCTGTGGTTTGGATTTTTGGATGATGTTTTTTTGGTTAGAGATTTTTAAAACACAGAAAAACTATGGGATTTGGGGATAAATTGACAAAGGGTAGCATCTAACACTAGTATCATTTGTTTCTATTTACAGGTCAGTTTAGACTCCAGAGTAAGAGAAGTCATCAACAGAAACATGTTGGAACCATCCCAGCATATATTTGATGATGCACAGCTTCAGATATACACTCTAATGCACAGAGACTCATACCCTCGGTTTATGAACTCAAATCTCTATAAGGACTTGCTCCAGTCCTTATCTGAGAAATCAATTGAAGCATAAGATTTTTCAAATTTATTAACAATAAAATAATAGTAGAAACCATGGACTATTTCTAGAACAGAGAATTTAGAGGTAGATGTATCTCTGGAGTAATAATCTATTTTAATAACATGCTTCCTTTTACAGAGGGCTATATATTATTCACAAAATAAATTGCAGCTACCTTTAGTGTTAGAGCTCTGGTAGCACAGTGCCTAAGGCACTTGACTCCAAACCAGAAGGTTGGCAGTTCAAACCCACCAGCCACTCCTCGGAAGGAAGGTTGGGCAATCTACTTCTGTAGTGATACGGCCTCAGAAACCCAAGGATGAGTCACTATGAGTTGGGTCCGACTCGATGGCACATAACAACAAGTAACAATTAGTGATATTATAGAGGGAAAAAATGGAATATGACTGCTTTAGAAAGGTAGTATATTTATATTTTCATTAATAGTAGCATGCTCTCACCAGCAGAGAGCACATTAGGAGCCTCCATACTGTCTGGAGCATGTACATCCACTGAAAACAAATTGGACTGCTTTTGTTTTGCATGATTTCAACAACTGATTTCTCTCCCCCAAAAGAAAGTTCTTTCATTCAGGGATTTCTCTGCTGCTCTTCCTTCTGTCAAGCTTCATTTTGAACACTTATCAGTGTCTGTCATGGAGGACCCAAATTCACATTTCATAGACATATGACCAACACTTGTAAAAATGGTACTCCACTTTTTCTTGCAATATATGTATGTAGATATAATGTGTCTGTCTTTACATAATTAATATAAAGCAGTGTGCTCTTGAGTGGCCCAGCCTCAAATATTTGATAAGAGCAACAATGCATAGAAAATTATTTCATTAAATAGTTATCATTATTGTAATACCAGAGTTTGCCAATGTAAAGAATGAATATTTAAGTTCACAATTTGGTCATATTACTAACAATGCTTTAAAATAAATGTGTGTCCACTTTTTATTATTGAAGAAATCTGGGCATTTTCACTCTTTTTAAAAAATAGAGCACAGTAGTTTTATGTTCATCTTTATTTTTTCCTTCATATATAAAATATTTGGGAAATATAAGGTTAAGTAAGTAGGGTTATATGCAAAATTTATTTTAGCTCCCAGACTAGGATTCTGTCTTTGTTGTTGTTGTTGTTGTCAGGTGCCATTGTATTGGTTCTGACTCATAGCAACCCCATGTGAAACAGAATAAAACACTGTCTGTGGTCCTACATCATCCTCACAATCCTTGCTGTGTTTGAGCCCATTGTCACAAATGCCATGTCAATCCATCTCATTGAGGGTCTTCCTCTTTTTCACTGACCTCTACCAAGCATGATGTTCTTCTCCAGAGACTGGTCCCTCCTGATAACATGTCCAAAATACCTGAGACAAAAATCTCACCATCTGCACTTCTAAGGAACTCCTATGGATTGAACTGTGTCCCCAAAAAATATGTGTTGTAGGATGAATGGCTGCATTGTTCAGTGACCGAAAGCCAGATGAATTGTGGGAAGATATCAAGAACATTATCCATGAAGAAAGCAAGAGATCACTAAAAAGACAAGAAAAGAAGAGAAGA
>NW_006921916.1:2891942-2896406 GCF_000298275.1 Orycteropus afer afer
GCGGGATCGGGCAGTGTTTCGTTCTGCTGTGCATGGGGTCGCTATGAGTCGGAAACGACTCGATGGCACTTAACAACAACAACAACAACAAGGATGAATGGATAGCCAAACTGTGGTACATATACACAGTGGAATACTACCCAACATTAAAAATAATGAAGAATCCACAAAAATATCATAACATAGTTGAACTTGGAGTACATTATGCTGAGTGAAATAGGTTAACCACAGAAGAGCAAATGTTGTATGAGCCTGTTATGATAAAAAGTCAAGGAAAGGTCTACATGTGGAAGGAAATTTTGTTGGTTACCAGAGTGGAGGGAGGAAGGAAAATTGCTAGCTAGGTAAGAGACATATATTCATTTGAGTGAAGGGAAAGGCAATAGAACAAAAGTATGTGACCAGCACAATGTCACTAAGGAAAAGGAAGACAATCTATGAGTGGATATGTAGGTAGACAAGCAAGATGATCGGGCATGGGTAGGCAATCACCATGACCATATATAGGTTTGGCAGATGATGTTTTTACATATGTATTTGTATGTGCTATAAGATTGTTCATATATATAATAGAGCTAATAGGGGGCAAAGCTATGATAACTTCTTAGCCACAACCAAGTACCTTGAGGGAGTGACTTGCTAGGTCTGTGGACTTGGGTCTCAGTCAAGGGGAACAGCAAGCTCAATTGGCATAATATAGTATGCAAAAATATTGTTCTACATCCAGCTTTGGTGAGCAGCAACCAGGGTCTTAAAACTTCTGAGCAGCCATCTGAGATGCAACTGTTGGTCTCTCCTTGTCAGGAGCAAGGGAGTTCTGGTGGTGTAGTGCCTAAGGCATTTTGACAGCTAACCAAAAGGCTGGAGGTTCAAATCCACCAGCCACTCCTTAGAAAGAAAATTAGGCAGTCTACTTCCATAGAGATACCGCCTCGGAATTGGAAACTGAAGGAGGGGTTGCTGAGTTGCAATCGACTCGACAGCAGTGAGTTTGAGTTTGGATTTGGTTTGGGTTTTTGCCTGGAGCAAAGAAGAGTGAAGAAAATCAAATACAAATGGAAACAATTAGACCAAGGGACTAGTGGACCATGGGAACCTCAGCCTACATGATGACCCTGAGACGAGAAGAATTAGATGGTGCCTGTCTACAAATGTCACCCACTCTGAAAGGGATGAAAATTGTAGATTCTAGACAGAATGGGAGTAAAATGTGAAACAAAACTCAAAATCATAAAAAAGACCAGGCTTACTGATCTGATAAAGACTGGTGAAATCCCCAAAACTATGGACCCTAGTCACTCTTTGGGCCTGAAATTGAACTCACTTCTGTGTTGTAACTTTCAGCCAGACAATAGACAGATCTAAGAGCTGAACAATTATACCAGGGAAGTGCATCCTTAGAACAATCAACCATGAGGGATCAGAAGGGCAGCATATGCACAGGGAGAAAGCTTGGAAGGCAGGAATGCACAGAACAGAAGGACACAGAAAAAGGGTAACCACAGGAGGGAAGTGTGAAGAAAGCTGTTGCACTGTGTGGAATGCAATCAATATCAGAAACAAAAAGTGTATCAACTGTTGAATGGAAAACGAATCTGTTCTGTAAACTTTCACCCAAATCATAATAAAAAGTTACAATATATATGTGTGTTTGTAAATCCTAACCTCTATGCCCATGGTTATTATCCCATTTGGGAATGGGTTGTCTTTGTTATGTTAATGAGATAGGATTTGTGTAGGGTGTGTCTTAATTGAATATCTTTTGAGGGACAAAAGAGATTAAACAAACAAGCAAGTGAGCCAAGATGGCATAAGATAGATACCAAGACACACAGAGATCTCCAAGTAACCAGGAAGCAGATGATGAAGAAGCAAGGACCTTCCTCCAAAGACAGAGAAAGACTTCCCCTAGGTCCTGTCCTCTGAATTCAGACTTTTAGCCCACCAAATTTTGAGAGCTCTAGTAGTGTAGTGCCTAAGGCATTTGACTGCTAATTAGAAAGTTGGTGATTCAAACCCACTAGCCACTCCACGGAAGGAAGATGTGGCAATCTACTTCCATAGTGACTCACTATGAATTGGAAATGACTTGATAGCAGTGTTTAAAGCTTTTTGAAAGCCATCTACTGGTGCTATTTCAGTTATAGCAGCACGAGATAACTAAGATAGGAGCATCCTGACTATACTTCTTCCAAGACAGATTTATTCATTCTTCTGGCAGTCTATGGTATATTCAATATCATTTGCCAACATTATAATCCAAAAACATCGTTTTTGTTCGGTATTCTTTAGTCATTGTCCAGCTCTCACATGCACATAAATGCAATGCAAAACACTGCCATGGAATCGGTTCCAACTCATAGTGACCCCTCTTTGGGTTTCCGGGGTGGTATCACTAGGGAAGTAGATTGCCCAACTTTCACATGCACATAAGCTGATTGAAATTATCATGGCTTGCGTCAGGCACACTTTAGTCCTCAAGGTGATAATTTTGTTTTTTAACACTTTAAAGAGATCTTCTGCAGCAGATTTTGCCCAGTGCAATACGTCATTTTATTTCTTGGCTGCTACTTCCATGGGCATTGATTGCTGATCCAAGTAAAATGAAATCCTTGACAACTTCAATCTTTTCTCTGCTTATCATGATGTTGGTTATTGGTCCAGTTGTGAAGATTTTACTTTTCTTTATATTGAGGTATAATCCATACAAAAAGCTGTAATCTTCGATCTTCATCAGTAAGTGTTCAAACCTTCTTCATTTTTAGCAAGCAAGGTTGTGTCATCTGCATATCACAGGTTGTTAATGAGTGTTCCCCCAGTCCTGATACCATGTTCTTCATATAGTCCAGTTTCTCAGATTATTTGCTCAGGATACAGATTTAATGAGTATGGTGAAAGGATATGACCCTGACGTACATCTTTCCTGGTGTAGTACTGTGTAGTACCCCTTTGCTCTGTTCAAACAACTGCCTCTAACTCTATGTACAGGTACCACATGAGTACAATTACAGGTTTCACTGAGTCCAGTTAAATGTTCTATACTTCCCATTCTTTGCAATGTTTACCATTGTGGTAGTTAAGATTGTATTCAACTTGGCTGGGCCTGGTTTTAAGTGGATGGGCAGCTGGATGTAGTTATTCCCTGTGATGGGACTGGTAGTCAACTCCATGGTGGACTCTACTGTGAGCAGCTGAATAGCTGCCTTAGGGATGTGGTCTGCTTCCAGTATATAAGAAGCAGCTTTGAAGAAGGTCTCTAGTTCTTGGCACATCTGGATCCTGCATTTGGCCAAATTTTCATCTCAGTGGCCTGTCCTGTTGTCTACCAATCCTGGACTGCTTCTAGACTTGAACTAATGGCCATGTTGCTTGATATCTTGGGACTGTGCCATTTTGCTTGTCCATTTTGGGTTTGTCACCCTCAGCAGCCAGCAGCTGTCTGAGTTAAGAGACACTTCCAGCTCCAGTGGGCTGGGAGGAAGTGGTAGAGCTGAAGCCAAAGGTTGAGAGGCCTTCTCCCAGCCCCTAGACCTGGCACTTTGAACTCGGACTTCTCGCCTCCCAAACTGTAAGATAATGAATACCTGTTTGTTAAAATCATCCACTTGTGGTATTTCTGTTACAGCAGCACTAGAGAACCAAAACAACCACAATTTGTAATGATCCATACAAATTACTTTGCATAGTAAAATAACACAGTAAATATCTTTCTGGTATTCCCTGCTTTCAGCCAAGATTCATCTGACATAAGCAATGATATCCCTCAATTCTCTTCTGAATGCAGCTTAAATTTTTGGCACTTCCCTGTCCATGTACTACTGTAACAATTTTTGAATCATCTTCAGCAAAATTTTACTTGCATGTGATATTAATGACATTGTTTGATAATTTCCACATTCTGTTGGATCACCTTTCTTTGGAATGGGCACAAATATAGATCTTTTCCAGTCAGTTGGCCAGGTAGCTCTCTTCCAAATTTCTTGGCGTAAATGAGTAAGCACCTCCAGCACTGCAATTGTTTGTTGAAACATCTCAATGGGTATTCCATCAATTCCTGGAGCCTTGTTTTTTTTCAAATCCCTTTAGTGCAGCTTGCACTTCTTCCTTCAATACCATTGGTTCTTGATTATATGCTACCTTCTGATGTAGTTGAACATCGACCAATTCTTTTTGGTACAGGGACCATCTTCTTCTTCCCTCCCCCCAATTGTTTCCAATTTATTTCAGTAAAGAATATTCTGTTTTACAGAATGACATCAATTTAAAGACCAGATACTGATAGACCATAAATAAATGTTGCAAAAACCAACTGTGAGCTCTGAATCAACAGGGTAGATTTTGGGGATGCAACTTTGTGCCTCCAAAATTAAGTAAAATTAATTAATTATTACATAATAATATTGACTCTACATTTATAACAAACTCTTTTGAGATCCAAACAGTTGTGCTTTTTTGGAAACCAAA
>NW_006921916.1:2900742-2910201 GCF_000298275.1 Orycteropus afer afer
GCAAATTCTTCTGCTAGTTGGGGTTTAGTCTACTTCTGTATCCTTCCCTTCAAGGCTCAGCAGTCCAAGATTATCTTCTGTGTCTGTGTTAATTGGTTTCCCTTTTCTTTGTTGAAGAGGGTCTGTGCAGTCCTTCTGCGTAGTCCGCCATCTTGCGGGGCTTTGTTCAGCTCTTTTACTTTATCATTTGTTCCATTCGCTTTAGCTACTCGCCATTCAAGGGCAAATTCAGAGTCTCTTCTGACATCCATTTTTGTCTTTTCTTCCCTGCCTTTCTTTTTAATGACCTTTTGCTTTCTTCATGTATGTTGTTCTTGATGTCATCCCACAACTCATCTGGTCTTCAGTCTTTGGTGTTCAATGCATCAAATCTATTCTTGAGATAATCTCTAATTTCAGGTGGTATATAATCAGGATCATATTTTGGCTCTTGTGGACTTGTTTTAATTTTCTCTAGCTTCAACTTGAAATTACATATGAGCAATTGATTGTCTGTTCTACAATCAGTTCCTGGTCTTGTTTTGACTGATGATGTTGAGCTTCTCCACCACCCCTTTCCACAGATGTAGTCAATTTTGTTCCTGTGTATTCCATCTGATAAGGTCCACGTGTATAGCTGCCATTTACGTTGTTGAAATAGGTATTTGGAACGAAGTCATTGGTCTTGCAAAATTCCATCATGTGATTTCTGGCATCATTCCATTTCCAAGCCCAAATTTTCCATCTACTGATGCTTCCTCTTTGTTTCTAACTTTCACATTCTAATCACCAGTAATTATCAACACATCTTGATTGGATATTTGATCAATTTCAAATTGTAACAGTTAATTAATATCTTCAGTGTCTTCATCATTGGCTTTAGTGGTTGGTGTGTAAGTTTGAATAATAGTAGTGTTAACTGGTCTTCCTTGTAGGTGTATAGATATTATCCTATCTCTGACAGCATTGTATTTCAGGATAAATCTTGAAATGTTCTTTTTTACGATGAATGTGGTGCCATTCCTCTTCAGTTTGTCATTCCCAGCATAGTAGACCTTATGATTGTCTGGTTCAAAATAGCAAATACAAGTCCATTTCATCTCACTGATGCACAGGATATCAATCTTGATGCATTCCATTTCATTTTTGATAACTTCCAATTTTCCTAGATTCATACTTCTTACATTCTACATTCTGGTTATTAATAGATGTTTGTAACTATTTCGTCCCATTTCAAGCCATGTCTAATCAGCAAATGAAGGTCCTGAAAGCTTTACTCCATCCACATCATTAAAGTCAACTCTACTTTAAGGAGCTCTGGTGGTGCAGTGTCTAGGGCACTTGACTGCTAACCAGAAGGTTGGTGGTTCATACCCACTAGCTGCTCTGTGGAATGAAGATGGAGCAATCTACTTCTGTAAAGATTTTACTGCCTCAGAAACCCAATGGGAGTTGCTGTGAGTCACAATCAACTAGATGGCAGTGAGTTTGTTGTTGTTGTTGGACTACTTTGAGGAGGCACATTTTCCCCAGTCATATTTTTAGTGCCTTCCAACCTGAGGGGTTCATCTTCTGGCACTATATCAGACAGTGTTTACCTGCTATTCATAAAGTTTTCTAGTAATAGATCAGACAGTGTTTCACTGCTATTCATAAGCTCTTCAGAGGCCAATTTTTCAAAAGTGGATTGCTCCATCCTTATTCCCAGTCTGTCTTAGTCTGGAAGCTCCACTGAAATCCGTCCACCATGGGTGACCCTGCTTGTATCCTCAGAGCAACATGCAAGCCACACAGTACAATAAAATGACAGGCAAGTGGTTGCTGTGAAGATTACAGCCTTGGAAATCCTATAAGGCATTGTTACTCTGTCCTATTAAGATAGAGCATATGGCCCTACAAGATAAGCAGGATAACCAAGTGAGCCAACTGCCCCCTCACCCTTAACCTATTACCCTCAACATTCAGGGCTAGCCCAAACCAGTCTGAGTCTGTTTGGCTGCCATCTTTGAATCCTAGGTGACCTTTAGGTCATTCCCATGAATATTAACCTCTGGGGGGAGTTTAGCCTCCATTTTTTATACATGTGACATATGGAGAAGTATGTTCTATGCACATCTGCATAGAACATATACCCATGATTCTGTATGACTTTCTGTTTTGTAAACTGTATATAAGGGAAGCTTGAAGGAACCTTCCTTGGAGCAGTCTTGGAGGCACTATCCCTGACTGTTTGGCCAAACAAATAAAAGTGTCTTTCTGTTCTCCCACCTTAGTCACTTGTTTATTGGCTACAATGAGTCACATCAAGCAGAGCCTAGATTTCACCTGGCCACGAATTCTGGTGAGCCAGCATGAATAATTTGCTCAGTTCCAGAGGCAGATTGGATGGCAGACTAGACCAGGAGTCCAGTGCACTCCAGATTTCTCTATGAGACATTCAGATGGTCCTCAAGTCCTGAGCCACCTCAGACTCAGTGGAGACATGAAATATACTCGTGGTTTACCCTAGGAAGGAGGACCAGCTGTCCTTGGGCGAATAACAATTTTAAATAAGCCTACCTTGTGAGCTTTGAAATTTGTGTGTTATTCAGGAAACATTGGCTGCTGAGACTAACATTTACAGACTTCAGTCAGTGGGTAATTGTTACTAAGATTTTGGTAGGAAATGGGAAATGCACACGGAATTCTGAATGTGGCCCTTTAGAATATATTTTAAGAATTTGTCATATTTTGGGTCAGGCTCTAGGAGGAAAAAGGAAATGATTTTGTTTTGTAATACTGCCTGGCTCCAGTACAAGCTAGAAAGTGGGAAAAGGTGGTTGCTTAATGGATATAACATATTTATATATATAACATTATTTTCTTTGCTATTCATAAGGTTTTCCTTATGAAAAACTGCAAAGGAACTGTTTCAAGTGCTGAGGAGCAAGGATATCTCCTTGAGGACTAAGGTGAACCTGACACAAGCCGTGATATTTCCAGTCACTTCGTATGCATGTGAAAGCTGGACAATGAATAAGGAAGACCGAAGAAGAGTTGATGCTTTTGAGTTGTGGTGCTGGCGAAGAATGCTGAAAGTACCATGGACTGCAAAAAGAACTAACAGATCTGTCCTGGAGGAAGTACAGCCAGAATGCTCCTTGGAAGCAAGAATGGCCAGACTTCATCTCACCTATTTTGGTCATGTTGTAAGAAGGGACCATTCCCTGGAGAAGGATGTCATGCTTGGTAGGGTGGAGGGTCAACGAAAGAGGGGGAGGCCTTCAACGAGATGGATTGACACAGTGGCTGCAATGATGGACTCAAGTATAGCAGGGATTGTGGGGCTGGTGTGGGATTGGGCAGTGTTTCGTTCTGCTGTGCATGGGGTCGCTATGAGTTGGAAATGACTCGATGGCACTTAACAACAACATTATTTTGTAATTGGACCTGTTTTGTACTAGGGAAGAAAAATGGGATGACAAAATGTATGTGAACGTTTTCATGATTTTGTTTAGAATTAAGAACTTACAAAAGCAATGCAAAGTGATGGTTCAGAAGGGAGCAATGGATCACGACTGCCTGTCCTCCCTGCAGAACTGAGAATGATTTCCTGGGTCTGCCATCCCTTCCTCCATGCCCTCCTCAGCCCTCCTCAGCCTTTTCCAGGTCATCCCCTCCTCCATGCCCTCCTCCATGCCCTCCTCAGCCTTTCCGAGGTCTTGAACCCCCTGCCCCACACCCTGGACCAGGTCCTTCAATCCCTTGTTTAGAATCCCCTCCACAAACAAGAAGTGGAATGGCCTATACATGCCCTGATTCAACCACAGAACAGTCAGTTCTGAGGGACACATTTGGGAGATGAAGAAGGGCCAAAGCACGCTAGACTTTTTTCTTTCCACCAGATGCTAGCAAGTGATGGGGGAATGGTCTGGGCTCACACTCCTTTTTCTACCAGTGATCTTTTTAATTGGAAAAATAATCTCCCAATTTACTAAGAGAAGCCAAAAAGGATGCATGATTTGTTTTCTAAAATTTTTTGCACTTATACCTCAACTAGCATAGTGCCTAAGGCACTTGATTACTAACCAGAAGGCTGGCGGTTCAAACCCACCAGCCACTCCTTGGAAGGAAGTTTGGGTAATCTACTTCCATAGTGATACTTCAGAAACCCAAGGAGAGGTCGCTATGAGTCGGGTCTGACTCAACGGCACATAACAACAACAACAAGATGCCTCAACTTGAGCAGAATGCCAGGTGCTGTGGGACATTCTTTTAACACCAGAGGAAATATTCATGGTTTTTAAAAAAGCCCAGGAAGAAGCTGATAGGCATCATGAAGCTCATGGCAAAACCTGACCAGCACTGAGACTTTTCCAGCTCAGGACCCCTACTAGAACCCAAATACAACTGGGGGGGTGGCATGCAAATCTTTCTTATTACCAAAAGTGGCTATGAGAAGACATAAAGAAAGGAGCTCCAAAACAACAACAACAAAAATCTAAACAAAGTATAAGAAGTCAAACAAAACTGATAGAGCCTGATGGAACCACTGAGACTATGGCCCCTAGCTGCCCTTCAGGTTGGGAACTGAACCCACTCCTGTAGCTTCTGGCCAAACAAAAGACAGGCATATGAGGTGAACATTTACACTAGGTAGATATACTCCTTGGAGAGAACAATCCTGGGAAAATAGAAGGGCACACAAGACACAAACAGCAACTCTGATGGACTTTTCTCCCACGAAGGTTCAAAAACAGCCCTACTCTCTTCAGGTCAGCTCTGGCTACAGAGCTGCATCATCTTACTTTGCAGAATGGAGAAGATTTCTTCATCACCAGTAAGGATGAGAAAAATTTCCATAATACCATAGAAGAAGTCCTGTACTGGGACAACCACAGGATACAGAGACTGAGCAGAGAAGGCTTAGTTCACTCTACCCAAAGTAGATTCGTTTCAAAATTCAGTCTGGGAAGGGAGAACTGCTCCCAGAAAAAAAAGGATGCTATGTTCAGCTTGCATCCCCAACAACCAGACAGAAGCTCAGAGGCTTCCTAGGAATGACTGGCTTCTGTCAAATCCGGATCCCTAATTTCAGCCTAATTGACAAGCCTTTCTATCAAATCTTAGAGGGAAGAGATTCCAACCCCCTGGTATGAATAAGAATTGAAGACCAGGACTTCAAAACCCTAAAAGCAAAGTTGATGGAAGCCTTGCATGATCCATCCTTTTGACATGTATGTGTGCAAATTGACAAGTATAGTGGCTGGAGTTCTCACACAAATTCTGGGAAGCTGGAGAAAACCAATGGCCTACTTTTCAAAGAAGTTAGACACAGTGACTGAAGAGTGGCCAGCCTCTCTGAGCCATAACCACAGCAGTCACTATCATCAAAGAGATAGGAAAAACCAATGAATAGCTGAGGCTTGGGGAACTACCCAGAAAAAGAAAGGATGGCTGTACACTGAACACAGAAGAATATACCCTCAGATTTGCTGAAACTCATCCTCCAGCAGGCACACCAGTCCACCCACTATGGAAGAGATGGAATGTATGACTGAGTAAAAGGATATTTAATAGAACACAAATTGTTTCAGACAATAGAGGCAGTTACTCATGCCTGTTCTATCTGTGCACAAATCAACCTGAAAAATTCCTCAGATGCCCCACTTGGAGTGCAAAGAAAGGGATCGATGCTTGGCAACAACTAGCAAGTAGACTTTACTGGAATGTCTCATGCCCTAGAAAATTACAGGTACCTTCTGGTATCCATAAGGAGTTCTGGTGGTGTAATGGTTAAGGCGTTTGGCTACTAACCAAAAGGTTGGTGGTTCAAACTCTCCAGCTGCTCTGTGGGAGAGAGATGAGGCAGTCTGTTTCCATAAAGATTTACAGACTTGGAATCCCTATGGAGCAGTTCTACTCTGTTCTTTATGGTTGCTATGTGTTGGAATCAATTCAATGGCAGTTGGTGGTTGGTCTGGTTTTCATTGACACCTTCACCAAATGGGTGGAAGCCTTTTTTTGCCAGTCATAGAGAGCCTGAATTAGTCAAACAACTCCAGCAAGAAATTATTTCAAGGTTCAGACTCCCAACCTCCATTGGAAGCGATAATGGACTTTATTTTATTGCTCAAACCATTCAGTTAGTTGCAAGCACATGCACCCTTACCTGAAACCTTCATGTGGCCTGGAGACCACAGTCCAGTGGAAAAGCTGAGCAAGGAAACCAAAGTCTAAAAGGCACATAGCCAAGATTTTCCAAGAAACCAAAGTTACTTGGACAACAGTCCTCCCCATGGTCCTCATGAGATATAGGTTTATCCCTGAGGGGAAGTTAAAACTCAGCCCTTTGAGCTGTAATGAGGGTGTCGCCTATTGACAAATACTGAAATTTGTGATAGTCAGGGGTTGAAAGAAGCTCTCACTGTTTCCCACAAACAGGGAGAAGTTTGCCTTAAAAGTATTTATAGACTACCAGTAAGATGACAGAATAGGCAGACAAGCTACACAGACCCTCTTCAGCAAAGAAAAAAAGAAACAAACTGACAGAGATACAGAAGATAATCCTGGAGCCCTGAGCTTTGAAAGGAAGTGTACATAAGTGGATTAGGCCTATAAGAAAGGAAAGGAAAAAGCAATGAGGTAGACAATCTGAGCTGTGGACTTTCTGCTGTCTGGAGGGTGCCGCCATTTTGATTGTTTACGAGCAGGGGCCATTTTGGATTTTAAAGTGACAGCATTCTCATTCAGATTCCAGGGACTTAAGAATATGCTCTGTTTGCCAAGGACAGCAGGGACATAGGAGAGGATGACAATGGGAAAGGAGATAGGTGGTGAGCATGTAAGTGCTGCCAACAAGCAAATAGAGGAGCACAACAAAGTATCCTGCTTCCATAGATAACATAAAAAGAAAACAGAAATCATGGTGAGTTACTCCAACACACAATCATCAATTAAATATAAACACAAAAATATCACAATGCCTCAGAGACAGAGAGCATTACAGTCCATACAAAGAACCAAGATAAAGCAGGAGAAACAAGGGACCAGGATACAGATCCAAAACACATCCCTGAGGAAGACACAGCATTTGAACCCCCTGATAAGGAATTCTAAAGAATTATATTTCGGTACCTTCAATGGATTGAGAGACAGATCAAGGAAAACACTGGCAAAACTGAGGAAAACATAGACAAAACCCTAGAAAATTTTCAAAAGACAATACAAGAACAAAAAGACAAAATAAATGAAAAATTCTAAATGATACAAAATCTACAGACAGAAATCCAGAAGATTAATACTAAATTTTCAGATAGATAAAACATTGAATGGGCAAAGGAGTAGAATTGAATCAATGGAAGACAGGATTAGTGAGATTGAAGGCAAATATCTTAATACTTCTTTGGAAAGGGATCAATCAGAAAAAAGATCAAAACAAAATGAAGGCAGCCTAAGGCTCATGTGGGATACCATCAAAAGGAATAACTTAAGTATAATCGGAATTCCAGAACAGGAAGAGACAAATAAAAGCACAGAAAAAATTGTCAAAGATTTGTTGGAAGAGAATTTTCCTGGTATGATGAGAATATACCCATTCAAGAAGTCCAATGAACCCCAAACAGGATAGACCCCAAAAGAAAATCATCATCAAACTCACCAAAACCAAAGACAAAAAGAGAATCCTAAAAACAGCACAGGAAAAATGAAAAGTTACCTACAAGGGGCAACCAATAAGACTAAGATTGGATTTCTCGACAGAAACCATGCAGATGAGAAGACAATGGGATGGTATATATAAAACTCTGAAAGAGAAAAATTTCCAACTAAGAATTATGTACACAGCAAAACTGTCCCTCAAATATGATGGTGAAATTATGACATTTCCAGATAAGCAGAAATTAAGGGGATTTGTTAAAACCAGATCAACCTTACAAGAGATCCTAAAGGGAGTCCTTTGGACAGAGAACCAACCACAGCAAACAACTGACCATTAACATACCATTAACGCATAACCCAGAAACCAACCCAGCTATGGAAGTATCCAAAGTAAATAAGCCTACAAGATTGTAAACAGGGAACCAGAGACATCAATTGACAAATGGGGATGGCTACAAACCAAAAAGAGGGAAAAAAATGAGATACCATCTCACACCAGCACTAATGGCAAAGTTCAATAAGACAGAAAATAACAAATGCTGGCAAGGATGTGGAGAAATTGGGACTCTCATACACTGCTGGGTGGGACTATAAAATGATATAACCATTGTGGAAAACAGTATCATGATTCCTTAAAAAGATGGAATTAGAAATACCATTTGACCCAACAATCCCATTACTAGGTATATATCCTAAAGAATTGAGAGCCAGGACAAGAACAGATACATGCACACCCATGTTCATCGCAACACTATTTACAATAGCAAAAAGGTGCAAACAACTTACATGCCCATCAACCGAAGAATGGATAACCAAACTATGGTACAGACACACAATGGAATACTATGCAACATTAAAGAATAATGTAGAGTCTCCAAAATACTGCATAACATGGATGAACTTGGAGGATATTATGCTTAGTGAAATAAGTCAATCACAGAAGGACAAAAATAGTATTAGTTGATTATTGTAAAAAGGCAAGGAAAGGTTTATATATGGAAGGATACCTTTCTTTGTTGGTTACCAAGGTGGGAGGGGAGGAGAGGGAACACTGCAAAAAAAAAAAAAAAAATGCATTGACCCATGTCACTTTTGTGTATTTCACTGTACATAAATTATATATTTCAATAATATATATATATACATTTTAAAAGCTATTTACAGTCTCTCGGTTACCTTATTCCCTTTCCACAGGTATGCCCTCCTCCAAAATCCACCTGATTCAGAGGTACTGCTGCACCCCTTTCAGCTTGGAGATTGGGTACTTCTCCAATCATGGAAGTCAGACAAAAGTGGACTGGGCCAGTTCAAGAACTATTGCAAGCCACACCAACTGCAGTGAAACTCAGCAGTCTCAAAGTGTGGATCCATCACACCCATGTTAAGAAGGCCTCTCAGGGTACAGACAACAAAGATGAACCCTTCTTCATGTACAGTACTGCTTTGTCAGTGATGGCAAGCATTGATCTATGGGCAGGTAGATGAGTGGACAGGCTGAAGGATCAGGTATGTTTAGGCTGGGGAAAATGTGCCCATGACCACATATAGGGTTGGCAGATAATATTTCTATGAGAGTATTTGTATGGTACTATAAAAATGTCCAGGTGTATAGTAGAGTTGACAAGGGACAAGGTTGTGGTGACTTCTTGGCCACAGCCAGATACCTGGAGGGAGCAAGTAGTTGGACCTGTGGACTCAGGACCATGGTTGCAGGGGACAGCAAGTTCAATTGACATGTTGTTATTGTTGTTATGTGCCGTTGAGTTGGCCCCGACTCATAAAGACCCCTCCTTGGGTTTCTGATGCAGTATCACTATGGAAGTAGATTGCCCCATCTTCCTT
>NW_006921916.1:2910442-2928186 GCF_000298275.1 Orycteropus afer afer
AGCTGGACAATGAATAAGGAAGACCAAAGAAGAGTTGATGCTTTTGAGTTGTGGTGTTGGTGAAGAATACTGAAAGTACTATGGACTGCCAAAAGAACTAACAAATCTGTCCTGGAAGAAGTGCAGATGATGCCAACCACTCAGAAAGGGATCAAAATTGTAGATCCTGGATAGAGTGGGAGAGAAAATGTGGAACAAAATTCAAAAACACAAAAGTAACCAGAATTACTGGTCAGATGGAGGTTGGTGGAACTGTTGAGACTATGGCCCTGGGTTATACTTCAGCCCTGGAACTGGAATCACTTCCATGAATTAGTTCTCAGCCAAACAGT
This sequence comes from Orycteropus afer afer, assembly GCF_000298275.1. NCBI lineage: Eukaryota > Metazoa > Chordata > Mammalia > Tubulidentata > Orycteropodidae > Orycteropus > Orycteropus afer. The sequence continues at coordinate 2,910,775 of NW_006921916.1, forward strand.
AAAAAGACCTACAAGCAGAACACATACCCCAGAGAGATGCACCCACCTAGATCAATCAGCCATGAGACATCAGAAGGGTAGCATTTGCATAGAGGGAAATCTGGACAGGCAGGAATGCACAGATAAGAAAGTCACAGGGAAGAGATAGTCACAGGGAGGAGATAGGAGGAGAGCTTTTTATGGTTGGGGATTGACAAAAAAAATAAAGAAAAAACTGAACAGTTGAAACAATCCTCTGCAATGAACTGGCCTGATATATTGGAACTGTGACCTCAAAGCTCATTCCAAATCTCTTATACTTCTACAGATTATTGGAAATCTTAGTAGTATTTTCATAGGTTTTGGTGTTCTGATATTAGAACTTTTATTTAGGCATCATTATACAGTTACTTACCCAAATATTAATCCAAAACACATTTAAGATTGAAATACATTTTATCACTTGTTTGTGACAGAAACCAATTTCAAACTAGTTTAAGCATAAAGGAAATTATTGGTTCTCTTAAGAGTAGCTTCTGCATGGCTGGATCCAGACATGCAATGCCAGTAGGCTCCCTCTCCACCTTAACTACTCTGAGTAATCCTAAGGAAGAGAGTGGACTGGATAGAACATTATTTTTGACAGACCCACCAGGGTCATGTGGATGATTCTAAATGAATCAGAAAGCATGTTTGGGAACCTATGACAGACAAAAGCTAGAACTACACCCCTGCACTGCAGTGCTCTTCTAGCTTGGTTTTGTTATCAGCTGTACTTTCACAATAGCATTTTTACACAAATAACTCAGATACATATTGCAAACAATATTTAAGGGGAAAAAAATCTTTTGATTTCAAAGCAATTGAGTCATCCAATAATGGAACCACTTGGACTAATTTAACCTGACTCTATGGCACATCACATGTGAAAAAGTGTTTCAAGCTTTCCAGTAATGGCTATTAAGAAAAAAAAATAATAACAATTAGCTGTCTTTTTACAGCACCCAGGGAGAAGAACCAGAGCAAGGTGAGTCATTTGTGGTAGTCACTCGGTTCTTTCATTTTCCATCCACCAGTTAGAAAAACAAGTAGAAGAGTACACAAGTCAATTTAGCAGAGAGGGGGGGAAGAAATCAATAATAAAACTGTTGCATCTTTTTGTAGAATTACAGTACCAAAAGGAATCTCCCAGGGCTCTAGCTCATTACATTTCTTCTTTTAAAGTTGGGAGTCTATCACTTGTGTAGATTGGCTCTCAGCCCAATAGTAGAAAGACCTACATGCAGAACACCTACCCCAAGGAGATGCATCTCATAGATCAATCAGCTGTGAGACATCAGAGGAGCAGCATTCACACAGAGGGAAAGCTGGACAGACAGGACTGTATAGATAAGAAGGGCACAGGGAGGTGGTAGTTACAAGGAGGAGTTTGCTATGGTTGTGGATGGTAATCAGGGCTGTGAAATCAAATGTGCATGAACTGTTGAATGTAAAACAAATATGCTTTGTAAATTTGCCCGCAAAGCACAATAAAAAATAAATAAGTAAAGTTGGGAGTCTAAAACATTACCAACCGGGATTCATCTATCCTACTTCTGCAGGTCTTTACTATAGTGGTAAACTTCAGACAACTTCAGACAGAATTTCAACTCATGGAATATTCTTTTCATTGCAGCTCCTGTACTGCAAAAAAAACGTAACACAGTGACATAAACAAACTCAAGAAAAACTTCATCTATTTCTTGGCCACCTACTATGCGATAGGGTTCTGCTAAGATGCCAGAAATATACCAAAAAGTTAGCGACTCCACCATTACTAAGTTATAGCTCTTGGTTGTGTATCATAGCCATGGTGACAAAATTTTCCCAGTACACTTTTCTAGTACTTTTGACTGAATTCAATTCACTTAAGCTTTTTTCAACATAATGCTTCCATTTCTACCAAGTACTTTTCAGTAACTCTGCTTTATTTACTGTGAAGTAATATATTCAATGTAAATACTTGACTTTTTTTTTAAACTACCAAAAAAAAAAAAAAAAAATGTGGCTTTCATTAGTAAGTCCATGTCAGTGAATATCCATATCACATTTGCCAGTGGAATATTCAATTCTTCTTGAATAGATAGATAATTTTCTACAGCTAAGCATGGAGAGCAAAAAATCATGGTTACTTAATATTCTTTAAATCACAACTCTTTCACTGTAAATTTTATTTTGACAGTGTGGTGAAATGAGTTAGTTTATGTGGCTTTTTGCCTTGGGTCTCTGGAAAAACAGCTTGAGAGAATTTTTTCCCTTAAATCCTGAGGAGTTACCTTTAGCCTAGTTTTCTACCCTAGAGGGTTTGTTACTTTTGTCCAGGTTCATTAACATTTCCTGGATAAGCTGTACACAACTTGTGGTTTGATACTTTTTGTCTGGCCTGGGCTACAGCCTGCCCTGTGATTGTTAGGTTTTACAATAGATTGGTCAATATACTTATGCAAATGAAGAGATTATAGGAAACTAGGCCAATGAAGTATATGTGGCCCATGGAGAAGGGATTGGTCAATTCATAGCCTTAGTGAGACAGCCAGGCCTTGAAATTGACCAGGAGTTTGTTTATATATGCAGCCAACCCCATAGAGACTAACAGACAGAAAGAGAAGGAAGAAGCGGAAAGGGGAAAAGGTAAGAGGAGAGAAGTAGCAGAGAGAGATGGCAAGGAATCTCCCAAAAGAGCTGTAACACAGGTCAAGTGTTATAACACTGATGACAGTGAGGAGCCTAGAAGGGGACTTGTGGCAGAGCCAGCAGCAACAGCATGGAAGAGGTGCTTTGGCAGAGTCAGTGGATGGCAGAAACCTACTGCTAGGAATGCAGCTAAAAGAGCTGAACAAAACAGCTACACTGTCTATGAGCTGGGTCATTTAGCAGTGGAGAGGCCGATGGCAGGGAGGCCAAAGAAGAGGCCTACACAACTGAGAGGTTGTGTGCCAAAAGGAGGCTTGTTCTGAGGGAACTAAGAGGAACCTGTCCTGAGGGGGCCAAAAAGAAGTCTGTCCTGAGAGGGCTAAGAGTGCTGAAAGAAGGCCTACATGGCTGAGAGCAGGCATGCAAGGCAGAGAGAAGGGCCTGCTTGCTTGCACAGCTGAGAGGCACTGAGAGAGATATTCTGCACTGAAGAAAAGAAGGTGTGCTCTCTACTTTGGAGCAGACTGCCTACCTGCTTCCTGATCCTGATCTTGAATTGCAGCCTGTTGTCTTGGTTCTCTAGTGCTGCTGTAACAGAAATACCAAGTGGATGGCTTTAACAAACAGGAATTTATTCTCTTACAGTTTAGGAGGTGAGAAGTTCAAATTCAGAGTGCCAGCTCTAGGGGCTGGCTGAAGGTCCCTCGACCTCGGGTTTCAGCTCTGCCTGTTACTCCAGGTCCACTGAAGCTGGAGGTGTCTCTTAACTCAGGCAGCTACAGACTGCTGAGACTGACAAACCCAAGGTCAGCAGATAAAAATGACACAATCTCAAGATCAACTGGCAGTATAGCAGACAGCTGGTTCAAGTCCAGGAACTGAAGATGAAAACTCAGCCAAATGCAGGATCCAAAATGTACCAAAAAGCTACAGACCTTTCTCAGAGCTTCTCTATATATACTGGAAGCAGGCCATACCCCAAAGGCAGCTCTCTTTCCACTGATTAATGTCTCACAGCAGATTCCACCATGAAGGTGATTACAATTCCATCACTGGGAATAACTACATCCAGCTGCCAAGCCACTCTAAACCACGACCCAGCCAAGCTGCCACAATCTTAACTGCCACACAGCAATTGTTCTGGAATCAGTGCCTCTCAGCTGTGCAAGCAAACAGGCCCTTCTCTCTGCCTTGCATGCCTGCTCTCAGCCATGCAGGCCTTCTTTCAGCCCTCTTAGCCCTCTCAGGACAGACTTCTTTTTGGCCCCCTCAGGACAGGTTCCTCTCAGCTGTGGTATACAATTATACATCTGGCTATTCCTCCTTCCATGCAAAGTGAACAACCACATGCATGGCTCAAAGTTCTGCCCATTGGGAGGATTTCCCCTCACCAGTGCCTTTCAGGAAAGTCCCAGAAAGGTGTCGCAGTGCCACTGCTGTCCACCTTCAAGTGGTGCCTCCATATCATGCAGAATCATCTGCAAACCAAGCATGACTTTTCTCTTCCTCAGTCAACTGATCATAAGGAACTCCCCATGAGACCATAGGTGCAGACTGGGAGAGGGAAGGTGATGTGACTAGAGTAGAGACCATAGGCATTTGGGCCACTCCTCATGCAACTTACTTGTGCCTTTAGATGCTGCTCGGGCCCAGTCTCTTATATATCACTTCCATTTAATGATGGAGTGCTGCTCTGCACATCAAACTTTATGACTCTGAGGATCAAACAACATCTAGTTCATGATGGGCTTCTCAGGCTATGTTGACTTAGTGGCCCATAGTTAGGCATTCAGTCTCTACTAACAAGCCAAAAGCTATTTCTCAAAAGGAGAGTAGTTATCTGCAGAGGATGGTAGGGCTTTGCTCCAAAATCCTAAGGGTCTGTGCTGCAATTCACCAATAGGGTCCTGCCAGAGACTCCAAACAGCATCTCTATCTGCTATTGACACTTGAAGCATCATTGGATCAGCTGGATCATATGACCCAAGTGGCAAAGCTACTTGAATGGCAGCCTGAGCCTGTTGCAGAAACTTCTGTTGTTCTGAGCCCCATTCAAAAGTAGCATCTTTTCAAGTCACTTGATAAATAGGCTGAAGCAACACATCCAAATGAGGAATATGTTGCCTCCAAAATCCAGAGGCCCACCAGATGTTGTGTATCCTTTTTAATTGTGGGAGGAGCCAGATACAATAACTTATTCTTCACTTTAGAAGGAATATCTCGACATGTCCCACACCACTGGACCCCTAAAAATTTCGCTGAGGAGGAAAGTGATTGAAATTGTGTTGGGTTAATATCCCACCATCTAGCAGGCAGATGTCTCACCAATAAGTCTAGACTCATCGATACTTTTTTCGTACTAGGTCCAGTGAGCATAATCCCATCAATGTAATGGACGGGTATGGTGTTTTGTGGAAGGGAAAGGAGATCAAATCACTATGAACTAAACTATGACATAGTGCTGGAGAACTGATATACTTCTGGGGTAGCACTGTGGAAGTATATTGTTGGCCTTGCCAGCTGAAGACAAACTGCTTCTGATGATCCTTCGAAACTGGTTTTGAGAAAAATGCATTGGCCAGGTCAATAGCTGCATACCAGGTACCAGGAGATGTATTAATTTGCTCAAGGAATGAAATCATATCTGGAACAGCAGCTGCAATTGGAGTCACCACTTAATTAAGTTTACGATAATCCATTGTCATTCTCCAAGATCCATCTGTTTTTTGTACAGGCTAAATAAGTGGGTTAAATGGGGATGTGGTGGGAATCACCATACCTGCATCCTTCAAGTCCTTGATGGTGGCAGTAATGTCTGCAATCCCTCCAGGGTTGCAGTGTTGCTTTTGGTTTACTATTATTCTAGGTAGAGGCAGTTCTAATGGCTTTTCCTATCATAATAGCTCTTACTCCATGTGTCAGGGATCCAATGTGGGAGTTCTGACAATTGCTTAGTATATTTATTCCAATTACGCATTCTGGAACTGGGAAAATCACCACAGGATGGGTTCAGGAACACACTGGACCTACTATGAGATGGATCTGAGCTAAGACTCTATCAATAACTTGACCTCCGTATGCCCCCTCTCTGACTGGTGGGCCACAGTGATGTTTTGGGTCTCCTGGGATTAGTGTCAATTCAGAGCTAGTATCCAATAATCCCCAAAAAAGTCTGAAAATTTCCTTTTCCCCAGTGAACAGTAACTCTCATAAAAGGCCTCAGATCCCTTTGGAGAATGCTAAAAGAAAGATGAACAGATAAATTTTGGGCGATGTAGTGGGGTCCTTCTTTAAGGGGACTCAGCCTCCCCTTCATTCAACGGGTTGTGGGTTTGTAAACTGACTCAAGTCTGGGAATTGATTTAGGGGTGTGACCCTGTATTCTGGTGATTCAAACAAGACTGCTATTCATGTCATCTAGATTTCTGCTGTTTGTACAGATCAAATAAATATTTAGTAGGTTGCCCATGTATTTCACTCTTAGGAACACCATGCCTAAGTAGCCAGTGTCATAAGTCCACACAAGTCAGAGTATTCTGATTACTGCTTTGACTCTGTTGTCCATTATCTTTGTCTTTGTAGATTAACTGCTGCCACTTGGCCCCCACCACCACAGGGTCCAATCAGCCCCACTGTAGTTAAATGTCTTAATTCAATTAGGGTAGTTCCCACTGTCAAATCTGACTTACATAAAATAGCAATCACAGTACGCTTCAAGGATTCTGGGGTTCCCTTCACAAATTTGTTCCTCATTATAGTGGTAAAAGGTATGTTCTTTGAGCTCTCCATTTCTGGGTCTATGGGTCTAATCTGATAAATCCATCCTAACATGCCAATTTCCCTATGGTTTTAGATACCTTCTTCTACATTATACCAAGACAGGCCTGGTACTTCAACTGGACTTAAGGTGGGCCACCACATAATCTATGCTTCAATAAGTCTATGAAATAAACAATTAGATCCTTTCCTAACCACACTGAAACACTGAATGAAGAATCCATGCTTAGTGGGCCTAAATCAATAAACTCAGACCGATCCAATGTTACATTCCTTGCACCATTAACCCACACCCTTAATAGCCATTCTGACCCATATTATCCAGGTTTTTGTCTGTACATGTTAGCAAAATCAAACAGGTATTTTCATGTGTAGTATACCACTGAGGAAGTATACCACTTCCTCAGTCATACTTTGTATTTTACCTTTTGTGGCTTACTTGGACTTAAGTCTAGTTATAATTGTAGAAGCAACAATGGGTGGTTGAGGCAGTTCCTGATAACATTCAGCAATGTCTTCCATGGCATCTGCCTCAGGTAATGACTCAGCAGGAATAGTTGGGTTAATCCCATCAAATGGAGGTGGAAGGGATAATGGTTTTATAGTAATCCCTTTAAATGGGAGAGATGATGCTGTTAGCAGGAGAGATTCAACAGAATTTAGAGGCTCCATGTCCTCATCTTCCTGACTGTCTGCCCGTATGTCCCCATCCCAAGTTTCAGGATCCTATTTCTTCCCAATGAATGCCCTCATTTTAACTTCAGACACCATTCTGGGTCGGCAATTCAATTGGCATTATAATTCAGCCACCCTTAAAATAAAACTCTAGGTTTGGTTTTTTACAATATCACCTCAAGAAAAAATAAGGCTTTCTTTCAGGGTGCAATTGGAAACCTTGAGGTCTTTTATGTGGCGCTTGAGCTGTGACTCAGCATTCCTGAACTCATCTCACTCTTTCACCATTTTGTCTGTCATAAGTGACCAACCAACCAGCTTCCTTAAACTCCTGAAGCTGACAAAATTGCAAAAAAGTATCAAACATGTAATAAGCCAGAGCCTCACTTCTCAAAAATACTTGATCTATTGGTGGTGCAATTTTGTGTATTAATGTTGCCACCTCATGCCACAGATTAGCTGGGCCCTCTTTACTAATGGAGGCAGAGTTACCAGTGCCTTTACAATTAATCAAACTAGAGAACTAAAACATAATCAGGGAGAACCAATCTAGAAAACTCATCTTTATGATTATGTCTCTCTAGGACCACTCTCAGTATCAAAAGTGTTAGGTTGGGGTCTCTAGAGAAGCAAAACCAATAAAGCTTATATAGAAAGAGAAAGAGGATTTCTGGTAGCATAGTGCCTAAGGCACCAGAAGACTGGTGGTTCAAACCCACCAGCCACTCCTCAGAAGGAAGGTTGGGCAATCTACTTCTGTAGTGATCCTGCCTCGGAAACCCAAGGAGGGGTCGCTATGAGTCAGATCCAACTCGACAGCACATAATAACAAACAACAACAGAGAGAGAAAGAATTTATCTTAGGAAAATGGCTCACACAGTTATAGAGTCTGGCAAGTTCCAAGTTCCTGGATTGAACGTCAAGCTGGAGGCTTTTCATGACTCATGTAGCTGCAGAGACTGATGACCACAAGATCAGTAAGCAGTATAATGGCTATTAACTTAGGCAGATGATGAATCCAAGATCACCAGGCAAAATGGTGGATTGTTTGTTCGTAGGAGAGTTTCCTGAATTTTCTCAGGATATGCATATATATATAAGTTGGAAGCAGACCACACCCCTAAGGAAACTCCTTTTCAACTGATTGGCTGCTCAAATCATATACATTAGATCTCATCTTGGGAATAACCACTCAGAATCATTGTCCATCCAAGTTGACATACAACCCCAAGTATCACAGGCTCCTAGCATTCCACCCTTCACTAGGACACCAATCCATGACTAAGCAGAAGGTTTGCCTCAACAAATATAATTTGTTATTGCAGACCTCTCTGGGTCTCCAAAAACAACTTGCTCTGCTCTCCAGAGGCTACACTAACAGCACATACCAATGCAGAAGGGCCATGTGGCCCCATATGAGCTGTGCTGGAATCCTGACCACTTGATACATGGAGTCTCACAAAAGAGAAAAGACTTGCTTGCACAACTCCATGTAATCCTGTAAGAGAACGCATTCATGCCCAATGACAGAGAATTCCTGTGTGTATGCAACACATCATGCCCATCAGTGAGAGATAATTACTCTGAACCAACCAGAAGTATAGACATATACAGACTAGTATTACAAAATAACAAGTGAGACAATATAAAGAGAAAGAGAAGAAGCTAAGCTTCAGTTATAGCAAGAGAGTATAAAAACAAAAGAAAAACATAAAACCAATAAAGGTTGTATGTAATAGGTAAATAAAATAGAACCTTAATGTCTTGAAGACAGCAGTCAATTACAAACCATATAAAGAACAGGACAAGATGGGTGAAGCAAATGAGCAAAATAAAGGGACAGAAAGCCTTTGTGAGTAAGAACTAATAATGGAACTTCCTCAATAGGACTTCAAAAAACTGGTATTAAGTTTCATCAAGGAGATCAAGGAAAACACCAAAAAAAAGTCTAGAAGAATTTAGGAAAACAATAGAAGAACAAAGTAAACTCAATAAAGAAATAGAAAACAAACAAAAACAACATCTAGAAATTCAGAAGCTTAAAAGTAAAACATAAGAAATAAAAAGCTCAATGGAAGGATACAAACAGAATTGAAACAATAGGGAAAAAAAGGAGCAAAATAGAGGACAAAACCTTTGATACTAACTTGTTAGAAAAATGAACAGAAAAAAAGATTGGAGGAAAAAAAAAAAAAAACCCTAAGGGTTATGTGGGACACTATCAAGAGGAATGATGTGTGAGTTAGGAATTCTATAAGAGGAAGAGAAAAGAACAGTACAGAAAAATAATTGGAAGATACAATAGCAGAAAAACTTTCCAAATGTCATGAAAGACAGTAAAATGTCCACTCAAGAAGCTCAATTAAATTCATACAGGATAGACCTCAAAAGAAATTTACAAAGGCATATCGTAACCAAATTTTCCTGAACTAAAGACAAAGAAAGAATTTTGAGAGCAGCTCATGAAAAGTGAAATATCACTTACAAAGGAGTCTCAATAAGACTAAATGCTGATTTTTCATTGTGTAGGCAAGAAGGCAATGAGACGACATACAAAGAAAGAAAGGAACTACCAACCAAGAGTATATAACCAGAAAAAATTGTCTTTCCAAAATGAGGGCAAAATTAGGACACACCCAAACAAGCAGAAATCAAGGGAATTTCTAACCAGGACACCAGCCTTACAAGAAATATTAAAGGGAGTTATTTGGGTAGAAAAACAATGATCTCAGATAAAGACACACAACAACCATACCTAGACACCAAGCCAGGTGAACATTTTACAAAAGGAAACTAAAGCTACAAAATTATTAAAGGGAACCAGAGTGTGGTAGTTTAGGTTGTGTGTCAATTTGGCTGAGCTATGGTTTTGAGAGTGGCTGGGCAGCTGGATGTAGTTATTCCCCATGATGAGATTGGATGTGGTGTAATCAACTCCATGGTGGAATCTGCTGTGAACAGCTAAGTACCTACATTTGGGGTGTGGACTGCTTCTAGTATATAAGGAGACACTTTGAGAAAGTTCTGGAGCTTTTTAGCATGCTTGGATCTTGCATTTAGTCTAACCTTTATCCAGTGGCCTGCCAGGATTGGATGGCTTCCAATTTTGGGATTGTTCCTGGACTTGAACCAGTGGTGGGACTGTGCCATTTTACCTGTCAATCTTGGATTCGTCAGCCTCAGCAGCCAGCAATTGCATGAGTCAAAAAAGCCTCCAGCTCTAGTGGACCTGGTGGTCTTTACCCAGCCCCTACAGCTGGCACTTTGAACTCGGACTTCTAGCCTCCTAAACTGTAATGGAGGAGCTCTGGTAGCATAGTGCCTAAGGCATTTAACTGCTAACCAGAAGGCTGGTGGTTCAAACCCACCAGCCATTCCTCAGAAGGAAGGTTGGGCAATCTACTTCCATAGTGATACTGCCTCAGAAACCCAAGGAGGGGTCGCTATGAGTCGGGTCTGACTCGAGGGCACATAACAACAAACTGTAACGGAATAAATCCTTGTTTGTTAAAGCCAACCACTTGTGGTATTTTCTGTTAAAGCAACACTAGATAACCAAAACACAGAGGTATAAAGATGCAAAAGACAACAATGCTGAAACAAAAGGGGGAATGAGTAGTTAAAAAACCTCCATATGGAAAGGCAGTCAAGGTAATTTTAAGATGTAATTGACACTGAATGTAAATGAATTAAATGTGCCAGACAAGAGGAAAAGTAGTAGAATGGATTAAAAAAACATGACCCATCAATACGGTGTCTATAAGAGATGCACCTTAACACAAAAACATAAATAAGTAAAAATCAAAGGATGGAAAAAATATATACCAAGCAAATAGTAAACAAAAGAGAGCAGGAATACAGTATTAACAAATGACAAAATAGATTCTAACTCAAAGTTCATTACAGGAGACAAAAATGAACATTATATAATGATTAAAGTGTCAATTCACCAAGAAGACATAACAATTATAAATATTTTGCACCCAGTGTCAGGGCCCCCAAATTTATAAAACTAAGTCTAACAGAATTAAAGAGAGAAATCTATAATACTAGAATTTATTATTATTATTATTATTATTATTATTATGTAGTTTGGGTGAAGTTTACAGAGCAAATGTCATTCAACAATTTATACACATTTTGTTTCATGACATTGGCTGCAATCTCCTCAATATAAAAGTAGTATTTCTATTTTCTCACTGGGCTTTCCATTTTCATTTGTCCTTTCCTGCTCCTTCCTGCTTTCTGAGCTTTGTTTTTGGACAAATGCTGTCCTTTAGGTCTCATGTGGTTGATTGTACTGAGAAGTATGTCCCTCCCTGAAATTATTTTGCACTTTATAGGCCTGGCTATTGTTTGGATGAAAGTTGATCACTTGGTGGTGGGTTCATTTCCAGGCTTGAATGGTGTCTAAGGGCCACATTTTCAAGGGATCCACCAATCTCTATCAGACCAGTAAATCTGGTGTTTCATATAATTTTGAATTTTGTTCTACATTTTTTTCCTCCCTTTCTTTCCACAACCTTCTGTTGTGATATTGATTAGAGTGGTTAGTAGTGGTAGCCAGCCACCATCTAGTTTGTTTGTTCTGAGGCTAGTGGAGGTTTTGGTTCACATGATAGATTAGTCCTTTGGCCTAATTGTTTCCATGTGTTTTTTATTTTCTTCACTCTTCTTTGTTCTGGACCAAAAGTTGCATTTTAGATGGCCACTCACAAGCTTTTAAGACCCTAGTTGCTACTCACTAAAGTAGGATGTAGAACATTATCTTTGTGGACTGTTTTATGCCAATTGACTTAGATGTCCCCTAAGACTGTGTCTGTAAGTCACCAACCCCAATGACTTATTCCCTCGAGGTGTTTAGTTATGGCTAAGTTTTCATAATTTTGCCCCTGTATGTTCTACTATATCCTTGTATATATTTCCAGAACATACAAACACATATGTAGAAATATCTTCTACCAAACCTATATATACTTATGTGTGTACTCTCATTTACCTTCCCACACCTTTTCAGCTTACATGCCTAGCTATATATTTACTTGTAGATATTATTTGTTAATTAATATTATCCCAGTGTCTTACTTTGCCTTGGTGATGTTTTGTGGAATAATATTAGGAGAATACACGACTTTTGACAATAGATAAAACAGCTAGAAACAAAAATCAATAAAGATACTAATGATCTGAATAAAACTATAAACCAACTGGACTCTGCAGACATATACAGAACACACCACCCAACAGCAGCACAATACAGTCTCCTGCAACACACATGAAACAATTTCCAGAATAGACCATATTTTAGGGCATAAAGCAAACCTTAATAAATTAAAAAGGATTGAAATTATATGAAGCATCTTCTGTAACCATAATGGTATGGAAGCATAAATCAATTAAAATAAAAAAAGACTAAAAAATAAACTAAATACATGAAAACTAAATATCACAATACCAAAAAACTATTCAGTCATAAAAGAAATCAAAAGTGAAATTAAAAAAAAAACTTAGAATCAAACAAAAACACAAAATAACAAAACTTTTGGGACACAGCAAAGAAATGCTCAGAGAGAAATTTATAGCAATAAATCTATACAATTAAAAAAGGTAAAAAATTAAGAGGTCCCAGAAAAAGTGGGAGAAAAACGTGGAACAAAATTCAAAATCATAAAAATGCCCAGGCTTACTACTCTGATAGAGACTGATGGAGCCTCTGAAACTATGGCCCTTTAGACATTCGTCATGCTGGGAACTGAACTCACTTCTGTGGCTCAACTTTCAGCCAATTGAGAGCCAGGCTTATAAGGTGGAAGAAAAGACAAGATAAAAGAGCTGAACAGATTTCAAAGAGCAGCTTCAGAAGAAAAAGTCAATTGTTATAATGAAGTGTGCAAAGACCTGGAGTTAGAAAACCAAAAGGGAAGAACATGCCCAGCATTTCTGAAGCTGAAAGAACTGGATAAAAATTCAAGCCTCAAGTTGCAATCCTGAAATACTCTACGGGGAAAATATTGAATGATGCAGGAAACATCATCAGAAGATGGAAGGAATACACAGAGTCACTGTACCAAAAAGAATTGGTCAATGTTCATCCATTTCAGGAGATGGCATTTGATCAAGAACCAATGGTAATGAAGGAAGAAGTCAAAGCTGCACTGAAGGAATTGGCCCAAAACAAGACTCCAGGATTTGACAGAATCCTCAGTGAGATGTTTCAACAAACCAATGCTGTGCGGAAGGTGCTCACTCATCTATGCCAAGAGATTTGGAAGACAGCTACCTGGCCAACTGATTGTACCCATTTGTACCCATGCCAAAGAAAGGTGATCCCACAGAATGTAGAAATTATTAAATAATATCACTAAGTAAAATCTATCTGAAGATAATTCAAAAAACGGTTGCAGCAGTATATTGACAGAGAACTTCCAGAAATGCAAGCTGAATTCAAAAGAGGATGTGGAATAAGGGATATCATAGCTGATGTCAGATGGATCTCGGCTGAAAGTAAAGAATAACAGATAATGTTTACTTGTGTTTTATTGACTATGCAAAGCATTTGACTGTGGGGATCATAACAAATTATGGATAACAGTGAGAAGAATGGGAAGTCCAGAACACTTAGTTGTGCTCATGAGGAACCTGTACATAGACCTGGAGGCTGTCATTCAAACAGAAAAAGGGGATACTAGATGGTTTAAAAGCAGGAAAGGAGTGTATCAGGGTTGTATCCTTTCAGTTTGCATGCTGAGCAAATAATCTGAGAAGCTGGATGATATAAAGAAGAATGCAGCATCAGAATGGGAGAAAGACTCATTAACAACCTGTGATATGCAGACAACACAACTTTGCTGAAAGTGAAGATGACTTGAAGCACTTATTGATGAAGATTAAAGACATGAGTCTTCAGTATGGATTACATCTCAACGTAAAGAAAATGAAAATCCTCACAACTGGACAAATAAGCAGCATCATTATAGATGGAGAAAAGATTGAAGTTGTCAAAGATTTCATATTACTTGGTTCCACAATCAACACCAATGGAAGCAGCAGTCAAGAAATCAGACAATGTATTGCACTGGGCAAATCTGCAAAAGACCTATTTAAAGGGTTAAGGAGCAAAGATGTCACTTTGATGATTAAGGTGAACCTAACCCAACCCATGGTACTTTCAATAGCCTCATATGCATGTGAAAGCTGGACAATGAATAAGGAAGACTGAAGAAGAGTTGATCCTTTTGAGTTGTGGTGGTGGCAAAAAATATTGAAAGGACCATGGACTGTCAGAAGAACTAACAAATCTGTCCTGGAAAAAGCACAGATGGAATGCTCCTTGGAAGTGAGAGTGGCCAGACTTTGTCTCACCTACTTTTGTCATGTTGTCAGAAGAGACCATTCCCTGGAGAAAGATATCATGCTTGGTAAAGTGGAGGGTCAATAAAAAAGGGGAAGGCCCTCAACGAGATAGATTGACACAGTGGCTGCAACAATGGGCTCAGGTATAACAAGGATTGTGAGGCTGGTGCAGGACCAGGCAGTGTTTCATTCCGTTGTACACAGGGCCTCTATAAGTCAGAGCCAACTTGATGGCACCTAACAACAAAAACAACATAAGGTGAACAGTAATACCAGGAAGGTACACACCCACTAGAACCATCAACCATATGAGATCAAAGGGGTAGCATTTGCCCGAGGATAAAGCTGAGAAAGCAGGAAGGGATAGGAAAGAAGGACAAAGGAAAATGGTAAAGACAGGGAACGAATGTCAGAAAACAAAATATGTAAAAATTGTTGAATGGAAAACCAATTTGTTCTGTAAACTTTCATCCAACTCACAATTTTTTAAAAAAGTCAAAAATCAAATACTTCACCTGACAACTTGAATAAAAAAGGAAGACAAAAAGAAGGCCAAAGGTACCAGAAGAAAGAAAATAATAAAGATCAGAGCAGAAATAAATAGAAGACTAGACTAGAAGTTGGTTTTTAGAAAAGATCAAAAAAGTTAACAAACAATTGTTGAAATTGACAAAGGAAAGCAGTAAGAATATGCAAATAACCAAAATAGGAAATGAAATTAGAGACATTTACAACAGATCCAAGTGAAATAAAAAGGATAATATCAGGATACTATGAAGAACTGTACTCCAACAAATTTGAAAATTTAGAAGAAATGGACAAATTTCCAGAAACACATCACCTCTGGTAGCATAGTGCCTAACGTCCTTGACTGCTAACCAGAAGGCTGGCGGTTCAAACCCACCAGCCACTCCTCAGAAGGAAGGTTGGGCAATCTACTTCCATAGTGATACTGCCTCGGAAACCCAAGGAGGGGTCGCTATGAGTCGGGGCTGACTCGATGGCACATAACAACAACAACAGTTGTATGCACAGGAGGACAGGAGTGTATGGGAGGAAAGGACACAGGGAAGAGGTAACTGTGGAGAGGAAATGGGAGGGGAGCTGTTGCATTGTGGGAAATTGCAGTCAATGTCATGAGACAAAGTGTATGTGAACTGCTGTATGGAAAATTAGTTTGTTCTGTAAATTTTCATCCAAATAACAATAAAAATTTAAAAAAGAAAAAAGAATGATGAATCCTTGAATCATAACATGGATGAATCTGGAGGACATTACAGGTATGCATCATTTAATGTCTGTTTAGACAAAGACCTACATCCCATAAGGTATTTTATTTAAAAAAGGAAAAGCAGCTCTCCTTTTATTATTTCACTCCAATGGTTGTAAGGGAGCTCTGGTGGCATAGTGCTTCAGGCATTTGACTGCTAGAAGGCTAGCAGTTCAAACCCACCAACCACTCCTAGCAAGGAAGGTTGGGGAATCTACTTCCATAATTATACTGCCTCAGAAACCTAAGGTGGGGTTGCTATGAGTCGGATCCAACTAAAGACCCCAAACCCAGAGTCTTGCAGCACTGGATCACTAATAGGAATACAAGCAGATGAGGCAGAGAACAGGGCACTGAGCACAGGTTCTCAGACTTTGGCAGTCAGGGGCAGTGCATTGCTCTTGCTGCTAAGGCAGACAGGGCATGCTCTGCTCTCACTGCCACCACCAGTTCCTCCAGCCATTGTCAGAAGCTTCAGCAGCAGCAGCAAGGACAACTAGAAGCAAACTCCCATAAGGTTTTTCGTTTGTTTGTTTTTCAACTTTTACTGTTGTGAAAATATACATAAGACATTTGCCAACATAACAACTTTCCCATTTACAGCTTTAGGGACACTGATGACATATTTCATGTTGTGCCACCATTATTGCTATCCTTTTCCAAAATATTCCACCATGATTAGAATAAACTCAATGCCTCATTAAAAAAAAAAAAAAAAATTCCCCATTCCCCCTCCCTCTCACCTCTGGTATCTTTGATTTATACATATATGTATAAAATTATTTATTTATTTATTTTTAACCTACATAGGAATTTCCCCCTCCCCTCCCTTCCCCTCCCATCCCTGGTAACCAACAAAGAAAGTTTCCTTCCATGTATAAAACTTCCCTTGACTTTTTATAATAGTGGACTCATACATTATTTGTCCTTCTGTGATTGACTTATTTCACTCAGCATAATATCCTCCAAGTTCATTATTCTGTGTTTTGCAGTTTCTCCATTATTGTTCAAGGTTGCATAGTATTCCATTGTGTGTATGTACCAAGTTTGCTTATCCATTCCTTGGTTCATGGGCACTTAGGTTGCCTCCATCTCTTTGCTATTGGAAATAGTGCTGCAATGAACATGGGTGTGCATATATCTATTCATGTGTGGCCTTTCTTTTCTTTAGGATATATACCTAGTAATGGGATTGCTGGGCCAAATGGTATTTCTAATTCCAACTATTTTAGGAATTGCCATACCAATTTCCACAGTGACTGTATAACTTTACAGTCCTACCAATAGTGTATGAGAGTCCCAATCTCTCCACATCCTCACCAGCATTTGTTATTTTCTATCTTGTTGAACTATGCTGCTAATGCTGGGATAAGATGGTATCTCATGGTTGTTGTGATTTGCATCTCTCTAATGGCTAATGATTTATTGTGATGGTGCTCATTGGTCCAGTTCTACAATCGATGCCAACGGAAGCAGCAGTCAGGACATTAGACAACGTGTAGCATTGGGAAAGTCAACTGTGAAGAAACTGTATCAAGTGCTGAGGAGCAAGGATATCTCCTTGAGGACTAAGATGCACCTGACACAAGCCATGATATTTCCAATCACCTCGTATGCATGTGAGAGCTGGACAATGAATAAGGAAGCCCGAAGAAGAGTTGATCCTTTTGAGTTGTGGTGCTGG
>NW_006921916.1:2928908-2935405 GCF_000298275.1 Orycteropus afer afer
AGGCAGTATCACTATGGAAGTAGATTGCCCAACCTTCCTTCCAAGGAGTGGCTGGTGGGTTTGAACCACCAGCCTTCTGGTTAGCAGTCAAGCTCCTTAGGCACTATGCTATGGTTTTTCCATGTCCTTAAAGAATATTGATGGAATCTGCATTGGGATTGCATTGAATATATAGATTACTTTGGGTAGTACTGACATTTTCACAACATTCAGTCTTCCTGTCCATAAGCATGATATGTTCTTCCATTTATGTAGATCTTTTTATAATTTCTTGAAGTAGTGTTTTATAGTTTTCTTTGTATAGGTATTTTGTGTTCCTGGTAAGATTTATTCCCAAGTATCTTCTTTTTGGTAGCTATTGTAAATAGTATTGATTTCTTTATTTCCTTTTCATACTTCTTTATTGGTATGTTGTTGTTATGTGCCATTGAGTTGGACCTGACTCATAGCAACCTCTCCTTGGGTTTCTGAGGTGGTATCACTAGGAAGTAGATTGCCCAACCTTCCATCCGAGGAGTGGCTGATGGGTTTGAACCACCAGCCTTCTGGTTAGCAGTCAAGTGCCTTAGGCACTACACTAACAGAGCTCCTTTATTCGTATAGAGGAATCCAATTGATTTTTGTATGTTGATCTTGTATCCTGCCACTATGCTAAATCTCTCAATAAGTTCCAGTAGTTTTCTTCCTGAGTCTACGTATAGAATCAAATCATCTGCAAACAGGGATAGTTTTACTTCTTCCTACCAATTTGGATGCCTTTTATTTCCCTTTCTTGCCTTATTGACCTGGCTAGGACTTCCAACACAATGTTGAATAGAGAAGTAGATAGAAGGCATCCTCATCTGGTTCCTGTTTGCAAGGGGAATTGTTTCAGTCTCTCTCCATTGAAAATAATGTTGGCTAAGGAGATCTGGTAGCATAGTGGTTAAAGCACTTGACTGCTAACCAGAAGGCTGGCGGTTCAAACCCACCAGCCACTCATCGGAAGGAAGGTTGGGCAATCCTACTTCCTTAGTGATCCTCCCTCAGAAACCCAAGGAGGGGTCGCTGTGAGTTGGGGCCGACTCGACAGCACATAACAACAACAACAACATGGTTTTGTATGTATGCCTTTTATATGTTGAGGAATATCCTTTTGCATCTATATTCATGAGGGATATTGGTCTGTAGTTTTCCTTTCCATTGGTGTGTTTGCCTGGTTTTGGTATCACAATTATTTATGCTTGCTTCACACATTGCCTAAGGTATTTGACTGCTAACCAAAAGCTTGGTGCTTCAAACCCACCAGCCACTCCATGGAAGGAAGATGGAACAATCTACTTCTGTAAAGATTTACCACCTTGGAAACCCAGAGGGGATTGCTGTGAGTTGGAATTGATTCGATACCAGGGGGGTTTTTGGTTTGGCTTCATAAAATGAATTTGGGAGGATTCCATCCTTTTCTGTGTTCTGGAGTAGTTTGAGTAGGATTGGTGTCAGCTCTTCTCTGAATGATATGTACAATTCTCCAGTGAAACCATCAGGGCCAGGACTTTTTTTGTTGGTTAAAAAAAAAAAAAAATTATGACCTGTCCAATTCCTTCTTTTGTATGGGTTTATTCAAAATTTCTACCTAGTTTAGGTAGTGTGTGTCTAGAAATCTGTCCACTTTGTCAAAGTTTTCAAATTTGTTAGAGTACAAGTTTTCATAGTATCCTGATATTCTTTGTATTTATTTTGGTTCTGTTGTGACATCAGCCCTTTCATTTCTTATTCATGTTATTTGCATCTTCTTCTTTTTCTTTGTCAAGTTTGTCACTGGTTTGTTGATTTTTCAAAGAACCAACTTCTAATCTTGCTGACTTTTTCTGTTGTCTATTTGCTGTTTCATTTATGTCTGCTCAAATCTTTATTATTTCTTTTCTTCTGGCTCTTTTTGTAATTTTGGGAGATATTGGGTTAAGGTGTTGATTTTGGCTCTTTCTTCTTTATTGATGTGTGCATATATTGCTATAAATTGTCCTGTTACTACTGATTTTGCTGTGTCCCAAAGATTTTGGTATTTTGTGTTTTCAAGGAATTTATTTCATTTTTTATTTCCTCTATTACTCAGTCATTTTTGAGGTGTTATTTAGTTTCCATGCATTTGCTCTTCTTCCATTGATCTTCCTAGTGTTGATTTCTAATTTTACAACATTATGATCTGAGAAGATGCCTTGCAATATTTCAATGTTTTAAAATTTATTGAGGCTTGCTTTGTGGCCTAACATATGGTCACATTCATATGGCAAATGTTCCATGTGCACTCAAAAATAATATATATTTTGCTGTTATTGGGTGGAGTACTCTGTATATGTCTATAAGGTCAAGTGGGTTGGTCATATTGCTTAGTTCGCCTGCATCTTTGTTGAGTTTCTCTCCAGTTCTTTTATTGACAGTGGTGTATTAAAGTCTCCTACTATGACTGTTGAGTCATCTATTTGTCTACTCAATTCTGTTAATGACCAACTTATGTATTTTGGGGCTCCTTCATTGGATGCACAGATATTTATTATGGTTATGTCCTCTTGTTCAATTGATCCTTCAATTATTATATAATGTCCTTTCTTGTCTCTTACAGCCATTTTTGTCTTAAAGTCAATTTCATCAGAAATTAATATTGCCACTCCTGCCCTTTTTTGGTTGCCATTTGCTTGATACACCTTTTTTCAACTTCTGATTTTTAGTCTATTTTTGTCTTTGTGTCTAAGGTGAGTCCCTCATTGACAGCATGTTGATGGGTCATGTTTTCTTACCTAGTCTGTAACTCTCCATACCTTGAGGGGTGCCTTTAACTCATTTACATTTGGTGTAATTATTGACAAGTATGAATTTATTGATGTCATTTTATTATGTGCATTTTGTGGTGTTGCTGATTTTTTTTTCCATACAATTTTCTTTGCTGAGCTAATTTTGTTTATGAATTATTATCTCCTTAATTGCTATTGTTTTAGCATTTGCTAAATATTTGTGTCCTCATTTTTATTTTGATGTGAAGGTTTATTATTTTGAGTTTACCGTGATTATTTTCTTCCAAAGTTTAAAACTGTTTATCTTGCATTTGTCCTGAATTCCTCACCATTTAGAAGTTCTGTTCTACACTATTTGTTCCCTGTTTTGAGTCTTGTAAGCTTATTTTACTTGGATACTTCTACAACTGGCTAGGTTTCTGGATTATGTCATCATACTCGTTAATCATCAGTTGTTGTTTGCTGTTGTTGGTTCTCTGTACAAAGTACTCCCTTTAACATCTTTTGTAAGGTTGGTCTAGTTTTAATAAATTCCCTTTCTGCTTATCTGGAAATCTCCTAATTTCACCCTCACATTTGACAGGCAGCTTTACTGGCTGTTTTGGTTACCTAGTGCCTCTCTGACAGGAACAGGAAATGGGATGGATTTAACAAACAGTAGCTTATTCTCTTACAGTTTGGAGGCTTTAAGTCTGAGTTCAAAGTGCCAGGCTCTACCACATAAGAGATAGATGACAGATGCTAATACCAACCAATGTGTCCACAATGCCACATTGCCATTAACACCAAACACTAGGCTATACAGATAAACACATAAACACCTGAGATGATTAGACGGGGGTCAGTGAACAGAGTATACTCTAGACCATGGATAGATTCAGCTGAGGCTAATCTTGCAAAAACACAAGTGATACAAAATACCTGCAGTCCTTACAGAAACAATAGAAGACAGACACAGAGTAATCTCTCACAGACATCCAGATACTATGGGAGAGAGATCCAATAGATCTACTGCCTCAGGAAAATAGTACTGGGGGACACCAAACTTAATTGGCACAACAAAATACATAAAAGCATTGCTACATCCTACATTGGTGAGTAGCAACTGGGGTCTTAAAAGTTTTCAAGCAGCCATCTGAGATGCAGCTAATGGTCTCCTAGCATCAGAAGTGAAGAAGAATGCCAAAAAAAGGGGGGGGGCATTTAGAAGCAATCAGCCCTAGGATACAATGGTCCTCGAAACCAGAAGAACTAGATGGTGCCCAGCTACCAATGCCATCCACTCAGGAAAGGATCAGATCTGGAGATCCTGGATAAAGTGGGAGGGAAAACATGGAACAAAATCCAAAAACTCAATAATGACCAGAATCACTGGTCAAATCTGGTGAGACTCCCAATACTATAGCCCTGGAATATATTCTGTGCCTAGAATAAAACTCTCACCCCCAGGGGCGGGCTTTCAGCCCAATAGTTAACAAGATGTACATGCAGACGACTCAACCCAGGATGACATACCCACATACTGTATGGTAGTACATCCCTCAGAGCAATAGACTATGGCACACCAGAGGACCAACATTCAAACTGAGGAAATGCAGGATAAACAGGAGTGCATAAATATGAGGGGCACAGGGGAGCGTTGCAGGGTAGGGAGGGGAGGAGACTGGGTTAGGGTTGGACATGGCAAATGGGGAATGAAACTAAATGTATGCATTACATTGAATGTAAAACAAGCACTTAAAATAAATAAATAAGGAAAAACTTGTACTTTTCAAATAAACAGAAAACAGAAACAAAACAAAAATGTGCCAGGCTTTAGGGGCTGGGTGAAAGCCCTTCAAATTTGGGCTTCAGCTCTGCGTCCTGTTCCCAGCCCACTGACGCTGGAGGCTTTTCTTCATTCAAACAGCTGCTGGCTGCTGAGGCTGACAAGCCCAAAGTTGACAAGTAAACAGGCAAAGTCCCCATGTTACCAAACTACATGGCAAGCCATTAATTCAAGTCCATTGAAAGTCCCAATGTTGGTAGAGCATGGCAGGCTGTTGAACAATGACTTGACATGCAGAGTTCAAGTGTGCCATAAGCTACAGACCATTCCCTAAGGCTTCTCCTTATATACAGGAGGGAGACCACATCCCTAAGGCAACTACTCAGCTGCTCACAGCACATTCCACCATGGAATTGATTACCAGTCTCATCATGGGGAATACTACATCTAGCTGCCCAGCCACTCAACCAGGCCCAACCAAGGTGACACACAAACTTAACTACCACACTGGGTATATAATTCTTGGCTGAATTTCTTTTTTCTTTCAGGATTTTATATATATCATCCCATTGTCTTCTCATCTGCATGGTTTCTGCAGAGAAATCAGAGCTCAGTCTTACTGTTGCCCCTTGTAGATGACTTTTCATTTTTCCTATGCTGCTTTCAGTATTCTTTGTCTTTAGTTTTGGGGAGTTTGATGATAATATATCTTGGTGATTTTCTTTTGGGGTATATCCTGTTTGGAGTTCCTTGGACTCCTTGAATGGATATACTCTTGTGTTTCATCATATTAGGGAAATTCTCTTCCAACAAATCTTTGACAATTTTCTCTGTGGTTTTATCTGTCTCTTCTTGTTCTGGAATTCTGATTACACATAGTTAATTATTCTCTTTTATGGTACCCCATAAGACTCTTAGGCTTTCTTCATTTTATTTTGATCTTTTGTCTGATTGATCCCTTAACAAAGTAGTATTGAGTTATTTGTGTTCAATCTCATTAATTCTGCCTTCCATTGATTGAATTCTACTCCTCTGCCCATTCAGTATTATCTTCTTCTGAAATGTTATTATTAATCTTCTGGATTTCTATTTGTTGTTTTTGTATCATCTCTAATTCTTTTGTCAATGTTCTTATACTGTTTTTCTAAATTGTTCTAGAGTTTTGTCTGTATTTTCCTTAATTTTGTGTCTTCCTTGATTTGTTTCTCAATCTCTTGAAGGTATCCAAATAAATTCTTTTGAATTCCTCATTAGGAATGCTGCATCTTCCTCAGGGATGTTTTCTGAGTTTCTATCCTGGGCCATTGTTTCTACTACTTTATCTTGATTTTTTGTGTGAACTGTGTTGTTCTCTTGCATCAGAGACATTGTGGTGTTTTTCTATTTACATTTAATTTGTGGTTGTATGTTAGTGTGATTCACCCAAGATTTTTTTTTCCCTTTATGTTGTTTTGAGCTATCTGTGTGATCAGGGTACTGTGCTCCTCTATTTACTGGCTGTTAGCACTTAGGCACTCACCAACTGTCTCCTGGTGGGTGTGACAGAGTATGACAGTGTGTGCACAAATCTCTGTTAGCTGTTCAAAATGAGCAGTTGAAGGCAAATTGACCTAGTATTGGCCACTGTCTATCACTGGTCAGTTGATGCAAAAGCAAGTGGTGGCCCTCATTCAGTGGGTGGGGTTGAAAGATGTGTAGGCTTTGTGTGGGAATGGATGTTGTTTACCACTCAGTTGCATAATGATATAAAAAACACCAAAAAGATAAAAACAACAAAAACTCAAACCTCATAGACAAACAGGAACAACTGCAAAAAACAATAAGGCAAAGAGAGGAAAAATTTTCAAACTATTTTAATAAAAAAGATAAAAGAAAGATCATAAGACAAAAAAAAAAAAAAGCCACAATATCTGAGGGATGGAGGAATGAGAGATATGAGCAAAATAATAGTAAATAAAAAA
>NW_006921916.1:2957317-2980991 GCF_000298275.1 Orycteropus afer afer
ATAGATGCAAAAATCTTCAACAAAATCCTAGCCAATAGACTGCAACAACATATCAAGAAAATCATTCATCATGACCAAGTGGGGTTCATATCAGGAATGCAGGGATGGTTCAACATTAGAAAAACAATCAACATCATCCACCACGTAAATAAATCAAAGCAGAAGAACCACATGATCATATCAATCGATGCAGAAAAGGCATTTGAAAAAATCCAACACCCATTGCTGACCAAAACTCTCAGCAAAATAGGAATAGAAGGGACATTCCTCAACATAATAAAGGGCATTTATGCAAAACCGCAGTGAACATTATTCTCAAAGGAGAGAGACTGAAACCATTCCTCTTGAAAACAGGAGCCAGACAAGGATGCCCGCTATCACCACTTCTATTCAACATTGTACTGGAAGTCCTAGACAGGGCCATAAGGCAAGAAAGGGAAGTCAAAGTCATCCAAATTGGTAAGGATGAAGTCAAACTATCCCTATTTGCTAATAAATAATATGATCCTATATCTAGAAAACCCAAGAGACTCAGTCAAAAATCTTCTGGATCTAATTGAGAGATTATGGCAGGATATGAGATCAACATCCAAGAATCAGTTGGATTCCTTCACACCAGCAGAAATTTCTGAAGAAGGAATAAGGAAATCAATACTGTTTATAACAGCTGCCAAAAAATAAAATACTTACCAGGGACATGAAAGACCTCTACAAAAAAAACTATAAAAAACTACTTCAAAAAACCATAAGAGATCTACATAAATGGAAGAACATCCCATACTCGTGGATATGAAGATCAAACACTGTGAAAACAGTCAATTCTACCCAAAGCAATCTATACATTCAATGCAATTCCAATCCAGATGTCATCAACATTTTTTAAGTATATGGAAAAACCAATCACTAACTTTATATGGAAAGGAAAGAAACTCTGGATAAGCAAAGCACTACTGGAGAAGAAGAACAAAGTAGAAGGTCTCACACTGCTGGATTTCAAAACCTACTATACAACCACAGTAGTCAAAGCTGCCTGGTATTGGTATAATGACAGACACATAGACCAATGGAATAGAACTGAGAACCCAGAAATAGGCCCATCGACCTACGGTCAGCTGATCTTTGACAAAAGGCCTAAATCCATTAAATGGGGAAGAGAATGTTTGTTTAATAAATGGTGCTGGCAAAACTGGAGATCCATTTACAGAAAAATGAAACAAGATCTGTACCTCACACCATACACAAAAACGAACTCCAGATACTAGAGTTCCTCAAGGAAAAACTAGGGGCAAATTTAGTGGCCCTAATATATGGCATAAAGAGACTCTCAAGAATAACTCAAAATGCACAAACAGCAGAAGAAAATCCAGATGACTGGGACCTTCTAAAAACTAAATTTTTATGTGTTTCCAAAGACTTCTCCAAAAGTCAAAAGAGAACCTACAGATTGGGAAAAAATATTTGGTAATGACATATCTGACAAGGGACTTATCTGTAGAATTTATGGAAAACTCCAACACCTCAGTAACAAAAAGACAAACAATCCAATTAAAAAATGGGCAGCAGACATGAATAGACACTTCACCATTCAGGTGGCCAGCAAACATATGAAGAAATGTTCACGATCATTAGCCATTAGAGATGCAAGTCAAAACAACAATGAGATACCATCTTGCTTTAGCACTAGTAGCAAAGTTCAACAAGACAGAAAATAACAAATGCTGGCGAGGATGTGGAGAGATTGCGACTTTCATACACTGTTGGTGGGACTGTAAAATGGTACAACTACTGTGAAGAGCAATATGGCAATTCCTTAAAAAGTTGGACTTAGAAATACCATTTGACCCAGCCATTCCATTACTAGGTATATATCCTGCAGAAGTGAGAGCCATGACAAGAACAGACATGTGCACATCCATGTTCACCGCAGCACTATTTACAATAGCCAAAAGATGAAAACAACCTAGGTGTCCATCAACTGAGGAATGGATAAGGAAACTGTGGTACATACACACAATGGAATACGATCCAACCCTAAATAATAATCTAGAATCTGCAAAACACCACATAATGTGGATGAACTTGGATGACATTATGTTGAGTGAAGTCAATCACAAGACATATATTGTATTAGTTCCTTATTGTCAAAGTCAAGGAAAGGTTTATCTATGGATGGAAATTTTCTGTGTTGGTTACCAGGGGTGGGAGGGGAGGAGAGAGAATACTGCTAGATAAGTAGTAAAGTATTGGTTTGGGTGAAGAGAAGGGCAACGTACCAAATGTAAGTGATCAACACAGCGGCACTGAGGAAGAAGAAGACATAGAGATGTACATGAGAGGCACAAAGAAAGATGAACCCTGGTGCACCTACAGTACTCTGTTGTCAGTGAAGGCAGGCATGGATATATGGGGGGATAGATGGGTGGACAGGCTGAACTATTAGGGGTGCATACCCAAGACCATGTATAGGGTTGGTAGACAATGGTCCTAGAAGTGTATTTGTATGATCTGAATTCCCATGTATGTATAGTAGAGCTGACAAGGGACAAGGTTGTAGTCACTTGTTGGTCACAGGCAGCTACCCAGAGGGACCGAGCAGTTGAATCTGTGGTCTTGAGACCACAATTGCAGGGGACATCAAGCTCAACTGGCATAACATACTATACAAAGCACTGTTCCACCTCCTACTTTGGTGAGTAGTGACTGTGATGTCAAAAGCTTGCAAGCAGCCATCTAGATGCAACGATGGGTCTCTCCTTGTCCAGAGCAAAGAATAATGAAAAAAACCAAAGATTCATGGAAACAATTAGTCCTAGTGACTGGTACACCATGAAATCTGCAGCCTATACGACTATGACACCAGAAGACCTAGATGGTGCCCGGCTACCACTGTCAACCACTCGGAGGGGGAATCTATGTATGAGATCCTGGATAGAGAGGGAGAACAACGTGGAACAAAACTCAAAATCATTTGGGGTGGGGGAGGGACCAAGTTTACTGGTCTGATAGAGTCTGGTGGAACCACTGAGATTATGGCCCCTAGTTGCCCTTCAGCTCCGTTACCGAACCCACACCTGTGGCTTCCAGCCAAACAAAAGACAGGTATATGAATGGAATATTTACATGAGGTAGATACACTCCTTGGAAAGAATAATCATGGGAGAAAGAAGGGCTGTTTATGCACAGGGAGACTGCTCAGGTGGCAGGAGTGCACGGAGGGATGGACAAAGGGAAGAGGTAACTATGGGGAGGAAGTGGGAGGGGAGTTGTTGCATTGGGGTAAATTGTAGTCAATGTCATGAGACAAAGTGTATGTGAACTGCTGTATGGAAAGTGAATTTGCTCTGTAAATTTTCACCCAAATCACAATTAAAAAAAAAAAAAAAAAAAAAAGCCAGTTGCATACATCCAAAATGGCCATGCCCACAGTCCACAAACCTTCAACATAGCTGCATCCTCAGGACTGCTGGTGGCAGTTCGCAGGTCTGTTTGTCTCTTTCCCCACCAATTTCCTTTCTGGTTGTCATGCAACAATTCTCTCCCTGCCCATGCAGTCCTCAGTGAGAAGCAATTCTCAGGTTGCTGCAGGGAAATATTCAAAATGGCTGTGCCCCCAGGACAGCCAGCAGTCCACCACTCCATATGTTTCCTCACATGTTTTCTTCAGATTCTTCTAGTAGGTAGTATTTAATCCCCTTCTTTTTCTTTCCCTTCAAAGATCCTGATTTCAGGATCATCTTCTGTATTGGTTTAAATTATTTTCTCATTGCTTTGTTGCAGAGGGTCTGTGTGGCTTGTCTGCCTATTCCGTTATCTTGGCAGAACTCCTCCCAAAAGGTTTTAATATGCCGTTCATACAACATCAAAATCACATAATGAACTATTTCGCAGAATGTACTGTGGATGTTAAGTGGCACAAAACTGTGAAATTATGTCATCAGAAGTGGACAGATATTGTATGATCACACTTTATTAATAATAAATATATGTATATATGTGTGTGTGTGTGTGTGTGTATATATATACATATATATACACATACATACATATACAGAGAACAATGCCCACTGGTGGTTACCAGGGATGGGTACAGGGGACCACTCTAGAGACATAAACAGTTGTTATTATTGGTGATGGGAAAGGCAGCATTGCATGTGGGTAAAGTGCACATAGCTTGACCAGGGTATGTGATGTCACTAGGAAGGGTATAAGAGAAAAGGATGTAAAAGATATGACAAATATAACTTTGCAAGAGCACGAACCACCACCAGTATATATGTATGTGGTTCCACAAACAAGTATATAGCCATACATGTGTATGAGTATGCGTATGTGGGCATACATGTATACACAGACAGATCTATCTATATGCATATGTACACACAGGTATGTATGTGCATGCATGTTTATCCATATATATAATAAACCACAAAGAGGACACAGTTATGGTACTTCTTCAATATAACCAAACACCTCATGAAATTGTTTTTGGAGTGTGAAGGCTTAGAACCATAGTCTTGTGGGATAATTCAGTTAATTGGCATCATATAGTTCAAAAAGTGTATGTTCTACATCCCACCATGGTGAGAAGTGTCTGGGGTTTTAAAAGTTTGTGAGCAGACACCTAAGAGAAAACTCTTGGTCTCTACTTGTCAAGAACAAAAAGGAAAGAAGTAACGAAAGACTCAAACAAAGTAGTGTATAGCACTAATAGTCTACACAAAACACAGCCTGATCAACCCTGAGACCACAGAAACTAGATGGTGCCTGCTTACCACTACTGAGCATTCTGATGGATCCTGATAGAACATAAGAAAAATGTGGACGAGAACTCAGATTCTTAAAAAGTCCAGAGTTACTGGACCAGTTGAGCCTACAGCCCTTCCCAAGACTATCACCCTGAGATAAGCTTTAAACCATAAACTGTAATTGTCCCTTGAGATTACCTGTTAACTAAATAACAGACTGATTTATAAAATAAAGAATATTATCTGTGAGTAATAACCTCCTTTAAAAAATCATCTAATAGACCACCAAATGGCCAAAAATTACTCTAAACTAAAGCAACGATGACACAGGAAAGAGGCAGGGATTACTAGAAACGGTACAACCAGAGCAGAATGAATGAGAATGACGACATATTGTGAAAACTCTAACTATCATCATTTAATAATTTGTGTAGAAATTATTCAATGGGAACCTAATTTACCATGTAAACTTTCACTCTAAACACAATAAAGTATTACTGTTTTAAAAAAATCTTAGTTGGAGGATAAGAAACTTTGGAAACAAAAGGTAAAACACACTTCAATGTCCAAATAAAATGACAAAATGTAATACACTTTTAACAAAAAAAACTTTATTGAATTACAAATTTAAAAATGGATCACTTAATTTAAAAATGAGACTATTTTATGCTTCTTAAACTCACTCTTTCCAAAATTCAACTTTTTCTAAAATGACTAAAACAACAGGCTAATCAGTAAACTGACAAAGTAGAAGTGGGTGGGTACCAGTGGCCAATTCTTATATACGGAGCTTAACATGGACCTTAAAATATTATTTTCTGTATTATGTCAAAATGACTTGCGATAAGAAATGAGGAAAAGGTGACAAGAGGAAGTAAAAAGCATGTACTGAGGTCTTTCTATAGGTGTCTGACAGAAAGCAGATGTATGATAAAATGTGATCTCTGCATCACTGGTCTATCAGAGGTGCTACAAGAAGTATACACAAAGGAATCAAAGTGAAACCATTAGTTCTCATTCCTAAACAGAACAAAAGGCATTCGATTAAACAAAACAAAAAGTGAAACTGAATTGTAAGATCTGTGCTATTATTTGGGTTATAGCCCACATATCCAGTTTGTTAAACATCATTCAGTATGTAACTAAATAAAACAGCAAATAAGACTCAAGGCAAAAGTATTTTCTATCAACCTCCATATAGAAAGACTATAGTTTTATTGGTTTATAGAGTCCTTAAGCTTTAATGGTTTATAGAATCCTTAAGCTTAATTATTGGTCAGTATGAATTCTGAAATAAAAATCAAGTTGTGAACTGCTTACAATAAGTACACTATTGTAAAATGCTACTTTTCTTCCCAGTGTGTCTTCCTATGAGAGAGGAAAACAAAAGCTTTTAATCTTTGCTTGTGTGGGGATTTACAAAATTTCTACTAAACTACAACAGTGATCT
Organism: Orycteropus afer afer; assembly: GCF_000298275.1. Taxonomy (NCBI): domain Eukaryota; kingdom Metazoa; phylum Chordata; class Mammalia; order Tubulidentata; family Orycteropodidae; genus Orycteropus; species Orycteropus afer. The sequence continues at coordinate 2,963,513 of NW_006921916.1, forward strand.
TCTGTAAAAATAAAACTACAAAGTTAAACAAGTAATAAGCAACAAACCCAAACTGATTTCAACTAAGTCATGTACAAGTAATGTACATGTATAAGAAATTGTAAGAAATGATGATCACAGTTAGTTACAGATGCAAAGTAAGATCTAATTATCCCAAACAAGTGAATACAATAATTAAAATCAGATTCATATGTCAGTCCAAATATTATGTACAATTTAGATAAGCTGGTCAAGAAGTACTGTTTGAATACACACCATATTTGATAAACCTAAAATTATTTTTTTTATTCCTTTAATATTTGCAAAAACATGCCAATATGGAAAAAAGTTTAATTTCCATTTACGTATTAACAGGGAAGATAGCATTTCTAGTGTGTATGTTTCACCCTATAAAAAAGTTAAAGTATATTTTCCTTTAAGAAAAAAAATAAATTCAATTGCCGAAAGTTTAATTCATAAAAGTTTAATGTCAACTTACTCATAAAAATGAAAAGAAAAAGGAACACTTTCTTTTTTTTTTTTTTAAACAGATACCATACAATTATTACATGGTCTCCCTACTGATCTGAAACTACAGAAGGCATTTAAGAAGGGGATGTTATGTCAAAAAAAAAAAAAAAAGACTAACCAAAGAGATGTGTGCTGCTTTAAAAATTTGATTTGCAGGGAAATTAGTTGCTTGGCCTAGTTTTAAAGCTAATTACAAAATTCATTTTCTTAATGGTCCAGATATCTTGCCAATTCTTCCAACTCAACAGAACTGTCAAAAAAAGAAGAAATATTTTATAAGCTTTTTAAATAGACAATGGAAGTACACTGATACAAGTGTATGAATAATATGACATAAACTTTATTTTGCTAAAGAGAAACTGGTATTTTTTAAAAGATGCTGTATTTTTCAGGCATGCACTTCTTTAAATCCAATGGGTGCTATGTCAGACCTTATGCTGCAAACTGCCTGTGTCTAAAATCAGCTGCAGTATCTCTGCTCCTGATAATGACCCATCAAGCAAAACAAATCTAAGAGCACTACCTGAAAAATCCAGGTTTACTCAAAAGATTTTAACAAATGTGAATGTCCTTCTCTTACGCTAATGTAAAAACTTTTGTCAACATGTAAGGACAAGAGACATCCTGCTTCAAACCATGAGGATGGACTCAATACTAGTCATCTCCTCAATTCAGAAGTAAATCTTTTTGTATAATAAAATGAGTACTCTCTTCAACACTTAAAACAATGTCTAGGGTCAAAGTCCTATACCGTATTTGTAGGGGATATACACCCACTGTCTTGCTTTTATTATCACTTCTGACTTTCAGGAACTGCTTTAACCTATGTATAATTCAATATAAGCACTAAGCTGAAAAGTCTGCATTACTTTATAAAGGGATTCTTGTATAAACTTCACAAAAACTAATGAAAAATATCCAGCATTTTCGGAGCACTGACAATTTATCAGGCACTCTAAACATATCATCTCTACTCACTGTAACCTAAAATGTATTATTTCCATTTAATACATGAAAAAATTACAGTTAAGTAATGGTAAGTAGCAAGAGAGTTCACAGTCTGTTTTGCTCCGAAGACTATTTTCCTTCTATGTGAATCTCTCCAACATCTCCCTTCCCATCCCATCTCTATTAATAATACAAGTGTTCTTAGAGCTGATGTTCAATCCTTCACCCAATTTTAAACTATATTTCTAGGGCTTACAAAAAACACTCAAGAATTAATCATTTAAATGACAAAAATTTACCTGTGTGGACTAATTTAAGACTACATGAACAATATGAAGACTTAATGAAAAGCCTACCAAACAACAGTAGACATCTGTATTTCCTAAAATAAACACTAAAATCAGTGAGCTTGATTTCAACAATTACATATGTTGATATATATGTACAGATAAGCCAGAAGTACAAAAGTAGAAGTGTTTGTATTTTCAAAATTGAACGAACATAGTATATGTAGGACTATGATATAATAATCCACATTTAAGATTCACTTCCACTACTCATGCTCTAAAACAATATGAAGGTAATAAAAGAAAGCATTTATTTCTAAGAGTACAAAATATGACATCCCATCACAAGTGGTTAGTCATTGACTTCCCTGGTATTGGTCAAGTGTGAGGCTATGAATATATTTGATATGTAGGCAGACTTACAACAAAATTTAAATAAATAATTCTACCAGAAGGCTAGCAGTTCAAACCCACCAGCTAGTTCCTCAGAAGGAAGGTTGGGCAATCTACTTCGATAGTGATACCGCCTAGGAAACCCAAGGAGGGGTCGCTAGGGGTCAGATCCAACTCGACAGCATTGAGTTTTTTTGTTTTTTTTTTTTTCGGTTTTATAAATGATTATAATATGAACCAAGAGGTACAATACCTTCCATCGATTTCCACATTCATTACAGACAACAAATGTTGTCATTGGTTCATCAGCACTGCGGGTTTGTACCTGCAACAAAAGTAAGTGAAAAACATTACCTAATGCAGTACTATAAAAAGTAAGACCTAAATAAGAACAGTTTATGTGAAGATATATAACAACCACTATGGTACCACAATAAAACAAGAGCCTGAAGGAAGTTCAAATAAGTTAAATAATACCCAAACAGTATACATTACCAAATCTTAGTTTCATACTTCCTTGTTTGTTTGTCTTTTCATTTGTTTATTTCAGGTAAGTGAGGAAATCCATGACAGTCACTCATTAAATTTTTTATAAATGGCTAATATGAATAACTATTCATCATTATGAAGCACAGAAATGTAAATTAAAAGATATATCAATTTTCTCCTATCACATTAGCAAAGATGTAAAAATTATTTCAGTCTGACAAATGTGAAAATCTAACTCTACAACCTTTCAAATAGCTGGTCACCAACAGGAAAGAGCTTTAAATAACCATTCTTTGTAACCCAGGAGTTTGATATCAATTCTATTTTAAGACCATACTTAGAAATGCAAATAAAGATCTATATAAAAGGATGTTTGAAGAATATAATTTTGTAATAGCATAGACACTGGAAACAAACATAGAAATCACTGAGCTTTTAAATAAGTTAAGCAACCAATAATATATTTATAAAAGTTTTTGATGAAAATGCTTAAATTCTAATAGCTAAATGAAAGAAAGTGCATAAAATACTTTCCAAAGTATTCAGCTGCAACTATTTAGGAAAGACTATGAAATACTACAGACTCTGAAATATTATCATTGTTTTCTCTGGGTGGCAGACTATTGGTGATTTTAAATTTCTTGTTCCTATTTTTCTGACTGTTCAAATTTTCCTTGAGAAGTTGCAGAGTGACAGAAGTTAAGCACTCAACTTCTAGGGAAAACGTTTGATGGTTCAAAGCCACCTAAAGGTGTCTCAGAAGAGAGGCCTGGTGATCTACTTCTCTAAGGTCAGTCTTGAAAACCCTATGGAGCAGTTACACTCTGCACACATGGTATAACTATGAGTCAGAATCAACTTCATGACAGCTAACAACAACAAAAAAACAAAGCTTAAACTCACTGCCATCGAGTCGATTCCAACTCACAGCAACTCCCACTGGGTTTCCAAGATGGTAAATCTTTATGGAAGTAATCTTCCTTCTGCAGAGCAGCTGGTGGGTGTGAACCACCAACATTTGGTTAGCAGTCAAATGCCTTATGTACTGTACCACCAGAGCAACAACAAATACTATTACAAAGCTAAAAAAAAAAAAAAAAAAGCTAATATGATTGTTTTAAATTTTTATCCTCAAAAGACTACAGACTTTAGTGTGCCCATGACCATGCACAGGGTTGGCAGACAATGTTTCTATAAGCGTATATGTATGTGCTATAAAAATGTCCAGTTATATAGCAGAGCTGCCAAGGGACAAGGCTGTGGTGAGTTCTTGGCCACAGCCAGCTACCTGGAGGAACCCAGTACTTGGAGCTGGGGGCTTGAGCCCATCGTTACAAGGGACATCAAGCTCAAATAGCATAACATACCACACAAAAACACTGTTCTACATCCTACTTTGGGGTCTTAAAAGCTTGCAAGCAGCCATCTAGATGCAATGATAGGTCTTTCCTTGTCCAGGGCAAAGAAGAATGAAGAAAAACAAAGATGCACGGAAAAAATTGGTCCAAGGGACTAGTAGACCATGTAAGCCTCAGCCTATATATAACCATAAGAACAGAAGAAATAGATGGTGCCCAGCTAACACTGTCAACCACTTGGAATGGTATTGGTGCAGGAGATTCTGGATAGAGTGGGAGAAAAATGTGAAACAAAACTCAGAATCATAAAAAAAAAGATCAGGTTTGCTGGTCTAATAGAGCCTGGTGAGACCCCTGAGACCTATGGCCGCTAACTACCCTTCAGGTCTGGAATTGAACTCACTCCTGTAGCTTCCAGCTAAACAACAGTCAGGTATATGGGCTGAACATTTACATCAGGTAGATATACACATACACTGCTTGGAGTGATCAATAATAGGAGAACAGAAGGGCAGTGTTTACACAGGGAGACAGCTCTGGCAGTGGGACTGCATGGGAGCGAAGGACACAGGGAAGAGGTAATTACAGAGAGGAAGTATAAAAACAACTGTTACACTGTGGGGAATTATAGTCAGTATCATAAGACAAAATGTGTATGAACTGCTGTATGGAAAATGAATTTGCTCTGCAAACTTTCACCTAAATCACAATTAAAAAAAAAAAAAAAGATTATAGACTTTTAAACTTTTCCAGTGAAGAGAATTCTTGGAATCAAAAGTCTCAAAGACAGAAAGGCTACTTTTTTAACTAACCATTCCTGAAGAAAGTTGACAAAGCATTTTAAGAGTTTACATTTATTCTTAAATTTAATTATGTTAAAGGAAGAGAAGAGGAAGAAGGGTAAAGGCAAGAAGTTAGATACTAATAATACTTACTATATTGTGAATACTGTCTATTTTAGTGTGAGATGTTGAATCCCAGTTTCTCACCACTTAAAAGACTGGAATGTTCGTGGTACCCATCAACTCTCATAAAGGAATCTAAAGAAAATCCATTCCCAAAACAGCAGCATTCTGCTTATTTAAGACCTTCTTATAAAAGTTTGAAAAAGTCTTCTGAAATTTTTACACATACTTAAAACTGATATCCAGGACCCTAAAAGTATAGCTATGAAGAACATTTTACTCTCTTGGTAAACATTTTAATCGTCTGGTGGACACATGTTAACCAAGAGTCACGTTTCTTTTATTTGTATCAGGGCTCTGTACTGGGTCAGCGTGTTTCACTCATGGCCAACAAAGTAACATAGGAATGGGCCTTAATTTTTAAAATGTGAGTGAACCAACATGGTAACTGGAATGGGAAGAATTAAGGATCAAAGCCCAAGCAGAAATTTAATCTCCTTCTTAGAAAACAAAGACAGCAGGCATGCATTCTGTCAAAACTCTTGACAGAATGAGTGGAAAACAATAGTCCCCAACTCAAAAATGGCAGACACTGTACTGCTTTGAGTATATGTTGCTCTTCACAGTCCTGGTAATAACCCAATCTCTGGGATCAGGCTCCTGAAGGGGCTTACTATGCCTCTTTCAAGTATCCAATTCCAAGGCTTTGACCCATTTTTTTCCCCATTCTAGTCAGCACCCTAAATTACTCAAATCTTAAAAATACAAGTCTGTTCTAGTTTCACTTCATCAACCATGACTGAACTGGTTTAAAGCCCTGACTCATTAATTTGTTACTTTTCAGAGAATTTCTGATGTTTTCTGTATAAAGAGAAAATGTTTTTATTCTAAGAAAAAAATTATAACTTCATTTCTAAACTAAGCTTTTTCTACTGAATGAAACAAACTTGATAATTTTTTTATCTTATTTATAATCTGATTATGTAAATATATCAACACTTCATATTTTAAAGTTGTTTTACTTCTACCATCAAAAAGACTAATAATACAAATAAAAAATGGGCAAAGGACAGATCTACTTCACTAAAGAAGACATTCAGACAGCTAACAAACCCATAAAGAGATGCTCATTAACACTGGCCATAAAAAAAAAAAAAACAAAACTGACTGCCATTGAGTCAATTCTGACACATAACAACCCCCACTGGATTTCCAAGGCTGTAAATCTTTACAGAAGTAGACTGTCCCATCTTCCTTCTGCAGAATGGCTGGTGGATGTGAACCACCAACCTTCTGGTTAGCAGTCAAATGCCTTAGGCACTGTGTCACCAGAGTTCTTTTCATTAGCCATAATAGAGACATAAATCACAACTACAATGAGTTACTATCTTATCCCTGCAAACAAGGCAATCACTGGGAGTTCTGGTAAGATGGCAGAATAGGCAAACAAGCTACACAGACCCTCTTCAACAAAGAAACGAGAAACCAATTGGCAGAGATACAGAAGAAAATCCTGGAGCTCTGAGCTTTGAAAGGAAGTATACAGAAGTGGATTAGGCACCAACTAATGGAAAAATCTGAATGAAAACAGTAACTAAGAAAACAGCAGAGCTGCGGATTGTTAGCTACTCTGATGGCACCAACTGCCTGAATATTTCCAAGTGTTGTTGTTGTTATGTGCTGTTGAGTTGGACCCGACTCATAGCGACCCTTCCTTGGGTTTCCGAGGCAGTATCACTGGCTGGTGGGTTTGAACCGCCAGCCTTCTGGTTAGCAGTCAAGTGCCTTAGGCACTACGCTACCAGAGCTCCTTCATTAGCCATTAGAGAGATGCAAATCACAACAACCACGAGATACCATCTTACCCCAGCATTAGTAGCATAGTTCAACAAGATAGAAAATAACAAATGCTGGTGAGGATGTGGAGAGACTGGGACTCTCATACACTACTAGTAGGACTGTAAAGTTATACAGTCACTGTGGAAATTGGTATGGCAATTCCTAAAGTAGTTGGAATTAGAAATACCATTTGGCCCAGCAATCCCATTACTAGGTATATATCCTAAAGAAAAGAAAGGCCACACACGAGTAGATATATGCACACCCATGTTCATTGCAGCACTATTCCCAATAGCAAAGAGACGGAGGCAACCTAAGTGCCCATGAACCAAGGAATGAATAAGCAAACTGTGGTACATACACACAATGGAATACTATGCAACCGTGAAGAATAATGGAGAATCTGCAAAACACAGAATAATGTGGATGAACTTGGAAGATATTATGTCGTCGAGGGTTTCCGAGGTGGTATCACTATGGAAGTAGATTGCCCAACCTTCCAAGGAGTGGCTGGTGGGTTTGGACCAGCCAGCCTTCTGGTTAGCAGTCAAGTGCCTTAGGCACTATGCTACCAGAGCTCCTCGAAGTGGTGTCAGGACCTGAGAATTGACCTAAAGATCAGCCCTGGGCACCAAGGACTGCAGGGACGACTGTGCTGGTGTCCAAAAACTAAGAAGGGATATAGCAAGGAGGGAGACAACCTGAACTGTGAACTTTTGGCTGTCTAGAGGATGCAACCCTTTTGACTATTTACAAGAAGAGGCCATTTTGGATATTTAAAGTGACCAAGAGCACATCATTTTGAATGTTTACAAGCAGTGGCCATTTTGGACATTTAAAGTGACCAAGGAAGCAGCCATTTTGAGTGTTTACAAGCGGAGGTCTTTTTGGACATTTAAGATTATAACATTCTCATTCGGAGTCCAGGGACCTAAGAATAAGCTCCATTTGGAGCCTGTCAAGGATTGCAGGGACATATAGGAAGCTGACAATAGGAAAAGTAAGTGTTTAAGTGGTGAGTGTAGAACAATATAAAACAAAAAGTGAGTGTATAAGTGCTGCCAACTACAGAACAGAGGAACACAATATCCTGTTTACTTAGATAACATCAAAACAAAACAAAGAAAACAAAAATCTTGGGCAAATCACTCCAACATACAATCACAAATTATATATAAACACAAAAACGTCACAACGTCTCTGAGGTGACAGAGCATTGCAGGCCACACAAAGAAACAAGATAAAGCAGGAGAAGCAAGGGACCAGGATACCGACTCAGAACACAATCCTGAAGAAGCAGCAGCACTGGAACTGTTTGATAAGGAATTCAAAAGAATTATATTTAGGTACCTTCAACAGATTGACAGAGAGAGAGATCAAGGAAAACACTGACAAAATTGAGGAAAAACACTGACAAAACCGTAGAACAATTTCAAAAAACAACACAGGAACAAAATGACAAAATAAATAACAAATTAAAAATGACAGAAGATCTACAGATAGAAATCCAGAATATTAATACTAAATGCTCAGAAATAGACAACACATCGAATAAGCAAAGGAATAGAACTGAATCAAAGAAAAACAGAACTAGTGAGATTAAAGACCAATACCTCAATACTTCTTTGGAAAGGGTTAATGAGAAAAAAGATCAAAACAAAATCAGAAAGCCTATGGTTCATGTGGGACACCATCAAAAGGAATAACCTACATGTAATTTGAATTCCAGAACAGGAAGAGACAAAACCACAGAGAAAATTAATGAAGATTTATTGGAAGAGAATTTTCCTTGTATGATGAAAGATGAAAATATATCCATTCAAGAAGTCCAACAAGCCCCAAACAGAATAGACCCCAAAAGAAAATCACCAAGACATACCAACATCAAACTCATCAAAACCAAAGACAAAGACAAGACTCCTGAAAGCAGCACAGGAAAAATGAAAAGTTACCTAAAGAGGCAAACAGTAAGACTAATCTTGGATTTCTCAGCAGAAACCATGCAGGCAAGAAGACAATGGGATGGTGTTCTGGTTACGTAGTGCCGCTCTGACAAGAATATACCACAAATGGGATGGCCTTAACAAACAGGAGTTTATTTTTACAATCTGGAGGCTTTAAGTCCAAGTTCAAAGTGTCAAGCTCTAGGGGCTGGGTGAAAACACCTCAACCTTGGGGTCCAGCTCTGCCTCCCGCTCCCGGCCCACTGGAGCTAGAGGCGTTTCTGCACTCAGACAGCTGCTGGCTGCTGAGGCAGTGAAGCCCCAAAGTTGACAAGTAAAAAGACACAGTCCCAATGTTACCAAACCACACGGCAGACCATTAACTTAAGTCCACTCTAAGTCCCAAGATCGGCAGAGTATAGCAGGCTGCTGAGCAACAACACGGCTACATGCAGAGTCCAAGTATGCCACAGGCTACAGACCATTCCCAAGTCTTCTCCTACAGGAAGCAGACAACATCCCAAAGGCAGCTACTCAGCAGCTTATGGTAGATACCACCATGGAGTTGATTGCCAGTCTCATCATGGGGAGTAACTACCACCAGCTGCCCAGCCACTCAGCCAGGCCTAGCCAAGTTGACATACAAACATAACTACCACAGATAGTATATATAAAACCCTAAAAGAGAAAAATTTCCAACCAAGAATTATATACCCAGAAAAATTGTCCCTCAAATATGATGGTGAAATTAGGACATTTCTGGATAAACAGACATTAAGGGAATTTGTTAAAAGCAGACCAATTATACAAGAGATACTTAATGGGAGTCCTTTGGACAGAGAACCAACACCAGTAAATAACAACCAATTATTAACACAAATGATGACATAAGCCAGAAACCAACCCAGTTATGGGAGTATCCAAAGTAAATAAGCCTATAAGATTATAAACAAGGAACAAGAGACATCAATTGACAAAGGAGGACAAGTACAAACCAAAATGATAGAAAAAAATGTGTAGATACAGAACTTCTAAATGGTAAAGAAGTCAAGACAACTGCAAGATAGAACAGACTATTGTAAACTTCGGAAGAAAATTATAAATCAAAGGGTAATCTCAAAGAAAAATGATAAACCTGCACATCAAAATAAAAAAGAGGACCAGCACACATATTTAGCAAATACTAAAACAATAGCAATGAAAGAAGTGATAAAACGATTCATAAACATGTGCTCAGCACAGTAAATTGTATGGAACAAAGAAACCAGGAACATCATGAAAAAGCACGTAACAAAATGACAGCAAAAAGTTCATACTTGTCGATAATTACACTGAATGGCAATAGATAAAATGCACCACTCAAGAGACAGAGAGTTGCAGACTGGATAAGAAAACATAACTCTTCAATATACTGTCTACAAGCAACACCTTTAGAGACAAAGACAAAAATAAACTAAAAATAAAAGGGTGGAAAAAGATTTATCAAGCAAATGTCAACCATAAAAGAGCAGGAGTGGCAATATTAATTTCTGATAAAATTGACTTGAAGATAAAAACCACCATAAGAGACAACAAGGACATTACATATTAACTGTTGTTGTTGTTGTTGTTATGTGCCATCAAGTCGGACCCGACTCATAGCGGCCCCTCCTTGGGTTTCTGAGGCAGCATCACTACAGAAGTAGATTGCCCAACCTTCTTTCCGAGGAGTGGCTGGTGGGTTTGAACCACCAGTCTTCTGGTTAGCAGTCAAGTGCCTTAGGCACTATGCCACCAGAGCTCCCCCACAACAGAATCAACAGAAATTAAAATGATAATATCAGGATCCTATGAACAACTATGTTGTTGTTGTTGTTGTTTGCCATCGAGTCGGCCCTGACTCATAGAGACCCCTCCTTGGGTTTCCGAGGCAGTATCACTACGGAAGTAGGAATGCCCAACCTTCCTTCCGAGGAGTGGCTGGTGGGTTTGAACCGCCAGCCTTCTGGTTAGCAGTCAAGTGCCTTAGCCACTATGCTACCAGAGCTCCTATGAACAACTATACTCCAACAGATTCGAAAATCTAGAAGAAATGGACAGATTTCTAGAAACATACTAGTTACCTAAACTAATAGCAACAAAGGTGGAAAATTTGACAGACCCATAACAAAAGAAGAAATTGAACAGCTCATAAAAAAAAATTAGCAACAACAAAAAAAACAGCCTGACCCAGATGGTTTCACTGGAGAATTCTATCTACAGAACATTCAGAGAAGAAATGACAACAATTCTACTCAAACTATTCCAGAACATAAAAATGGTTGGAATTCTCTCAAATTCATTTTATGAAGGAAGCACAACTTTGATACCAAAACCAGGCAAAGACATCACTGAAAAGGAAAACTACAGTCCAATATCCCTCATGAATATAGATGCAAAAATCTTCAACAAAATCCTAGCCAACAGACTCCAAAAACATATCAAGAAAGTAATAAATTATGGCCAAGTGGGGTTCACATCAGGTATGCAAGGATAGTTCAACATTAGAAAAACAATCAACGCCATCCATCACATGAATAAAACAAAGGAAAAAATAACATGATCATATCAATTGATGCACAAAAGACATCTGATAAAATCCAACACACTTTGCTGATAAAAACTCTCAGAAAAAGTGGAACAAAAGGGAAATTCTTCAACATAATAAAGGGCATATATGCAAAACCAACAGCCAACATTATTCTCAACAGAAAGAGACTGAAACCGTTCCCCTTGAGAACAGGAACCAGACAAGGATGCCCTCTATTACCACTTCTATATAACATTATGTTGCAACTCTTAGCCAGGGAAATAAGGCAAGAAAGGGAAATCAAAGGCATCCAAATGGGTAACTATCAAACTATCCCAATTTGCTGATGATATGCCTATACCTAGAAAACCCAAGAGACCCAGCAAAAAAACTGTTGTTGTTATGTGCTGCCAAGTCGGACCCGACTCATAGCGACCCCCTCCTTGGGTTTCCGAGGCAGTATCACTACGGATGTAGATTGCCCCATCTTCCTTCCGAGGAGTGGCTGGTGGGTTTGAACCACCAGCCTCCTGATAAGCAATCAAGTGCCTTAGGCATTACGCTACCAGAGCTCTCCCGGAGCAAAAAAACTACTGGAACTAATTAAGAGATTTAGCATAGTGGCAGGATACAAGATCAACATCCAAAGAACAGTTGAATTCCTCTACACTAGCAAAGAGATTGTTGAAAAGGAAGTAAGGAAATTAATACCATTTACAGTAGCTACCCAAAAAATTAAATACTTGGGAATAAATCTCACTAGGGACACAAAAGTCCTGTACAAAGAAAACTACTAATCACCACAGCAAGAAACCATAAGAGATCTACATAAATGAAAGAACATATCACGCTCATAGATAGGAAAACTGAACATTGTGAAAATGTCAATACTACCAAAAGCAATCTATACATTCAATGGAATTCCAATCCAGATTCCATCAGCACTCTTTAAGGACATAGAAAAACCAATCACTAATTTTAAATGGAAAGGAAAGAGACCTTGGAGAAGCAAAACACTACTGCAGAACAACAAAGTAGGAGGTCTCACACTCCAAGATCTCAAAACCTACTAGACAGCCACAGTAGTCAAAACAGCGTGATACTAGTAAAATGACAGACACCTAGACCAACAGAACAGAACTGAGAACCCAGAAACAGATCCATCAACCTATGGTCAGCCGATTTTTGACAAAAGGCTGAAATCCATTAAATGGGCAAGAGGTGGTCTCTTTAACAAGTGGTGCTGGCAAAACTGGATATCCATTTGCAGAAAAATGAAATAAGATCCATACCTCACATCATACACAAAAACTAACTGCAGGTTGATCAAAGACTTAAATGTGAAACCTAAAACTATAAAGTTCCTCAAGGAAAAAATAGGGGCAAATTTAGGGGCCCTAATTTATGGCATAATTAGACTGTGAAGCATAACCCAAAATGCACAAACAGCTGCAGATAAACTAGATGAATGGGACCTTCTGAAAATTAAATTTTTATGTACTTCCAAACACTTCTCTAAGAGAGAACCTACAAATTGGAAAAAAAAATATTCAGCAACAACATATCTGACAAGAAACTTATTTCTAAAATTTAGAGTAAATTCTAACATATCAACAACAAAAAGACTGTTGCTGCTGTTGTTAGGTGCCTAATCTCTGACTCATGGCGACCTCACGTACAGCAGAACAAAACACTGCCAGTCCTGTGCCATCCCCACTATCTTTGCTATACCTGACCCAATGGTTGCAGCCACTGTGCCTATCCATCTCGTTCAGGGCCTTCCCCTCTTTCATGGACCCTCCACTTTACCAAGCATGATATCTTTCTCTAGAGAATGGTCCCTTCTTACCACATGACCAAAGTAGGTGAGACGAAATTTGGCCGTTCTTGCTTCTAAGGAACATTCCAGCTACACTTCTTCCAGGACAGATTTGCTAGTTCTTTTAGCAGTCCATGGTCCCTTTAGCATTCTTTGCCAGCACCACAACTCAAAAGCATCCTCTCTTGTTCGTTCTTCCTTATTCATTGTCCAGCTGTCATATACCAATGAGGCAACTGAAAATACCTTGGCTTGTGTTGAGCGCGCCTTAGTCTTTAAGGAAACATATTTGCTTTTCAGGACTTGAAAGAGGTCCTTTGCAGCAGATTTGCCCAATGCTATACATCTCAGCTCTGGCAGCATAGTGCCTAAGGCACTTGACTGCTAACCAGAAGGCTGGCGGTTCAAACCCACCAGCCACTCCTCGGAAGGAAGGTTGGGCATTCCTACTTCTGTAGTGATACTGCCTTGGAAACCCAAGGAGGGGTCGCTATGAGTCGGGCTGACTCGATGGCAAATAACAACAACAACAACATACATCTCAAACATCTTGACTGCTGCTTCCGTTGGTGTTGATAGTGGAAGCAAGTAATATGAAGTCTTCACAACTTCAATCTTTTCTCCATTTATCATAATGCTGCTTATTGGTCCCATTGTGAGGATTTTTGTTTTCTTCATGTTGAGATGTAATCCACACTGCAGACTGCAGTGTTCAACAGTATTTCAAGTCAACTTCATTTTCTGTGAGCAAAGTGTCATCTCCATAACATAGGTTGTTAATGAATCTCCTGACAATTCTGATGCCATGTTCTTCTTCATATAGTCCAGCTTCTCAGATTATCTGTTCAGCATACAGACTGAATAAGTATGGTGAAACACTACAACTCTGATGCACTCCTATCTTGATTTTAAACTATGCAATGTCTCCTTGTTCTGTTCAAACAACAGCCTCCTGGTCTATGTACAAGTTCCTCATAAGTACAATTAAGTGTTCTGGAATTTCCATTCTTCTCAATGTTATCCATAATTTGTTATGACCCACACAATCGAATGTTTCTGCACAGTCACTAAAACACAAGTAAACATCTTTCTGGCATTCTTTGCTTTGAGCCAAGATCCTTCTAATATCAGCAATGATATCCCTCGTTCTACGTCCTCTTCTGAATCCAGCTTGCATTTCTGGAAGTTCTCTGTCAATATAGTGCTTCAACCGTTTTTGAATTATCTTCAGTAAGATTTTATTTGTGTGCAATATTAATGGTACTGGTTTGATAATTTCCACATTCTGTGGGATCACCTTTCTTTGGAATGAGTACAAATATGGATCTTTTCCAGTCATTCAGTTGTCTTCCCAATCTCATGGCATAGCCAAGTGAGTGCCTCTAGTGGGGCATCCATTTGTTGAAACATCTCAATGGGTATTCCGTCAATTCCTGGAGCCTTGGGTTTCGCCACTTCCCTCAGTGCAGCATTGACTTCTTCCTTCAAAACCATTGGCTCTTGATCATATGCCACCTCCTGAAATGGATGAACATCAACCAGTTCTTTTTGGTACAGTGACTGTGTATTCCTTCCATCTTCTTTTGATGCTTCCTGAATCATTCAATATACTGCCCAAAGAAACTTTCAATATTGCAACTCGAGCTTAACTTTCCTTTTCAGCTTTTTCAGCTTGAGGAATGCCAAGTGTGTTCTTCCCTTTTGTCTTTCCAACAAAAAGATTAAGAATCCAATTAAAAAATTGGAAGAAGACATGAACAGACACTTCACCAAAGAGGATATTCATGCGGCCAGCAAATACATGGAGAAATTCTCATGATCATTAGACATCAGAGAGATGCAAATCAAAACAGCAATGAGATACCATCTCACCCCAGCACTAGCAGCAAAGTTCAACAAGACAGAAAATAACAAATGCTGGTGAGGATGCGGAGAGAGGGGATTCTCATACACTGCTGGTGGGACTGTCAAATGAAATAACCACTATGGAAAGCGGTATAGCAATTCCTTAAAAAGCTGGAATTAGAAATACCATTTGACCCAGCAATCCCATTACTAGGTATGTATCTTCAAAGACGTTAAGAGCCAGAACAAGAACAGACATATGCACACCCATGTTCATCACAGCACTATTTACAATACCAAAAAGATGGAAACAACCTAGGTGCCCATCAACAGAAGAATAGATAACCAAACTATGGTACATACACACAGTGGAAAACTATGCAACAATAAAGAATAATGTAGACTTTGAAAATCACTGAATAACATGGATGAACTTGTAAGACATTATGCTGAGTGAACTAAGTCAATCACAGAAGGACAAATATAGTATTAGTTCATATTGTATAAAGTCAAGGAAAGGTTTATATATGGAAGGAAACTTTGTCGGTTATCAGGGTGGGAGGGGAGAGGAAACAACGATGCAGAAAAAAAAACATGCATTGAGCCACGTCACTTTAGTTTTGTGTATTTCACTGTACATAAATTATATTTCGATATAATGTTTTTTTTGTTTGTTTTAAATTATCCCTTACACTGAAAACAATGACCCAGAAGGAAACAGAGAAATAGGGCAACCCACCATTCCTTTTCCTTTCAGACCTTCCTTACTCATCAGTACTAAGGAGGTGAAGTGTTGGTATAATGTGGGTATCAAGATGTGAAGTAAAAAATAGCTGAGCTTGTTGTATTTAGCATTTCTTTTATTTTGGTAACATACATGTATAAACTACAAGAATGGGGCACCCTCTTACTGACTGAGCATAAAGAGAGGTGTGGGGGTGGACCCTAGAGATGGAGGAAAGCAAGTGGAACACCATCATGAGGGCCATCATTGTCTGGTCACTCACTGACATTGAACGGGGAAGAGGTGGAGCAGAGATCTTAGGTGAAATTTATGATCAAAGGTGGAAAAATTTTGAGAAAAAGGAGCATTGACAATTGTTACCTAAGAACCCTCCTCTGGGCAAAATGGGACAAATAAGCACCCTGGTTAAGGGTCCCTGCACATGAATTCCTGCACATGCAACTCAAGCCAAGCAGTATCAGATATAGGATGGTGGCCAGCTTCACTGAAGCACTCTTGAGAATATAAGAAAGATGAATCTGGAGAGTAGATAATACCTTCAGATCCCATCTCCACCTCACAGAGAGGAGGGCATGAAGCATGTCCATCAGCAGTGAGTAGGATAAAGTTGTGGTCCAAGGGAGATGTAGGAGCACAAAAAGGCGTCTCCAGGGTAGCAACGAAAGGCAGATGGCCAAATTAACAATCAACATGGGTCTGTTGCTTCATTTTATTAGCTGTTTACTTGTAGTTTGGTTAGTGGGACCCCTATAGTGCTGTGACATGGAACCCTAGGCCCCAATAGCATGAAAGATAAGGGAAGATATGCTGTCAGTCTGGGCGTAGGAGTGCTAGGAGCCCACAAAAAGAAGAAAAAAAAAAAAAAAAACGGCACTGATTTAAAAAAAAAAAAAAGCTGGTGAGATTATGCGGAAACTGGAACACTTATACACTGCTGGTGGAACTGGAAAATGGTACAATGACTCTGGGGCAGCATCCAGGTATGGGGAGGGAGAGGGTCCCCACTCAAGGCAGGAAGGCAGGAAAAACCAGGGCTGACAGTGGCAGGATCCAGGTAAGGGGAGTAAGAGGGCCCCCACCCAAGACAGGAAGGTGGGAAAAGTCAGGGCCAAAGGCAGCACGATGCAGGAAAGGAGAGAGAGAGAGGGCCCCCACCCAAGGCAGGAAGGAGGGAAGGCAGTGCTGATGGCAGCAGGATCCAGGTAAAGGGAGGGTGGACAGGTTTCAAACAGCTAACTAAGGTAGATGAACTTGTCTGTCAGTTTGTTGCACTGTGGTGTCTTGTATGTTGCTGTGAGGCTGGAGGCTGTGCCACTGGTGTTTCAAACGCCAGCAGGGCTGCACAGATTTCAATGCAGCTTACCGACTGAGACAGACTTGAAAGAAAGGAAAGGCCATCCACTTCTCAAAGAATTGGCCAGGGAAAACCTTATGGATAGCAGAGAGACACTGTCTGATACTTTAGTGAAAAACTTTATGAATAGCCCAGATACACTGTCCGATACAATGCCAGAAGAAAAGCGTTCAAAATACGACTGTAAAAGAGCTGCCTCATCAGGGTAGAACCTACCTTAATGATATGGATAAAGTTAAGTTTTCGGGACCTCCATTTGCTGACATGGCACAATTCAAACTGAGAAGAAATAGCTGCAAACATCCATTAATAAACTGAACATGGAATATACAAAGCATGGATCTAGAAAAACTGGAAGCTGTCAAAAATGAAATTGAATGTATAAAGTTTGATATCCTAGGCACTGTTGTTAAGTGCCGTCGAGTCGTTTCCGACTCATAGCGACCCCATGCACAGCAGAACGAAACACTGCCCGATCCCGCGCCAGCCCCACAAT
>NW_006921916.1:2982226-3015498 GCF_000298275.1 Orycteropus afer afer
CCTCATGAGTTCCTCTTACAAATCTCTTGGCATAACTGAGTGAGTGCCTCCAATGGGGCATCTGTTTGTTGAAATATCTCAATCGGTATGTCATCAATTCCTGGAGCCTTGTTCTTTGCCAGTTCTTTCATTGCAGCTTTGACTTCTTCCTTCATTACCATTGGTTCTAGATCCTAGGCTTTAGTGAGCTGAAACGGACTGGTTTTGACCATTCTAAGTCAGACAACCATATGATCTACTATGCCAGGAATGACAAATTGAAGAGGAATGACATGGCATTCATCATCACAAAGGATGTATCAAGATCTGTCCTGAAGTACAATGCTGCCAGTGATAGGGTAATATCCATACGCCTACAAGAAGACCAGTTAACATGACTATTATTCAAATTTGCACACCAACCACCAAAGTCAAAGATGAGGAAACTGAAGATTTTTTAAATCAATTTCTGCAGTTTAAAACTGACCATACATGCAATCAAGACATGTTAATTATCACTGGTGACTGTAATGCAAAAGTCAGAAACAAAGAAGAATCACCGTAGTTGGAATATTTGGCCTTGGTGATAGAAATGATGCTGGAGATCGCATGACAGAATTTTGCAAGACCAACGACTGATTCATTGCAAATACCTTTTTCAACAACACCAACAGCAATTATACACAAGGACTTCACCAGATGGCGTACACAGGAATTAGACTGACTACATCTGCTACAAGAGGCAATGGGAAAGCTCAATATCTTCAGCCAAAACAAGGCCAGGAGCTGACTGTGGAACAGACCGTCAACTGATCATATGCAAGTTCAACTTGAAGTTGAAGACAATTAAAACAAGTCCACGAGAGCCAAAATATGACCTTGAATATATCCCTCCTGAATTTAGAGACCATCTAAAAAATAGATTTGATGCAATGAACAATGACCAAAAACCAGAGAAATTGTAGGATGACATCAAGAACACCATCCATGAAGAAAGCATGAGGTCATTAAAAAGACAAGAAAGAAAAGAACAAAATGGATGTCAGACAAGACTCTGAAACTTGTCCCTGAATGAAGAGTAGCTAAAGCAAATGGAAGAAATGACAAGATGAAAGAGTTTAACAGAAGATTTCAAAGAGCAGCTCGAAAAGACAGTCAATCATTATAATAAAATGGGCAAAGACCTGGAGTTAGGAAACCAAAAGGAAAGAACATGCTTAGTATTTCTCAAGCTGAAATAACGGAAGAAAAAATTTAAGCCTTGAGTTGTAATACTGATTCTATGGGCAAAATATTGAATGATGCAGGAAATACCAATAGAAGATGGAGGGAACACACAGAGTCACTGTACCACAAATAATTGGTTGATGTTCTTCCATTTCAGAAGGTGGCATATGATCAAGAACCAATAGTATGGAAGGAAGTTGAAGCTGCATTGAAGGAAATGGTGAAAACCAAAGCTCCAGGAATTGACAGAATACCCATTGATGTTTCAACAAATGGATGCCATGCTGGAGGCACTCACTCGGCTAATGACAGGAGATTTGGAAGACAGCTACCTGGCCAACTGATTCAAAGAGATCCATATTTGTACCCATCCCAAAAAAAGTTGATTCCAAAGAATGTGGAAATTATCTAACAGTATCATTAATATCACACGCAAGCAAAAATCTTACTGAAGATAGTTCAAAAATGGTTGCAGCAGTATACTGACAGAGAACTTCCAGAAATTCAAGCTGGATTCAGAAGAAGATGTGGAACAAGGGATATCATTGCCGATGTCAGATAGATCTTTGGTCAAAGCAAAGAATACCAGAAAGATGTTTACTTGTGTTTTACTGATTATGCAAAAGCATTTGCTTGTATGAATCATAACAAATTATGGGTAACACTGAGAAGAATGGGAATTCCAGAACACTTATTTGTAGTCATGAGGAACCTATACATAGACCAGGAAGCTGTCGTTCAAACAGAATAAGGGCATGGTTTAAAATCAAGCATGGAGTGCATCAGGATTGTATCCTTTCACCATATTTATACAATCTGTATGCTGAGCAAATAATCCAAGAAGCTGGACTATATAAAGAACATGGTAACAGGATTAGAGGAAGAATCATTAACAACCTGCAATATGCTGACGACACAACTTTGCTGAAAGTGAGGATGATATGAAGCAATGACTGATGAAGTTTGAAGACTATAGTCTGCAGTATGAATTACACCTCAATATAAAGAAAACAAAAATCCTCACAACTGGACCTATAAGCAGCATCACAATAAATGGAGAAAAGATTGACATTGTCAAAAACTTCATATTACTTGGTTCTACAATCAACACCAATGGAAACAGCAGTCAAGGACATCAGATGACATACAGCACAGCACTGGGCAAATTGGCTGCAAAAGACCTCTTTCAAGTGCTGAAAAACAAAGATGTGTCCTTGAGGACTAAGGTCCACCTGACACAGGCCATGGTATTTTCAGTCACCTCATATGCATGTGAGAGCTGGTCAATGAATAAGGAAGACTGAAGAAGTGTCAATGCTTTTGAGTTGTGGTGCTGGGGAAGAATGTTCAAAGCACCATGGACTACTAAAACAACTAACAAATCTGTCCTGGAAGAAGTGCACCTGGAATGGTCCTTGGAAGTGAGAATGGCCAGACTTTGTCTCACCTACTTTGGTCATGTTTTAAGAAGGAACCATTCCCTGGAGAAGGATATCATGCCTGGTGAGGTGGTGGGTCAACAAAAGAGGGTAAGGCCTTCAACAAGATGGACTGACACAGTGGCTGCAATGATGGGCTCCAGTAGAGCAAGGATCGTGGAGATGGTGGAGGACCAGGAAGTATTTTGTTCTTCTGTGCATAGGGTTGCTATGAGTTGGAGACGACTCGATGGCACCTAACACCACCACCACCGCCACTTTGGATAAAGGTACAGTGCTTCCTGAAAAAGCTAGAAAATAGAAATAGTCTACAATCTAGCAAGCCCACTCCCAGATATGTATCCTAGAGAACTAAGAGCAGTGACATGAGTAGACATGCGCACCCATGCTCACTGCAGCATTATTCTTAATAGCAAAAAGATGGAAACAATCAAAGTCCATCAACAGTTTTGTTTTCAACAAAACATACATACATACAATGGAATTCTATGCAATGATAAAGAATAATGAGGAGTCTGTGAAACAACATGTAACATGAATGAATCTGAAATATGTCAATCACAAAAGAACAAAAATGATACTCCTTTTATAAAAACTCAGTAATAGGTTTACATACAAAAAGCAACATTCTTTGGTATTACTAGGGATGGGAGGGGGTGGGATGGAGAATCACTTAGTAGAGTAGATACATGAATGGAAAGGCAGTAAGCAATATGGGGGAAGTAAGTACAATGTTACCAAGGTAAATGAAAACACTGGAAGTACACAAGAATAAAGGACAACTAGGGTAACTACTATAACATACACAGTTCTGCAACAGTATTAACAACCAAAAATCTGAATGATTACATAGGTATGTATGCTACAAAAGTATGGGAAGGTGCATGGGAATACATGTGTGTGTATGCATATGTAGGTATACTTGTAGGCATTTTTATCTACATTCTTGTATGTATTGCATATATATTCATAAATACAATAAAGCACCTAGGGGGCACAGTTAAGGACTTCCTAGACATATACAAACTCTATCTGAGTTAATTGGGTTTGAAGGCTCAAGACAATAGTCTCAAGGGATATCTAGATCAATCAGCATAACACAGGTCATAAAGATAATGTTTTATATCCCAATTTGATGAGTAACGTGGGGTCTTAAAGGCTACTAAGCGACCATCTAAGATACAACTATTGGTCTCCTTCCATACGGAGCAAAGGAGAATGAAGGAAAACAAAGACTCAAAGAAACAATCAGTCTAAAGAACTATCGGCCTACCTGAACCACAGCCTCCTCTAGCCTGACACCCTAAGAAATAGATGGTGCCCAACTACCACTAACAACAGCTCTGAGCTGGGACACAATACATGCAATACCTGGGTTATGAACATCTAACTTACTGACAACTTGTACTTACCCTGTAATGTTATATAAATTGCTCTCATTCTGAAACAACTAACCCCCAAACCAAACCAAACCAAACCAAACCCACTGCCATCAAGTCAATTCCAACTCATAGCAACGCCCACTGGGTTTCCAAGGCTGTAAATCTCTACAGAAGCAGATTATCTCATCTTCCTCCTGTGGAGCATCTGGTGGGTTTGAGTTGCCAACCTTGGGGTTAGCAGCCAAATGCCTTACCCACTGTGCCACCAGAGTTCCTATTCACAACAAATTCTTCATCATAATCACCTTTACTTGCTACACATGCAGTTTTTAAATCACTGAAAAGGCTTCAGAACCTTTTTCTTCCACTAAAGTAAGGTTAAGCACGAAATGTAAAGACCTGCTCCAACTTACCTACATATCTGACTTAAAGACACACTTAGGAACAGACCTTGTTCATAACACAGGGAATGCTTATAGAAGGTCCTGGTTAGTATGGGATAGAAAGATAGAACAAGACTCAAATTCATTAAAAAAAAAGACCAGTCTTACTGCACTGGCAGAGAACAGAGGAATGCCCAAGACTATCACCTTTTAATCTGGAACTGAAGCCACACTTGGAGATCACCTTTCAGCCAAATAATAGATTGTCCTATAAAAATAAATAGTAATTTCCATGAGGAATGTGCTCCTTAGAATCTGCTTTACAAGACTAAATAGGCAACATTTGCCCAAAAGCAAAGATGAGAAGGCCAGGAGGGGCTAAGAACCTGGACTGATTGAGAATAGGGTAGGCAGCATAGAAATGGGGAGAGATATTGATACATTATGAGGATAGCAACCATTGTCATAGAACGATTTATGTATGAATTGTTATGTGGGAGACTAATTTGCAATGTAAACTTTCACCTAAAACACACTAAAATGTTTTCAAAAAAAGTTGTTTTATTTCTAAGTACATTTCTACTTAATATTTTATACTTATATTACATTTTTAAGACCTAATTTTTCTTTCTCAGATTTTTCTACTGTGTGTGTGTGTCTGTGTTTACATAGAAAGAGAGAGAGCTTAACTGAAACTCAGGGTTCTCTGAGAACAATTTTAATATATGTTGATACAACTACCAGTACTAACAGTTCTCCAAAATAAAACACTGAAGTATCTGATAATACAACTATGATCTAATAGAAAGACTTCAAAAAGTAAAGGGTTTTAAGACGTACATGGGAGGTACAGACAACAAAGATGAACCCTTTTGCACATATACTACTGCACTGTCAGTGAAGGCAAAAATGGGTATACGGGTAGATAAAAGGGTGGAAAGGCTGAACTATTAGGTATGTTTATTCAGGGGGGAGTGTACACAAGACCATGAATAGGGTTGGCAGACAATGGTTCTACAAGTATATTTGTATGTTCTGTAATTATTCCCAGGTGTATGGTAGAGCTGACAAGGGACAAGGTTGTAATCACTTCTTGGTCACAGCCAGCTACCCAGAGGGACTGAGTAGTTGAACCTGTGGGTTCAGCACCATAGTCACAGGGGACATAGAGCTCAACTGGCATAACATACTACATAAAACATTGTTCCACTCCTACTTTGGTGAGTAGCGACTGGGATCTTAAAAGCTTACAAGCAGCCATCCAGATGCAATAATGGGTCTCTCCTCGTCCACAGCAAAGAAGAATGAAGAAAACGAAAGATTCATGGAAACAATTAGTCCAAGTGACTGGTACACCATGCAATATACAACTATGAGACCAGAGAACTAGTCGTGCCCAGCTACCACTGTCAACCACTCAGAGGGGGATCTACATAGGAGATCCTGTATAGAGAGGGAGAACAATGTGGAACAAAACTCATAATCATTTGGGGAAAAAAAAAAAAAAGGGACCAGGTTTGCTGCTCTCATAGAGCCTGGTAGAACCAATGAGATTATGGCCCCTAGCTGCCCTTCAGGTCTGGAATTGAACCCACACTTGTGGCTTCCAGCCAAACAAAAGACAGGCATATAAGTTGAACATTTATCTGAGGTAGACACACTCCTTGGAGAGAACAATCATGGGAGGAAAAGGGCTGCTTATGCACAGAGAGACAACTCAGGGGGCAGGGGTGCATGGAGGGATGGACACTGGGGAGGGGTAACTATGGGGAAGAAGTGGTAGGGGAGCTGTTGCATTGTAGTAAACTGTGGTCAATGTCATGAGACAAACTATATGTGAACTGCTGTATGGAAAGTGAATTTGCTCTGTAAACTTTCACCCAAATCACAATAAAAAATAAATTAAAAAAAAAGTAAAGGGTTTTAGACTGACTAAAATATACACAAAGAGGAAATATTCTGCACCTGGAAAAAACTGAAAAGAGGTAGAAGCTTATACAATATGTACTGTGGTATATGTGCTTATAAAACAGAAAAACAAAAATATATTCATATTTGCATGAATATGAATAAAATATCTAGAAGGCTACACAACAAACTGTAATTCTTGTTAAATTCTAGGGAAAGAGAACAATGTAGCACAAGGCAAAAATAGGAGGGAAAATTTTCACTTACAATGTTTTGCACCTTTTGAATTTCTTACCCTGAGAATGTAATACCTATTTTTCAAAAAAAATCTAATACTCCTTTCCATGGCATACACAGAGTTTAGCCATGAGACATTATTTTTTTTTAAGTGCTTAATTCTGTAAACCAGAAAAATTAATTCTCTAAATCTACCTGAAACATAACAATCAGGTGTTTTTAAGGGGAAAATGTTTAGGTTAGCACATATTACAGATACAGCACAAAATATCTTTTGGCAAGTTAAATTAACGTCAGTGACAAAAAACAATCTCCACATTTGCACATCCAACCAAAGTAACTATAATGTGATTCTTTTCAGCTGTTCAAGAATAAAAATAGTTAGTTACATCCTATACTAATATAGAAGTCATCAATATGTTACAAAAAAGAATATAATATCCAGGAACCAATTAGGCTGAAAGTATCCATATTCAATGTGAGGGAAAATGAAGAATTTTCCTTAAATTATATAGTCCACCACTTGACTGCTTATGAAGAAAGACTGCTTAGAGAAAAAACATGGCCATTTTATTAAATCACATGATGATTTATATTCATTTAACTAATATAGCTTGATAATAACTATTTGTAGGAAATTATAATGATCAACTTATTTTCAATTAATTGGAAACTGCTACTCTTTCTAAAGCATTTTGTACTTAAGTGATCATATCTCCCCTTGGGGGGAAAAAAATTAAGTATTAGTAATTAGATTGCTACTTGTTTTCACCCAAGAGCTACAAGCAGTCCCGATACAGAAATAAGTAACTACAAATGATCACAACCTGTGTGTAAGTACAATTCTTCTTTTTGCATTTGCCACATGTGAATAAGTCAGTCTGGGTTCCACCTGTCTTGGCCATTTGATGCTCTCTGATGGCTTCTTTGGTCAGGTTTTTCCGCATCTCTTTGAGCTCATCACTAGCCATTTCCTATTAGGAAAGTGGAAATACCAATCAGTTATAGGAACTTTCTACCTATCTGTAAAGCGTTAATGCTCGATTACCTTAACAAAACCAAAATCAAGTTTTAAAGTTTCAGAAGTGACAAATTAGTATTTTTCCTCAAAGGACTTTTAAGAGCTTTCTTCCTTTTAAAATTTCTTCAAGTATCTGTAAGTCTGTATGTGAAAAACAGATTCAATTACTGTTGGAAAGGCTTAAAATGTAATCCCATAGCAATAAGCACTCCTAGAGTCCAGACTGTGATCTCCAATACTAATTCCTCCCACTTCCACAGCTCCAAAGGAACCAGTGACCCTTGAGGGAATATCTGGTTCCAGACCTAAGGCAGAAAATAACACAGAATTAAGCCAAGATTTTTTTTTTTTAATTTTATTGAAATATAATTTATGTACAATAAAATACACAAAACTAAAGTGACATGGGTCAATGCATTTTTTTTTTTGCATTGTTCCCTCCCATCCCCTCCCACCCCTGGCAACCAACAAAGAAAGTTTCCCTCCATATATAAACCTTTCCTTGACCCTCCACAACAACAAACTAATACTATATTTGTCCTTCTGTGACTGACTTATTTCACTCAGCATAATGTCCTCTAAGTTCATCCATATTATGCAGTGTTTTGTAGACTCTACATTATTCTTTAGTGCTGCATAGCATACCAGTATGTGTATGTACCATAGTTTGGTCATCCATTCTTTCGCTGATGGGCACATAGGTTGTTTCCATCTTTTTCCTATTGTAAATAGTGCTGTGATGAACATGAGCATGCATGTATCTGTTCATGTCCTGGCTCTCACCTCTCTAGGATATATACCTAGTAATGGGATTGCTGGGCCAAATGGTATCTCCAATTTCAACTTTCTAAGGAATCGCTATATTGCTTTCCACAGTGGTTGTGTCACTTCACAGTCACACAATCAATGAATGAGAGTCCCAATCTCTCCACATCCCCACCAGCATTTGTTATTTTCTGTCTCATTGAGCACTCATATCAATGAGATATACCATCTCACCCCAGCACTCAAGGTGTGCCATCAGTGCCGGGGTGAGATGGTATATCTCATTGTTGTTTTGATTTACATCTCTCTGATGGTCAATGATTGTGAGCATCTTTTCGTGTATTAGCTGACCACCAGAATATCCTCCTTGGTGAAGCGTCTATTCATGTCTTCTGCCCATTTTTCAATTGGATTGTTAATTCCTTTGCTGTTGAGGTACTGGAGTTTTCCATTAATCTTAGAGATAAGTCCCTTGCCAGATATGAATTTGTTGCTGCCATTTTTGTTATGTGCTTTTCCATTGTGTCGATTTCTTTGTTCCATACAACTTTCTATGCTGAGCTTGTTTTGTTTGTGAATCATGTTATCACTTCCTTCATTGCTATTGTTTTAGTATTTGCTGAATATTTATGCTGGTCCCCTTTTTTATTTTGATGTGAAGGTTTATCATTTTTCTTTGAGGTTACCCTGTGATTTATAGTTTTCTTCCCAAGTGTAGAACAGTCCATTCTATCTTGTAGTTGTCTTGACTTCCCTACCATCTAGAAGTTCTGTAATGACACAGATTTTGTTCCCTCTTTTTGGTTTGTAGCTGTCCTCATTTGTCACTTGGTGTCTCTGATTCCGTTTACAATCTTGTAGGCTTATTAACTTTGGACACTTCCATAGCTGGGTTGGTTTCTGGGTTATATCATCATGTGTGTTAGTGGTCAGTTGTTGTTGATTGTTGTTGCTTCTCTGTCCAAAGGGCTCCCTTTAGCATGTCTTGTAAGGTACATCTGATTTTAACAAATTCCTTTACTTTCTGCTTATCTGGAAATCTCCTAATCTCATCATCATACTTGAGGGACAATTTTGCTGGGTACCTAATTCTTGGTTGGAAAATCTTCTCTTTCAGTGTTTTATATATACCATCCCACTGTGTTCTTGCCTGATGGTTTCTGTTGAGAAATCCGAGCTTAGTCTTACCGGTTGCCCCTTGTAGGTAACTTTTCATTTTTCCTGTGCTACTCTCATGATTCTTTGTATTTGGTTTTGGTGAGTTTGATGGTGATATGTCTTGGTGATTTTCTTTTGGGATCTATCCTGTTTGAGGTTCATTGGACTTCCTGAATGGATATATTCTCATCTTGGTGATTTTCTTTTGGGGTCTATCCAGTTTGGGGTTCACTGGACTTCCTGAATGGATATATTCTCATCTTTCATCATATCAGGAAGTTCTCCTCCAACAAATCTTGGACAATTTTCTCAGTGGTTTTATTTTTCTCTTCCTGTTCTGGACTTCCAATGACATGTAGGTTATTCCTTCTGATGGTATGCCACATAAACCTTAGGTTTTCTTCATTTTCTTTTGATCTTTTTTCTGATTGATCCCTTTCCAAAGAAGTATTCAGGTATTTGTCTTCAATCTCATTAATTCTGTCTTCCATTGCATCAATTCTACTCCTTTGCCCTTTCAGTGTGTTATCTATTTTTGACTATTTAGTATTAGTCTTCTGGATTTCTATCTGTAGATTTAGAGTCATTTCTAATTTTTCATTTATGTTGTCATTTTGTTCTTGTATTTTCTTCCAAAATTCTTCTAGAGTTTTGTCTGTGTTTTCCTTGGTCTAGCTCTCAATCCTCTGAAGATACCTAAATGTAATTTTTTGAATTCTTTATCAAGGAGTTCCAATGCTGTGTCTTTCTCAGGGATGTGTTTTGGGTCTGTATCCTGGTCCCTGTTTCTCCCGCTTTATCTTACTTCTCTGTGTGGACTGTGATGCTCTGTCGTCTCTGAGGCATTGTGACATTTTTGTGTTTATATTTAATTGGTGATTATATGTTGGAGTGATTTGCCCACAATTTTCATTTTCTTTGTTTTCTTTGTATGTTATCTCTACAGGCAGGGTACTGTGCTGTGCTCCTCTATTCACTAGCTGACAGCACTTACACTCACCACCTGTCTCCTTTCCTGTTATCAGCCTCTCGTCCTTGTCACCATTGGCAAACAGAGCCTGTTCTCAGGTCCCTGGAATCCAAATGAGAATGCTATTACTTTAAAATCTGAAATGGTTGCCACTTGTAAACATTCAAATAGCTGCACCCTCGGTCACTTTAAATATCCAATGGCCACCGCTTGTAAACCTTCAAAATGGCTGCACACTTGGTCACTTTAAATATCCAAAATGGCCACTGCTTGTAAATATTCAAAATGGCTGCACCCTCGGTGCAGTCAATTGCTTGATGTGGCCCTTCTAGCCATTGTCCTCCATTCTGTGATGTTTTGTAAATCCCATTATCCATGCCTGTTTGGGGTGCTGTGGTAGTTAAGGTCAGGTATCAACTTGGCTGGGCAGCTGGTAGTAGTCATTCCCTATAATGACTGGCAATCGACTCTGTGATGGGATTTAGGTTAATTCTGTTGGGGCAACACAGGTGGAATGTATCTTGAGTCCTGCCTTGCGGTAGGGTATAATTCAAATCACCACCCTTAGCTTCCCTGAGGGTATACCTACGAATCTCCTGGAAAGATTCGCTCTCCTTTTGCTCCAGCTTTGTGTCTTGGATCATCCTCATCTCACCCCCTGGATTTGGGATAGCAGCTGTCATCTGATCTGCTGATCGAGGTTCATCAAACCCCGAGTGTTGGGAGGATCCGCCAGACCTACTCACGGACCCGGGACTCACCAGCGTGCCAGCCTCCACCACTACTACGTGAGACGAACCCTTGGGTGTCTGTGAGTTCTGTGAGGCGTTACAGCGAAATACAGAACCCTGAGACTGGGGAAATTACTGGGAGGAGGAGGAGGAGTTAATGTCTGAAACGATGGAGTGGCATGGTAGTTTGGACATTTGGGACATCTTTGACCTCCGCCTCATGGGGACCGGCCTCGTGCTGATCTTTCTAAGAGAAATTGTTCAAGCACTCGGTCACTTTAAATATCCAAAATAGCCCCTGCTTATAAACATTCAAAATGGCTGTGCCCTTGATCACTTTAAATATCCAAAATGGCTGCCACGTGTAAATAATCAAAATGGCTAAGCCCTCTGGACAGCAGAAAGTCACAGCTCAGGTTGTCTCCCTCCTTGCTGTGTCCCTTCCTAGTCAGAGGCCATGAGAGCAGTTGTCCCTGCAGCCCTTGGTGACTGGGACTGATCTTTAGGTCAATTCTCAGGTCCCAACACCAATTGGAAATATTCAGGCTGTTGGTCTCGTCAGAGTAGCTGATAGTCCGCAGCTCCGACCGTCTCTGTATTCACTGTTTTCGTTCAGGTTTTTCCACTAGTTGGTGCCTAATCCACTTCTGTATATAGTTCCTTTCAAAGCTCAGGGTTCCAAGGATTATCTTCTGTATCTCTGTCAATTAGTTTTTCTTCTCTTTGTTGAAGAGGGTCCGTGTTGCCTGTCTGCTTATTCCTCCATCTTACTGGAAGAGCAAGTATATTTTTTAAATCAAATTTTATTATAGACATCTTAGAAATCACTGTAGCATATTAAGCCTTACCTTATACTGACGCATGGTGAAACATTCTTAGGAAACCTTCATAATAAACTATTATTTTTCTCTTATTCCCTGTTTTTCCAACTCCACTGCTTAGTCCTCACTTTTTTTCTTTCACATCTAAATTATCAGCCAAGATCACGTTCTTATGCCAGAAAGCATGAACGTTATGAAGACTATTGTGACTTGAGTCAAATGGACACAGGAGCCAATATGAAGAAATTCCCATTGGCCAAAGATAGGACAATTCCAAACTTCAAATTAATTATTTTAAAGAACCAAATCCTGCTAGATAAAAGAAAAACCCAAGAGCCTATAATGGTATTTAAAAACCACACATATGAGAAAACAGAAACTGACAATAGGCAGGGCACTAACTCCTCACTCTGATAACTGGCAACTAAGGAAAAAGAATTACACATTTACCATGCATTTGTTATACAAACCAAGAGGATAACCAACTACCCTAGTTTATAAGGAAGAGTAGGTCTTAAAGAAATCTAGCTAATGAATGTGAAAAGAATGACAGCATTTTAATATTTCTCAAGTCCCAATAAATAACCAACTCAGGCAAGGGTCATCAGCAGATGGATCCATTAAACAAAAGGTTGACGGAAAACTGTTTACAATTCAAGAATAAAGCTGGTTTCTACCACTGACCACTCTCATCATGCTAAGAGTACAGCAACAATACATTTTCTTCCCCTTGATTTGATGTAATATGGAAACAAAAAGCACCACTTATGAAGTACCTATGTAAAAAAAAAAAAACTGAACTTACATAACCTTAAGGTTATAGAACTAGCTTCCAGTTTATACAAAACATGGGGGATAAAACTAAAAACCTTAGGAGACTCAACTAAAGCTAATATGTAGACTCTGGAGACTTCCAGTAAGATGGAGGAATAGGCAGACGAGCGACACAGACCCTCTTCAACAAAGAAAAGAAAAACCAATTGACAGAAATACAGAAGATAATCCTGGAGCCCTGAGCTTTGAAAGGAACTATACAGAAGTGAATTAGGCACCACCGGAAAAACCTGAACGAAAACAATGAGTACAGAGACGGTCAGAGCTGTGGATTGTCAGCTACTCTGACAAGACAAACAGCCTGAATATTTCCAATTGGTGTTGGGACCTGAGAATTGACCTAAAGGTCAGCTCTGGTCATCACGGGCTATAGGGACAACTGTGCTGGTTGCCTATGACTAGGAAGGGAAACAGCAAGGAGGGAGACAACCGGAGCTGTTAACTTTCCACTGTCTGGAGTGTGCAGCCATTTTGATTGTTTACACATAGCAGCCATTTTGAATGTTTAAAAGCAGCGGCCATGTTGGATATTTAAAGTGACTGAGGGCGCAGCCATTTTGATAGTTTACAAGTGGCGGCTATTTTGGATATTTAGAGTGACGGAGGGCATAGCCATTTTGAATTTTTACAAGTGGCAGTCATTCGGATTTTAAAGTGATAACATTCTCATTCAGATTCCACGGACCGAAGAATAAGTCTGTTTGCCAAGGTCGGCAGGGACATACAAGTGGCTGGAAAGGAGACAGGTGATGAGAGTATAAGTGCTGTCAACTAGCGAACAGAGGAGCACAGTACCCTGCTTACGTAGATAACATACAAGAAAAAGAAAAATAAAAGAAAACAAAAATCATGGGTAAGTCACTCCAACATACAATCACCAATTAAATATAAACACAAAAACATCACAACGCCTCGAAGACAAGAAAGCATCACAGTCCACACAAAGAAGCAAGATAAAATGGAGAAACAAGTGACCCAATACAGACCCAAAACACATCCCTGAGGAAGACACAGCATTGGAACTCCCTGATAAGGAATTAAAAAGACTTATATCTAGGTATCTTCGATGAATTGAGAGACAGATCAAGGAAAACATAGAGAAAACCCTAAACAATTTCAAAAGACAATACAAGAACAAAATGACAAAATAGATACAAAATTAGAAATGATACAAAATCTACACACACAAATCCAGAAAATACTAAATTTTCAGAAATAGGTAAAACATTGAATGGACAAAGGAACAGAACTGAATCAATGGAAAACAGATTTAGGGAGAATAACTGAACACTTCTTTGGAAAAGGATCAATCAGAAAAAAGATCAAAACAAAATGAAGAAAGCCTAAGGTTCATGTGGGATACCATCAAAAGGAATAACCTACATGTCATTGGAATTCCAGAACAGAAAGAGACAAGTAAAACCACAGACAAAATTGTTGAAGATTTGTTGGAAGAGAATTTTCCTGGTATGATGAAAGATGAGAATATATCCATATAGTAAGTCCAACGAACTCCACACAGGATAGACCCCAAAAGAAAATCACCCAGACACATCATCAGCAAACTTACCAAAACCAAAGACAAAGAAAGAATCATGAGAGCAGCACAGGAACAACGAAAAGTTACAAGGGGCAAAAAATAAGACTAAGCTCAGATTTCTTGACAGAATCCATGCAGGCGAGAAGACAGTAAGAAAGAAAAAAATTTCCAACCAAGAATTAGGTACCCAGCAAAATTGTCCCTCAAATATGATGGTGAAATAAGGACATTTCCAGATAAGCAGAAATTAAGTGAATTTGTTAAAACCAGACCAACCTTATAAGAGACGCTAAAGGGAGCCTTTTGGACAGAGAAGCAACAACAGCCAACAACAAATGACCATTAACACATATGATGATATAACCCAGAAACCAACCCAGCTATGGAAGTATCCAAAGTTAATAAGCCTACAAGATTGTAAACAGGGAACAAGAGACACCAACTGACAAATGAGGACAACTACAAACCAAAAAGAGGGAAAAAAAGTGTGTCGTTACAGAACTTCTAGATGGTAGGGAAGTCAAAACAACTACAAGATAGAACGGACTGTTCTAAACTTGGGAAGAAAAGTGTAAATCACAGGGTAACCTCAAAGAAAAATGACAAACCTTCACACCAAAATAAAAAAGAGGACCAGCATAAATATTCAGCAAATACTAAAACAATAGCAATGAAGGAAGTGATAACATGATTCACATACAAAACAAGCTCAGCATAGAAAATTATATGGAAGAAAGAAATCGACACCATGAAAAACCACATAACAAAAATGACAGCAACAAATTCATATTTGCCGATAATTACATATCTGGCAAGGCACTTATCTCCAAGATTTATAGCGGAAGAATGGATGACCTAACTATGGTACATGCACATAATGGAATGCTATGCAGCACTAAAGAATAGTGTAGAGTCTGCAAAATACCACATAATATGGATGAACTTGGAGGACATTATGCTCAGTGAAATAAGTCAGAAGGACAAATATAGTATTACTTCTTTTTTATGGAGGGTCAAGGAAAGGTTTATATATGGAGGGAAGCTTTCTTTGTTGGTTGCCAAGGGTGGGAGGGGAGGGGAAGGAACATGCAAAAAAAAAAAAAAAATGCATTGACCCATGTCACTTTAGTTTTGTGTATTTCACTGTACATAAATTATATTTCAATAAAATGCATTAAAAAATATGTAGACTTTGGATGATGATATAAAATAAATGTACAATCAGGATAAAATAAACTAGATATGAGATAATTATAAGAAATTATTGTTAACTTTTGTTACATGTGGTGATGGCAATGTAGTTGTGTAAGTAAAACATCTTATTTTCACATCCATATACTCTCAAAGTATGTACATGTAAAAGAACATAATATCTTGGATTTGCTTTAAAGGTCTGTAGGTGAGACAAATAGTTTGCACCAGAATGCTATTCTAAAGATTGGTGGTTCAAGCCCATTCAGTGGTACCATGAAAGAAAAGACCTGACAATGTGCTTTAAGATCTCATGGAGCAGTTCTATATAACACAGAATCACCACAAATCGAAAGCAACTGACAACAAGAACATTTGCCTTAAAATAATTTAGGAGAAATAAGAAAAAAGGGACAGATGAAGTAAGGATAACAAATTCTTGAATATAAATGCAACTGGATGATGGGCATAATGTATATCATTAGGCTATTACTTGGAAATTTTAAATTAGTTTAATTTAATTTTTTAAGAAATGTATTTTAAAAATATAGCAATTTTTATGAGCTATAAAAAAAGATGAATTCACCCTCTTCAATGGGTATACAGTCAAATTGTACACATAATACAACTACTGTGTATGAAGAGACATGTCTGTCAAAGCAAACTGTGAATTTCATTTTCTCAATCATTCCCTATAAAAATTTAAGAAACAGTCAATAAAATGTCACAAACTTTATAGCATTTACCATGAAAAGAGCTTAGAGGTTGGGTTACAAAGTCTATTTGCAAATAGAGATTAAACTCATCATTTCTACTCAAACCCATATATCAACCCTTCTGTATCTGGGCAATGATTAAACACAATCACTCAAAGATCAGAGTATAGCTGTGGATGGCACAAAGTACTGAAGCCAAGCACCAGCAGATTTAATTACTTTAACTATTTCTCTAGTTATTGTATGTATAAATATATAAAAACAGCTCATGACAATGTATCCTTAGCATTTCTCTATACTTGACACCATGGAATCACATCATGGAAACTTTACATCTAGGCATACTCACCTCTGCTGTCATTCTAGCAAACAAGTCAGGAGGAATGTTCCCACACAGTACGTTTTTTCTTAAATTTGGATTCTTTGCATCCTTTAGATTTGATATCCTACTTCGCACTCTATTTTTGTATTTCATGTCTGTATTCCTTATTTCTTGATATATAGGTACTAAGCCGTTAAGGAAAAATAAGTTTTAATTGTAACTGTAAAGTCATTTTTTTTCCTATTCTGCCAACATAAGAATTCCTGAAATTTCTAAGCAGTTCATCAAAACACTTTAAAACTGTTTTCAAACTCTTTAAAAACTGTTTCTACTTGTTCCTTGAATTATAATTGGCAAATAATAGTGATCATACTTTTACACTGTGAGTAATGTTTTCTCCCTAACATTAAATACCACCAACAGCACAAATCAACAGGGTGCCAAAGAGTAACTCAGGAACTGAACCAAGTGAGCAAAGTTCTGAAAAGGAACCTGAACTTAAGACAAGCTTTAACTTGCTCAAATCTGAATTCTACTAAGATCCTAAAAGTCTCAATGACTACAAAGTTCCCTTGGGGACCTCCTGAGACCACACCATTCAGGATGGACCTGGAGGTCCATTTCCTCCCCTAGCTAGCAAGAAACTAGTCCATCAGGTCTGAAATGTCTCAATAGAAAAACAAGTCATAGCAGAGGCTGAGTTCTGGAAAGCTTCCTTTCGAACAAGGTCAATTCTTCAACTAGGCTATTTTCATTGTTAAACCATCACCTATACGTTCCCTACCCTAGCCCCTCTTTCTGAAGCCTCTTCCATAGTGCCAGCATAAACACACTTCTTAAGTGTGTTTAATAATAATAATAAGCTCAGGGGATAGTGTGTATTCTGCTATGTTTTCCCCAAATACTAATATGTGCATTTTCCATGTCCTTCTGCACAAGCATAATTGAGATGCTACATTCTCAATTTGCAAGGCAGAAAAGTTGAATGACAAGAAAAACAGAAGTAGATTAAAATGGTTACCAGGGGTGGGAGGGGAGGGGAGGGAACGCTGTTAGATAGATAGAGATAAATATTGATTTGGGTGAAGAGAAGGGCAATGTACCAACTGTGAGTGACCAATATGGCAGCATTGAGGATGAGAAAGACATAGAGAGGTACATGGGCAGTACAGACAACAAATATGAACCCTTTTGCATATACAGTACTAAGTTGTCAGTGAAAGCAAACATGGGTATATGGACGGATAGATAGGAGGACAGGCTAAACAATTAGGTATGTCTAAATGGGGTGTATCCAAGATCATATATAGGGTTGGCAGACAATGGTCCTATAAGTTTATGTGAATGATCAGAATTCCCAGGTGTACAGTAGAGCTGACAAGGGGCAAGGTTATGGTCATTGCTTGGTCACAGCCAGCTACCCAGAGCGACCGAGTAGTTGATCCTGCAGGCTTGGGACCATAGTCGCAGGGGACATCAAGCTCGATTGGCATAACATACTATACAAAACATTGTTCCACCTCCTACTTTGGTGAGTAGCGACTGGGATCTTAAAAGCTAGCAAGCTGCCATCTAGATGCAACAATGGGTCTCTCCTCATCAAGAAGAAGAAAATCAAAATTAATGGAAACAATCAGTCCTAGCGACTGGTACACCATCTGATCTGCAACCTATACAACTATGAGACCAGAAGAACTAGATGGTACCCGGCTACCACTGTCATCCACTTTGAAGGGATGTAGGAGATCCTGCATAGAGAGGGAGAACAATGTGGAACAAAACTCAAAATCATTTGGAGGCAAAAAAAAAAAAAAAAAAGAAGGTGGGGACCAGGTTTGCTGGTCCAATAGAGCCTGGTGGAACCACTGAGACTATGGCTCCTAGCTGCCCTTCAGGTCTGGAATTGAAGCCACACCTGTGGTTTCCAGCTAAACAAAGTACAGGCATGTGAATTAAACATTTACCTCAAGTAGACACACGCCCTGGAGAGAACAATCATGGGAGAAGGAAGGGCTGCTTATGCACAGGGAGACAGCTCAGGGTGCAGAAGTGTATGGAGAGATGGACACTGGGAAGAGGTAACTATGGGGAGGAAGTGGGAGGGGAGCTGTTGCATTATAAATTTTGGTCAATGATATGAGACAAAGTATATTTTGTGAACTGCTGTATGAAAAGTGAATTTACTCTGTAAATCTTCACCCAAATCAAAATAAAATTTAAAAACAAAACAAAACAGGAGTAGATTAAAATGACATTGGATGTGCCTTTTCTTTCCCATCAAAACAATATAATCAAAATAGAAACTGGCAAATGAAATTTTGAATGCTATACAGGAAGAAAAAATTACCATTAATAAAGCATATTACTTAAAATAATTAAGAATATATACACAAAGGATATCTTCCTCAATCTGAGATCCTAATTCTTCCTCATCAGCTCCAATAGCAATGTAGTCATCTAAAAATAGGAACAAAGAATTGTCAAGAATAACTTACCTTAAAATTTTAGAAGAAATTTCAATACAGGGTAAACAGTATTCTTATGTCTTCAACCCCATCTGGCTTACATACAGAAGAATTATTTGTTTACTTTCATCAGAATCTGATCTCTTTACTACCCATTAGACTTCTCTGGATTCACCTAATATCCACAGTGCTCCTGCTCATTGATGACGCCTTATCCCTCAGGAGTGGGGAATTGATCTAGCAGCCAATTTCTCACTTCACAATTCCATAAATTCTGGTTGCTCCAGCAGAGAGTAGAGAAAATTACAGAAAGAACTGTCTTGTCTCCTGTGACTCAGGCTTCAATGCAAAGAAATCACTCATTTCATCTGCCAATCACATATATGGACACACTCAGAAGACTTCTATAAATATATTCAAAAGGCTAAAAAGAAATAAAAAGAAACTAGAAAGAAAAAAAAAAACACATAAAGAAATAGCAAAAGAAATCAAAGTAGAAAGGGCAGAGTTAAGAGGTAAAACTAGCTATGATTCAGTATAACGGTAAAGAAAAGGGATGTAATTTGTGTAAAATGATTAATATTCCAGGGTATGAAACTCTTAAAAAGCCAAAATGTACACAGTAAAATTAAGCTCCTATATATATATATATATCAAGATCTCCTTTCTACTTAAAACAAAAGGACAAAATGGAATTAAAAACATACAACAACTTATATACAATGTGGCATCTTATAACCAGTAGGGCCCAAATATAGTTTATCATTAACTCTCAACTTGAATTCAGAGTAATCCGTTTGCAGATTAAATAAAAGGATAAGAGATATTGTGTCTGTGAAAAAAAAAGTTTAAACTACTGTGAATCAGTGCAACCATCCATGTATTAAAATGAATCTGTTTCTTGGAATTATACAGCATGTTCCAAAATATATCTCTTTCCCTTCTCCTTCTCTGACCCCTATTACCAACAAGTCCTACCTGAGCTAAGCAGTACTGGGCAGCTATCAACTGGATGATGCTTACAAGACAATTAAATATGGAGATGTAAATGGTAGTAGTGGTGGTCAAAGTACTGAGGTATAAAACAACATACACTAAACTTACCTCCTGTTCGAAGAGCTGCAGCAAGCATCTCCCTACACTTTAATCGTACAGAATCAGAAGTGCTTGGTGCCCGAGGAAAAGAAGAAACGTAAGTGTCTCGAGGATTTGTCTCATCCTTTCTGCTGCTTACGTTGCCACTGGAGCTACTAAAATATACATACATGCATGCACACACACGTACCAGAAAGAAATCAGAAAAAACTTTCTTAAAGTAACATTACTATCACTCTTTAAAAACAAAAATGTTAGCCTATTTCAGTGAATCTTAAATGAACAAAAAATTTTTTGCCAGTATATAGATTAAATGACTATTTTTCCTCAATTCTCCTTTTAAACATTAAACCATATTTTTAATAGAAAAAAAGACACCCATTACAGCTCAGTATAATAAATGAAAAGCAAGGATTCTGATTATGAGGAGATGAGTAAGGGGATGGGGCTAAAGAATCTGACAGTTTTCAACTAAAACCAGAGAGGAAAAAACACATTTGAAAAACTCTGTTCCAATTGATTCCAAATGGTTCCAAACACCTATGAGGTTATATATAAAATAGCCCCCTCAGCATAAAGGTTGTGTGTACTGAAAAGAAGTTGTGAGAATATAAAATGATTTCTTAATTTCACCACAGAAACATCAATTAAATCTATCATTAGGCCAGTGTAATATATTTTTTTTTTAGTTAACGTAATCATTTCACCTGCTTCTGGAGAATTTCTTGTATTAGATTCTCACTAAAATAAGCCCTTTTCCAAAGTACTTTTCTGTGACTAGTTTCAATCAACTTCCATCACATTATGGATATTTACCATAAGCATTTCTAAAGACTAATTACATCATTCACTCTACAAATCTAACTTGCTGCACTGCTGTGAAGAAACACCTCCTTGCATTATCTCTGAAATACAACCCACTATCAAACTTCACAAACATATCACCGTGGCCAAACCAGACACTAACTAGGGTTAGTCACCTCATTTTTACAGCATTCTCCGATTTCCCCATGCTCCCAAACTCTGTACACCAGTTTGTAGTATGATGACTTTACATACTTTCTTCCCTACCAGGTCAGGCTTCTCAAGAGAACTATTACTTCCTCCTCTTTATATTTTCAGTGCAAAGCATACCATCTATTAGTGATAAATAAATGAACAAACTAATGCTAAAAATCCTACATCTTGAATAATTATATGCTTTTGCCTCTCTGGCTGATAGCCAATGCCTAGCCCCACTAGGAAACTGTTCAGTTGGACTAATGGTGTCTTTTCTTCACTGACTTCACTATTTCTACCTCACCCTTTAAATTTTAATGCCTCCTTCCTAAATATCTCATCACTTTACTTTCTCCTTGAATTCTTGCACCCAAGACATAATAACCCTTCTCAGTTATACGTCATTTAGAGCTAACCTCACATCTTCCTTTAGACAGTACTTCAGACTCATTTCTCCCTTTTTTTATTTCCTTTAATGTATGAATGTATCTATGTATAGATAAATACCAACATTTACTTTATCAGACTTTATACATGATAATTCTGTACCTTTACAGATAGCCTCTATGTCTAAATTTCAAATACCTAAAACTGGTAAAAAATATAGTGAAACCTGTGAGAGCCAGAATTCAATGGTTCTGCCTTGTCTTTCTGGGTCTTGTTTGTTTTCTGCCTCAGACAAGGTCCATGTAGTCTTCTATCACTCTCTATTAGTGGAAAATATCTGCGTTTTCCTTTTCTGACAGGTTTCTGCCTTACACAGCTTTCAGCTTTCACAAGCTTCATTGTACCAAGAACTCTTCCTTCAATATCTATTTAAAATATTTGTCTGTACTTTATGTGTTTAATGCATTAAACTAGTGACTGACTACGGTGTAGTAAATTACCTGGTATGGCTTTTTTAGCCGTAAGTCTTTGTAAATTCCATAGTGGAAGTTGCCATGAGAAACTGAGTAGTCCTGATTGTTAAAGTTTTCCACCTGGGTTATTTCTGTTGGGAGCAACACAAAGTAATTTTCTGGGAACTTCGCTCTCTCTCAGGGGTATAGAATTCTGATGTCAGGACTGGTTAGTGGTCACTCTGCCAGGCTTAAAAAGAGCCCTTCTAGAGGCAGAAGAAGTTTCTCTGACTGTTGGTTGAGAAAGACGTGCTGGTGAGAAAAACACGCTCCTGAGAGACATGCACTTGCTGAGAGAGAGACACAAGAGAAACGCACTGCTGAGAGAGAGACGTGAGAGATACGTGCTGCTGAGAGAGAGAGACGCAAGAGAAACACGCTGCTGGAAGAGAGACTCTTGAGAAAGACTATGAGTTGAGAGACAGCAGGCTGAAAGAGACTGAGCGTGTTCCTGAACTTGAATTGTAGCCTGGTGCTTC
Source organism: Orycteropus afer afer (assembly GCF_000298275.1). NCBI lineage: Eukaryota > Metazoa > Chordata > Mammalia > Tubulidentata > Orycteropodidae > Orycteropus > Orycteropus afer. The sequence goes on from NW_006921916.1 coordinate 3,004,788, forward strand.
CCTAATAAACCCCATAATCTGTGCGTTCTGTGTGGACACTGCGGTGAATTACAGAACTCAGCAGAGAGGTGGTGGGTGCTGCAGGAGAAATGGTTGGTATGAGGGTTGGTGAAAGGGCTGGAAGGAGGGAGCATGCCTGGCCTAGCACGTATAAGCCTTGGGCTACTGATGGCGATTCTATCTTCCTCTTGTGGGATTAGAGGAGGTCAGAAGATGTGGTCTCCCTGCCCCCTTGGCACTAACTGTAATACAATGAAAGCATAAGCTAAAAACATTCATGAATTACGGCATGTACTTTTCAAAAATGTCAAGGTCATGAAAGATAGTAACAGACTGAAGAACTGTTCCAGATTAAAGAAAATTAAAGAGACATGACAACTAAATGAGACGTGAAAACTACAGAGATATGACAACTAAGTGATCCTTGATTAGATTTTGGAAAAATCTTTTCTTTTGTAATAAAGAACATTACTGGGACAACTGCTGAAATACGAATAAGGACCGTAGATCAGAAAAATAATTAATGCATCAATGTTAATTTCCTGGTATTGATTGTATGTAAGAAAATATCTTTTCTCTTAGGAAACACACAATGAAATATTTAGGTATAAAGGGGCACAACATCTGCATATCACTCTTTTTAGGTTTAAAAAAAATCAGTGTATGTAGACATATGTGTGTGTAAATACAGTATAAACATAATTGGGGCAAATGGGTAAAGAATTTATGGAAATTCTTTGTACTATTCTTGCAACTTCTCTAAAAGTCTGAAATTATTTCAATAAAAAGTTAGATAAAACTGCATAAATTTTAACAACTACTCTTTAATCCTACCATTGGCTTACCTTTTTTTAACATCAAGTATATTTAGTGCTAATACATAAAACAACAGCGCATGGTTCTAAGTATTACTAAAAAAATGAGGTACCTTATTAATTTTGGAAAAATACTAAGAAATAAATAGTTAAAATTGATAGCCTTGATATGCCTTAATATTTCTAATATGCCTGTAAGTCCCTGAGGGAGTTACACAGTAGGCAAAAGTTGAAGGACAGAGTTTGGAAGCCTTTGCTCTAAAGTAATGTTTCTAAAACTTAAGAGTGCATCAGGATTACCTACGGGGCTTGTTAAAATAGATTTCTGAGCCCCATTTCCAGAGTTCCTGATTTAGTATTCTAGGGTAAGCCCTAAGAATCTTTATTTCTGTCAAGTTCCCAGGCTCTATGCTCTTCCAGGGACCACACTTTGAGAACCATTGCTCTAAGTGAATGTTTACTGCTAAACCATAAGCTTCCAAAGAACAGAGAAACTACTTACCACTCATGACAGTAATGTGCTGGATGCTGCACAGTTCATTACATGTGATTAAAAACCCAAGCCAAACCTACCGCCATAGAGTCAATCCTATCTCATAGCAACTATTACGGACCCAGTAGAAATTCCCAGTGTTCCCAGGGCTGTAAATCTTTATGGAAGGAGACTGCCTCATCTTTCTCCCATGAAATGGCTGGTGGGTTCAAACCACCAACCTTTTAGTTAGTAGCTAAATGTTTTAACCACTATGTCACAAGAGCAAAGGCCCCATCAGAGCTGAGGATCAATGCAGAATCCTTCATAACTGAACTACACGCCTTAAATTTTATGACAAATGGCTAAGTTTGGAGGGAAAAAAAAAGCATAAAGAAAAGAAAATTAGATCAAGGACCAAAACAAATCTAAGAAAGTGTGGTAAATAGAAAAAGTGGCTATTGAGTCTTTATTTAGTTGTCTCATTATCAGTTTTCTTAGTACCTATCCCAGAGATTCCATCCAATTAAACTTCCTAAGTAAAATGTAAACCATCTATCTCTTCTTATTCATGCAGTGGCTTCTACCTCTCCATTAAATTTTCAGGAAATGTAATAAACCTTAAAATACCTGGTTATGTACATTTACTAATTATGTTTGATTAAAAAACAAAAAGAAAAGCACAATTACGGAATTTAAAGGCCTTGAAGGAAGTGATGAAGCACGTGAAACAACCTAACTTTTCAACATAAATGAATTTACAGAAAGTGAAATAAATACCTTTCTTCTCTTGCTTCAGGACTATTTTGTGATGTAATCGCAGATTCTTTTTTCTTTTCTTCAGAGTCTTTATCAGTTGATGGCCCATCTGAAATTTTATGAAATCCCTAAGTTATTAACATTTGCAAGAAAACAAAACTGAAATACTGCATGTTACCAAGCTATTACTACAAATAAATAAATAAATAAAATCCTAACTTTCAACAAATAAATGAGGTTTATGCAAACTATTCCATTAACATATATACTTCTCATATTTTTTACAATGCATATTCAGTCACTATTCACAAATTCCTTTATTGCTGTTGTTTCTTGTTATGTGCCATTGAGTCGGACCTGACTCATAGCGACCCCTCCTTGGGTGTCCAAGGCAGTATCACTATGGAACTAGATTGCCCAACCTTCCTTCCGAGGAGTGGCTAGTGGGTTTGAACCGCCAGCCATCTGGTTAGCAGTCAAGTGCCTTAGGCACTATGCAACCAGAGCTCCTCAAACTCCCTTACTTGGTGGGAAATACAAATTCATATGCCAATGGAAAAGGTAAAGAAAGTTTATGAAAAAAAAAATCAACACTGTTATCTTAAAAATGAAAGCAAAGAGCACATATAGCAATATTGTTTAATTTTCCATAAATGCAACAAACTTAAGTGATACCCAAAATACAAACAAACATTTCAAAGACCATGAAAAGAAGACATTTCATGGAATAAAATACCTCAGGATTAGTGAAGTCTACCCAGTGCCTTCTCTATTTTAAATCTGTAAAGTAATTCAAAGTGTATGAGCTTTTAGACTTGAGGTGGGCAGTTAAGACACTGGGAAATAAAAGTATATAAAATAGGTGGGATCAATACAATGTTTTAGGATTGTCAAGAAACATTCATGTTTAAATCAATCAAAATGGTCTTGAAGATAGGTTCAGAAAATGTTTGGGTCTACTGTATAAATTACCCCATTTATTTATATTTTGCTCCTTATGTAAGTAATAAGGATAAAACAAATAACTCTTTAAATCTTTACATCCTTCTGTATGCAATATAACACTTGAACACTTTATTCAACTGTATATCAGGATCACCCAGGGAACTTTCCTGTCTAGCAATGAGGTATAAGCATCAGTATCATTAAAAGCTCCCCACATGACTCCAATATGCTGTCTGGGTTGAGAATCCCCAATAGAAAATGATCCCAATTACAACTCTAGAATTTATCTTGTGAAGTCTAGTTTATCTAAACTAAAATACAATTCAAGCCCTCTATGATATAGCACAAGCATATGCCTTTGTTTCCACATACTAGTTTTATTACTGTCTCTAATTCATGGGAAATGCCTCAAAGTCTGAAGATGCTATAGTATTATGTGGCTAAAAAGAAAAGTTACTAATGACATAAAAGAACATGGCAAGGACTAAGAAATACTTCTAAAAGTAATAGGGCAGAAAGCATTAAAAGGGAAAGGTAGATTTAATGATGGAATACTATATAACAATGATTCAATGTTGACAAAGGGATAGTAAAACTGGTTTTTCACACTGCTCTGATAGTGAGAACTGGCATGATCATTATAGAAAACAGAGCAGTAAGAGGCACGTACAACCATGAAAACATTCATGTTGAGTATACACAGCAAGTGGGACATGTTCCAACGCTGGACTCAAGACTGTGGTCAGATCTCAACTCAGTTACTCACCTATAAACTATGTGTAAGTATTTAACCTGTCAGTGGCTCAGCTTCCTCATTATAGTGGAGATCATCATAGCACCTACCACATTGGATTATTGTGAGGATTACATGTATTAATGCCTGGCATAGGATAAATGTATCAACTCTTGGCATATATTAAGTATTCTAAATTGGACTACCTAGTAGCTGTAGTAGTAAATCTTTTTCCAGAAATATAGCTAACAATCTTAAAAAAAAAAAAAAAGCTTTAGGCAGGAAGATATTCATCAAGATATTGATTATAATAAGCATAGTTAAAAAAAAAAAATCTCACCAATCGGTAAGTAATTAAATACAAAGAATTTTCATATAATTTTTACTCAGATTCCCCGTCTGTTAACATTCAGCCACATTTGCTTTCTCATTCATTCATTCTCCATCCCTCTTTCTACATACACACACGTGCACAAACATATTACTTTTTAACTTTTTAAAACAAAGTGGCAGATACATGATCGTTTATACATAAATCTTTTCTTTCTATCTCCTAAGAATAAAGATATTCATTTATATAACCACAGTAAATAATCAGTAAATTTAACAATGACTGAATGTTGTTAACTTCTCTATAGACCTTATATAAATTCTGCCAGTTGTCCAAATAATGATCTTTACAGCAAGTTTTTTCTGGTCCAGAATACAATACAGGATCATATATTATATTTCATTTTCATTAAAACTGTCTTTTTAATTTTAAAGATTTTATCATTTTTATTTCCTAGTTTCTAAGCTTTTGTAATAGGTTTGTTATTTTTGAAATTCTGACAGGTCTATTTTTTCTTCCATGTAAGGCTGATATATTTATTCATAATTATATTTTCTTAATACTCAGATCTCATTTTTAGTACCCTTCTCCTCAAAGGAATGGCTGATTACAGGGCAGAGGAGATGAGCCTGGTACATCTTATTACGCCAGATGTAGGAAAGTGATAAAAAAACACATGGGGTTATGTGTTAGTATCACCTCTCTACTCCCTAATGCCCTCCAGTGCTAAGCAACCACAAATCTACTTTCTGTTTCTACAGATTTGCCTATTCTGAACGTTTCATATAAGTGGAATCATATAATAAAGTAAAGGAGAAAAAAAAACACAGATAGGGCAAGTCCAAAGGACACAGGAACCCGTGACAGGGGCACACATAGGCCAAATCTGGGACAATTTAATTAACAAAATACATACGAACAGTAATGGCTGTTGAGTAAGCTAATACTAGATAAAGAAATACTTGAGGAGAGAGGAGTAAAAGGGCTCTTTCTAATAGTAGAATGATAACATGTAAGTACTGAAAAAGTAGAAAAATTAGGGGAAAAAACCCCACAATTTTGCAACTATCACTAAAAGATCAGTTTAGGCAACAAACAGAGAATATTAAATCTGGAGATATGGTCTGATGAGGAGCAAGTGTCTCTCACAAAATGCCTATTAGTCACAGGAGAAAAGACGATTACACAGTGCATAACTTGACTGAGTTATCAAAATTTACATCAGTGCCTCCAGATGTGACACCTGAGAGGGACACAACATCAGTTAGGTAGCAGTACTTCAAATGCAGATACACAACATGATCTAATCATGAGAAAGGAGCAGAGAATCTCCAAAAAAAGAAAATGCTATTAAACACAAAGGTGCTTGCATTCTTAAAAATGTCATTATCATAAAAGACAAAAAAAAAAAGACTTAAGAACTGTTCCAGGTTAGCAGGCTAGCTAGATAAGTGATCCTGGACTAGATCTTGCTCTGGAAAGGGGGTAAAAGCTACAAAGGACATCATTAGGACAACTGACAAAACTATCACCAATTTGCACAAATGTTAAATTTCCTGTACTATGGTTACATAAGAGAATAAGCTAGTTCTAAGGAGATACACACTTAAGTATTAAAAGGTAAAGGACCATGATAAATGTAACCTATTCTCAATGGCTCAAAAGAGTAAGTTGTGTATGTATATATACATATATATAGACAGGATAAATAAACAAATGTACATACATGTATATACATATATACAGAGAGAGAACATGATAAAACAAATGTGGAAAAATATTAAAAACTGATCATCTAAATAAAGAGTACATGTAAATTCTTTGTAAGAATAAATTCTTGTAAGAATAATTACAAGTTTTTCATAAATTACAAAACTATTTCAAAAACAATTTTAAAAAGCATGCATGACCCTTCTCTTAGGGGAAAATTCAATTTTCTTCTTACTTGAAGAGGTTATTCAATTTTAAGTACTAAAAGTCAAGAAAGCTAAATTCGATAAATTTAAAAAAGCAAAACTCTCAAGGAGGTCAAACATTACTCTTCATCTTTATTTAAAGGCATTGATTTCAGTTAACAATTAGAGCCAAAAAGAGGAAAAAATACAACTATTTGAAAAAAAAAAACATCATAAATATATGTAAAGAAACAAAAAGCCAATTGTACCTAATAACTTTTTCCATGATTTGATGAGAGACTTTGCTAAAGATGTAACTTCTTCATCTGTACTTTGCTTGCGAATAGCATTAACTGACATTCCAATTCTTGTGGACTGAAAGACAACAAAAAATTTGTACAATATTTACAAAGCCATTTAATTTCAGACAATTTAGTACCTCATTTCAGACAACTCAGCGTCTCATCCATGTTTTCTTCTTTCCAGATTTCTGTTCTCAGTTTAGAACAAAACCACTTGAATTTTTTGATGTATTACAATAGTGTATTACAGACTTAAGATACAAACATCTTCAAATCAAATACTGAACTTATTGATGTTCTTATCACTGGAAATCTACAACCATACAACCTGCTATTGTAAAAACTATCAAATTAGTAAAATGAAGATTTTCCACAAGAAAGAAGCAAGAATAAAATAGAAACTGTACTTCTACATAAAGCAAGTAGAAGCAATGACGAATAAATGCACTTCTTTGTTGCTATACATTGTCCTACTTAGATTACATCATAGAGTAATTGCTACAACTTATAGTGAGGATATTCACACAAAAATCACCCTCTACGGAAGTTTAAAAGCATTTTTTCCCTTAGCATAATCAGTATATAATCACAGATACTAAAATGCACTTCACAGAACATAGAGAATTTAACATATGGGAACACAATATGCCTTGGCCTACGCTGTGATTTGGGTGAAAATTTACAGAGCAAATTCACTTTCCATACAGCAGTTCACATACACTTTGTCCCATGACATTGACCACAATTTATCACAATGAAACAGCTCCCCTCCCACTTCCTCCCCATAGTTACCTCTTGCCTGTGTCCATCCCTCCATGCACTCCTGCCCCCTAAGCTGTCTTCCTGTGCAGAAGCAGCCATCCCTTTTCCCATGATTGTTCTCTCCAAGGAATGTATCTACCTCAGATAAATGTTCAACTCATATGCCTGTCTTTTGTTTGCCTGGAAACCACAAGTGTGGGTTCAATTCCAGACCTGAAGGGCAGCTAGGGGCCATAGTCTCAGTGGTTCCACCAGGCTCCATCGGACCAGCAAACCTGGTCCCCAGCTTTTTTTTTTTTTTTCTACAAATGATTTTGAGTTTTGTTCCACGTTGTTCTCCCACTCTATCCAGGATCTCCCACACAGATCCTCTTCCAAGTGGTTGACAGTGGTAGCCGGGTACCATCTAGTTCTTCTCGTCTCACAGTCATATAGGCTGCAGGTCAGATGGTGTACCAGCCGCTAGGATTAATTGTTTCCATGAATCTTTGGTCTTCTTCATTCTTCTTTGCTCTGGACAAAGAGAGACCCATTGCTGCATCTGGATGGCAGCTTCCAAGCTTTTAAGATCCCAGTCACAACTCACCAAAGTAGGAGGTGGAACAATGATTTGTGTAGTATGGTATGCCAATTGAGCTATGGTCCCTGCAACTATGGTCCTGAGGCCACAAGTTCAACTACTCAGTCCCTCTCAGTAGCTGGCTCTGACCAAGAAGTGACTACAACCTTGCCCCTTGTCAGCTCTATTATACATCTGGGAATTCAGATCATACAAATAAACTCACAAGACCATTGTCTGCCAATCCTATACATACTCTTGGATAGACTCCCCGCTTCATGGACATACCTACTATAAGTCCACCCATCTACCCATGTTTGCATTCACTGACAATGCAGTACTGTATATGCAAAAGGGTTCATCTTTGTTGTCTGTACTTCGCATGTACCTCTCTTTCTCTTCCTCAACAGCACCATATTGATCACTCGGATTTGATACATTACCCTTCTCTTCACCCAAATCAATATTTATCTCACTCTATCTAACAGTGTTCTCTCCCCTCCCCTCACATCCCTGGTAACAAACAAAGAAAATTTCCATCCATAGATAAACCTTTCCTAGACTTTTACAATAATGAACTAATACAATATTTGTCCTTTTGTGATTGACTTATTTCACTCAGCATAAGATGCTCCAAGTTCATCCACATTATGTGGTGTTTTGCAGACTCCACATTATTCTTTAGCATTGCATAATATTCCACTGTGTGTATGTACGATAGTTTGGTTATCCATATCTCCATTGATGGACACCTGCAAGTGACTACAACCTTGCCCATTGTCAGCTCTACTACAAACCTGGGAATTCAGATCACACAAATAAACTTATAAGACCATTGTCTGCCAATCCATACATACTCTTGGGTACACTCCCCGCTTCTGCCTAGGTTGTTTCCATCTTTTGGCTATTGCAAATAGTGCTGTAATGAACATGGGTGTGCATATGTCTATTCTTGTCATGGCTCTCACTTCCTTAGGATATATATCTAGTAAAGGAATGGCTGGGTCAAATGGTATTTCTAATTCCAACTTTTGAAGGAATTGCCATACTGCTTTCCACAATGGTTGTACCATTTTACAGTCCCACCAGCAGTGTATGAGAGTCCCAATCTCTCCACATCCTCACCAGCATTTGTTGTTTTCTGTCTTGTTGAACTTTGCCACGAGTGCTAGAGCAAGATGGAATCTCACTGTTGTTTTGATTTGCATCTCTCTAATGGCTAATGATTGTGAACATTTCTTCATGCTTGCTGGTTGCCTGAATATCCTCCTTGGTGAAGTGTCTATTCATGTCTTCTGCCCATTTTTTAATTGCATTGTTTATCTTTTTGTTATTGAGGTGATGGAGTTTTCTATAAATTCTAGAGATATGTACCTTGTCATATTTGTCATTGCCAAATATTTTTTCCCAAATCTGTAGGTTCTCTTTTGACTCTTTTGGAGAAGTCTTTGGAAGCACATAAAAGTTTAATTTTTAGAAGGTCCCATTCATCTACTTTCTCTTCTGCTGTCTGCATATTTTGGATTATGCTTGATGGTCTATTTATACCATAAATTAGGGCCCCTAAATTTGCCCCTAGTTTTTCCTTGAGGAACTGTATAGTTTTAGGTTTCCCACTGAAGTCTTTGATCCATCTGGAGTTTGTTTTTGTGTATGGTGTGAGGTACAGCTCTTGTTTCATTTTTCTACAAATGGATCTCAAGTTTTGCCAGCACCATTTATTAAACAAACATTCTCTTCCCCCATTTAATGGATTTAAGCCTTTTGTCAAAGATCAGCTGACCATAGGTCGATGGATCTATTTCTGGGTTCGCAGATCTATTCCATTGGTCTATGTGTCTGTCATCAAACCAATACCAGGCAGTTTTGACTACTGTGGTTGTATAGTAGGTTTTGTAATCTGGCACTGTGAGACCTCCTACTTTGTTCTTCTTCAGTAGTGCTTTGCTTATCCGGAGTTTCTTTCCTTTCCATATAAAGTTAGTGATTGGTTTTTCCACATCCTTAAAAAATGTTGATGACATCTGGATTGGGATTGCACTGAATGTATAGATTGCTTTGGGTAGAACTGACATTTTCACAAGGTTTGAACTTCCTATCCACGAGCATGGGATGTTTTTCCATTTATGTAGATCTCTTATGCTTTCTTGAAGTAGTTTTTTTATGGTTTTCTTTGTACAGGTCTTTTGTGTCCCTGATAAGATTTATTCCCAAGTATTTTATTTTTTTGGTAGCTTTCGTAAATAGTATTGATATCCTTATTTCTTTTTCAGCAATCTTTTTGCGGGTACAGAGGAATCCAACTGATTATTGGATGTTGATCTTCTATCCTGCCACAATGCTAAATCTCTCAATTAGCTGCAGTTAATTTTTGACTGAGTCTCTTGGGTTTTCTAGGTATAGGATCATATCATCAGCATATAGGGATACTTTGACTTCTTCCTTACTAATCTGGATGCCTTTAATTTCCCTTTCTAGCCTTATTGCCATACCAAGACTTTCAGTCAATGTTGAATAGAAGTGGTGATAGAAGGCATTCTTGTCTGCTTGCTATTTGCAAGGGGAACAGTTTCATTCTCCCTCCATTGACTATAATGTTGGCTGTTGATTTTGCATAGATACCCTTTACTGTGTTGAGGAATGTCCCCTCTATTCCTATTTTGCTCAGAGTTTTGATCAGGAATGAGTGTTGGATTTGATAAAACACATTTTCTTTGTCAATTGATATGATCATGTGGTTCTTCTTTGTTTTACTTAAGTGGTGGATGACGTTGATTCTTTTTCTAATGTTGAACCATCCTGCATACCTGATATGAACCCCACTTGGTCATAATGAATGATTTTCCTGATATGTTGTTGGAATTTACTGGCTATTATTTTGTACAAGCCTTTTGTGTAACTGGTAAGATTTATTCCCAAGTATTTTCTTTTTTTTTTTTTTGGTAGCTTTCATAATTTTCGTACTTTGTTGAATAATTTTGCATCTATATTCATGAGGGATACTGGTCTGTAGTTTTCCTTTTGAGTGATGTCTTTGTCTGGTTTTGGTACCAAGGTTGTGCTTCCTTCATAAAATGAGTTGGAAGGATTCCATCCTTTTCATGTTTTGGGATGGTTTGAGTATGAATGGTGTCAGTT
>NW_006921916.1:3017686-3018306 GCF_000298275.1 Orycteropus afer afer
ACTGATTGTTTCCATGAATTTTTGGTTTTTTTCATTCTTTCTTGTTCTAGATGATTAGAGACCCATTGTTGGATCTAGATGGCAGCTTGCTAGTTTTCAAGACCCCAGTCACTACTGGCCAAACTAGGAGGTAGAAGAATGTTTTGTATAGTATGTTATGCCAATTGGACTTGATGTCCCATGTGATTATGGTCCCGAGCCCACAGGTTCCACTACTCAGTCCCTCTGGGTAGCTGGCTGTGACCAAGCAGTGACTACAACCTTGCCCCTGGTCAGCTCTACTATACACCTGGGAATTCAGATCATACAAATAAACTTATAGGACCATTGTCTGACAACCATATATATGTTCTTGGATATACTCCCCACTTTAGAGACATACCTAATAGTTCAGCCTGTCCACCCATCTATCCACCAGTATACCCATGTTTGCCTTCACTGACAACGCAGTACTGTATATGCAAAAGGGTTCATCTTTGTTGTCTGTACCTCCCACGTACCTCTCTGTCTTTCTCTTCCTCAATGCCACCATATTGATCACTCACATTTGATACAGTGCCTTCTCTTCACCCAAATCAATACTTATATCTATCTATCTAACAGTGTTCCCTCTCCTCCCC
>NW_006921916.1:3025679-3026908 GCF_000298275.1 Orycteropus afer afer
TTTTCTGATGTGTGCAGTTATTGCTATAAATTGGCCTCTGATCACTGCTTTTGCTATGCCCCAAAGATTTTAGTATGTTGTGTTTTCATTCTTGTTTGATTCAAGGAATTTCTGAATTTCAATTTTTATTTTTTCTCTTACCCAGTCTTTCTCAAGGAGGGTGTTGTTCAGTTTCCATGTGTTTACTCTTTTTTGTTGATCTTCCTATTGTAGATTTCTGATTTGACAGCATTATGATCTGAGAAGATGCTTTGCAGTATTTCAATGTTTTTAAATTTATTAAGGCTTGCTTTCTGGCCTAACATATTTTCTATCATGGAAAATGTTCCATGTGCACTGGAAAAGAATAGATATTGTGCTGCTGTTGAGTGAAGTGCTCTGTAGATGTCTATAAGGCCACGTTGGTGGATCGTATTGTTTAGCTCTTCTGTATCTTTGTTGAGTTTCCTTCCAGTTGTTCTCTCTTTCAATGAAAGTGGTGTATTAAAGTCTCCCACTATGACTGTGGAGTCATCCATTTGGCTTTTCAACCCTTTTAAAGTCTGATTTATGTATTTTGGGGCTCTTTAATTGGGTCTATAGATTTTTATTATGGTTATTTCTTCATGTTGAATTGATCCTTTAATCATTATATAATGTCCTTCCCTTGTCTCATATGGTGGTTTTTGTCTTAAAGTCAATTTGATCAGAAATTAATATTGCCACTCCTGCTCCCTTATGGTTGCCATTTGATTGATATATCTTTTCCCAACCTTTGATTTTTAGTCTATTTTTGTCTTTATCTCTAAGGTGAATCTCTTGTAGACATCATATTAATGGGTTTTGTTCTCTTATCCAATCGGGCACTCTACGTATCTTGAGTGGTACATTCAATTAACTAGCATTCAGTGTAATTATTGACATTAATTGGTTGCTATAATTTTGTTATGTGTTTTTTCATGGTATCCTTGATTTCTTTGTTCCCTATTAATTTGTGTGCTGAGTTCATTATGTTTGTGAATCGTGTTATCATTTCCTTTGTTACTTTTGTTTTAGCATTTGCTGAATATTTGTGCTTGTCCTATTTTTTATTGTCATATGAAGGTTTATCATTTTCCTTTGAGGTTACCCTATGATTTATAATTTTCTCCCCGAGTTTAGAACGGTCCATTCTATCTTGCAACTCTCTTAACTTCCTCACCATTTAGAAGTTATCTAACTACACAGTCTTTTTCCTCTTTTTGTTTGTA
>NW_006921916.1:3027329-3029166 GCF_000298275.1 Orycteropus afer afer
GTAACTTTTTGTTTTTCCCATGCTGCTTTCAGGATTCTTTGTCTTTGGTTTTGATGAGTTTGATGTTGATATGTCTTTGTGATTTTCTTTTGGGGTCTATCCTGTTTGCGTTTCTTTGGACTTCTTGAATGGATATGTTTTCATCTTTCATCCTATCAGGGAAGTTCTCCTCCAACAAATCTTGGACAACTTTCTCAGTGGTTTTATTTTTCTTTTCTGTTCTGGAATTCCAATGACATGTAGGTTATTCCTTTTGTGGTATTTCACATGAACCTTAGGCTTTCTTCATTTTGTTTTGATTTTTTTTTTTTTTTTTCTGATTGATCCATTGCAAAACAAGTGTTCAGGTATTTGTCTTCAATCTCATTAATTTTGTCTTTCATTACATCAATTCTACTCCTTTGCCCTTCCAATGTGTTATCTATTTCTTACAATTCAATAATAATCTTCTGGATTTCTATCTGTAGATTTAGAATCATTTCTAATTTTTCATTTATTTTGTCATTTTGTTCTTTTATTTTCCTCCAAAATTCTTCTAAGGCTTTTTCTGTGTTTTCCTTGGTCTGTCTCTCAATCCTTTGATGATACCTAAATATAATTCTTTTGAATTTCTTATCAGAGAGTTCCAATGCTGCATTTTCATCAGGGATGTGTTCTGGGTCTGTATCCAGCTCTCGTGTTTCTACCACTTTATCTTTCTTCTTTGTGTGGACATTGATGGTCTGTTTTCTCTGAGACATCATGGTATTGTTGTATTTAGATCTCTGTTAACTGTTTGTGAAGAGTAGCCAAGGGTGATTCAGGCTCTTCTTGGTGGTTTTTTATCACAGACCCACTGGCGGAGAAGGAAATAGTGGCTCTCACTCAGTAAGTGAAGTTGAAGGAGGTGTGAGTGTAGTTGTGTCTTAAGGGGACTGTTGCTGTCTCCTACTCAGTCAGACAAAAATTACAAATGAATAAACATCAAAAAACTAAAAGCACATGGACAAAAAATACACCATGTAATCACACAGGAGCAGTAACCAAAAAAAAGAAGAAAGGGAAAAAGAAGAAAAAAACAGAAAAACCTGCAATATCTGGGGATAGGGCAATAAGAGAGAAAAGGTAGAGAAGGAGACTAATGAAGAAAAAAAGTGGGAAAAATGCAAAAAGTAAAAGAAGAAATGGCATTAACCACAAGAAAAAAAGAAAAAGAAAAATTGCAACCAGGAACAGGAAAAAGAAAAAATGCTGCAAGCTAGGACCTGGGAGCAGACGAATAAAGAATATTAGTAAAAAGGACAAAAGCAGTAAAAATAATAGTAGTTTTAAAACAGACAAAAAGAAGCCAACTAAAAAAAACAGAAAAAAGAAGTGGGAAAAAAAATCAGGGGAGGACAGGGCAGGGTACCCCAGCTCTGTCCGAGCCCACAAACTAGGATGGAGTTCCTGCAGGCCCAGAAGGTGTGTGGGAGTGGGAGATGGCCGAACCTCTGTTCACCAAGCGGGTGTGGGGTCTAAGTAACACGGAGAATGTAGCACCTTTCCAGCCATTCAGGTCCGGAATGTCCTTGGGGTTACTGGCAAGTGGAACTTGTTCTTAAGCCCCTGGAATCTGGGAGACCACTATTGCTTTAAATATCCAAAATGGTGAAGCCTCTTGTAAACATTCAAAACGGCTGCACCCTCCGGACCGGCAAAAGTCCATGGCTCAGCCCGCCTTCTTCTTCGCAGCTGTTTTGCCTTTTATTCTACAGCCACCAGAGCAGTCTTAAGTTCTTAAGTCCCTGGAATCTGGGGGAACACTGTCGCTTTAAATATCCAAAATGGTCAAGCCACTTGTAAACATTCAAAATGG
>NW_006921916.1:3029884-3036181 GCF_000298275.1 Orycteropus afer afer
GCGGGATCGGGCAGTGTTTCGTTCTGCTGTGCATGGGGTCGCTATGAGTCGGAAACGACTCGACGGCACTTAACAACAACAACAACAAGTGGTAAAGCTGGAGTTTCAATCCAAGTCTGTCCATCTCCAAAGTCCATGCTCTTTCCAGCACACATCAATGGTTCTCAAACTGTATTCAAAGAACACAAAACTCGACTGATACACCATCTGATCTGCAGCCTATATGACTATGAGACCAGAAGAGCTGGATGGTGCCCAGCTACCACTGTCTTCCACTTGAAAGGGGATCTATGTAGGAGATCCTTGCTAGAGAGGGAGAATAATGTGGAACAAAACTCATAATCATTGGAGGGAAAAAAAAAGGAGGGGACCAGGTTTGCTGGTCTGATAGAGCCAGATGAAACCACTGAGACTATGGCCCCTAGCTGCCCTTCAGGTCTGGAATCGAACACACACCTGTGGTTTCCAGCCAAACAAAAGACAGGCATGTGAGTTGAACATTTACCTCAAGTAGATACACTCCTTAGAGAGAACAATCATGGGAGAAAGAAGGGCTGCTTATGCACAGGGAGGGAAGACAGCTCAGGGGACAGGAGTTTATGGAGGGATAGACACTGGGAAGTGGTAACTATGAAGAGGAAGTGGGAGGGGAGCATTGTGGTAAACTGTGGTCAATGTCATGAGACGAAGTGTATATGAACTGCTGTATGGAAAGTGAATTTGCTCTGTAAACCTTCACCCAAATCACAATAAAATCACAATAAAAAAATAAAAAAAAGAACACAAAACTATGAGAGGTCAATTACAGATAATGAATAAAAAATCGTATATTATTCAGGAAGTACAGATTGTTAGCAACAATCTTTCAAAACAGTGGTCTATGAAAAAAAAGTGACAAAAGGAATTCTTGGTGGTAAAAAAAAGGGAACCACTGCTGTATACTTTAAGGCAGAGAAATAAAGAAGCACTTCAGGTTTCCTTCTAAATTATTCAATCCTTTCAACAAAGATTCAGGACAAAAATTTTGTTCAAGAATGTAGAATATGTGCTTGCTTAGAGAGTCCTGTGGTTTATCTTTCAGAAAGTGGAGCAAGGCAATTAATGTTCAATAGCAAAAATAAAGGGACCCCACAAATCCAAAATCCCAAAATAGTTTTCTAGAAGAAAACCTATTTTATTGAATGAATGAAGAAAATAACTTGAGCTAATAACCAAGTTCTGAAGCATAAGATTGACAAAGATTAGAAAAGAAAACAGCACTTTTAGGAGGGAGTCAGAAGCAAGCAAAAGTATAAGGAGAGTATAAACAAATTGTGTGCCATTAAATAATTGTTTTTTAAATTATCACAGACGTCTTGATCACTAAAAGTTAATGATTATCCCACCTAGAATCTAAGAAAACTGATAATGAAAATATAAGACCAGTTTCAGTTATCACTCAGCCGATTCCAACTTCTGGTGACCCCACATATGTCAGAGTAGAACTGTTCCATAGGGTTTTCAAGTTTATTTTTTAGAAGCAGATGACCAGGTTTTTCTTCCAAAGAGCTTCAAAGTATATTATCACCTCCAGCCTTTCAGTTAGCAGACAAGTGAGACTCTGCTGAAAATACAATCATCTGTAATAAATATCTAAGGAAGATATATTCAAGAAAACGTAAGAGAATTCTGGGAAGATGGTGGCATAAACAAACCATAATTCCAATCCTCCCCCACTAAGACAAGAAATAGAAGAAGCAAGCAGTGCTTAGCTTTGAGAGACTCATGAATAGCCTTCAAGGGACTATGAACTGAGAAGCAAGGAAAAGCGGCGGGAACTGCAGACAGGAAAGAATCAACAAATCAACAATGAGTCAAAAACAATAGTAAAATTTCTTATCCCACCACTGTTACTGACCCTCTCCCAGGCACAAAGGCTGCTGTGAACTGAGTTAGTGGTCCCAGAAAAAGAAGCTGTTTCCCTACCCACCAAACCTCTGCCTGTACATATAGACAGGTCCCCAGGCGTCTACCTTAAAATTAATAACGTGGACCTCCCCAGGGGTCCATGCGGAATGTGCCAGCACATGTCCCACCTAGACGCTGCCAGTTGCAAGCCTAAGTGTACTGCTACAGACTTCTACAGTGCAGTCTGCTCTCATAGTCAACATTTTAACTACCTCCCTGCACACCTAGCTCAGGCCTCTAAAACCAACAGACCAGACTTCTCGGGGAGTAAATTCTGGCCTGTCTGCTCTCCCTCCCATCAGTCAGTGCTGAGGACTGATGACTGAGACTGCTGTGTGCCAAGAAACAGGCTTGAGTGAAGGCCCTTCCCAAGCCAGCATACTACTGGGAGGGCTTTGATACCAACAAGGCAGACCTCCCCCAGAGGTCCATTTGGAGCATAATAGCCCCTCCTTCACCCAGGCATTGTCATCTGTAAGCCAGCTGTGAATTGCTACAGAGGGGCCCTTAACTGGAATTTGCTCCCATAGCACTTTACCTACCTTCTTGTGTCCCTCATAGCTCTGGCTTCTAAAAACAGGACAAACCTTCCAGGGATCAATTAGGCTTAGTCAGTCCCTATTTCCAGTTGGCCCTGAGGACTACTGACTGAGGCCATTGTATGTTAGGAAGCAGGAGTCCTGAGTGGAGGCTGCACTCGCAGCCAACAATCTGCCAGGGGGACTCAGAGCAACAAGGCAGACCTCCATGGGAATCTGATCAGAGCATAACAATGCTCTCTCCCCTGATAACTGCTGGTTGCCAGGCTGCTGCAAATTGCTACAGAATGCCCTTAAAATTGAGATCTGTTCCCACAGTCATATTCTACTTACCTCCACCCTGTACTCCATAGCTCAGGCCTCTGAAACTAGGAAGACAGACCTCCCTGGCTATCAGTTTGAGTCTTTCTGCTCCCTCTTATGGTCAGCATGGAAGAATGCTGACTGAGGCTGCTGTGTGCTGGGAAGTGAGTGGAGGATACCCTCACAGCCAAGATACTACAGGGTCAGCTCTGACAGCAATAAGGCAGATGTCCCTGAAGATCTGTTCAGAGCATGACTACCCTCCACTGTCTGCTGCTGCACTAATACGAACTCCTACAAAAAGTTCCCTACTGTGGAATCAAGAGGTTGTTCACCTAAACAGAGACTGCTCCCACTACCAACACAGGGCCACTGGGGCTCTGAAACCAACAAGACAGATCTCTGAGAAGTTGTCTGGGGGAGTGCCAGCCCTTCCTCTTGTGAAACAAAGAAAAGTCTGCCTCTGCTTCCCCTGAGTGCCAGCTCAGATATAAGCAGCCTCCACAAAGCAGAGAAGGAAACCTGAAGGGGACTCGTTGGGTGAGTTTTCCAATTAAAAACACGACTGCAGAAATAGAGAATAAAGTAGTAATCAGAGAGAACAGATTATAGCCCCCTGGTAGACAGAATGATTAATACATGATATCTTACCTGAATCACAGTGCCCATTGGTGGACAGTCTGACCAGGGATCTCTGGTGTGTTTAGGAGAGACTGACAGTTGAACTTTTGAATCCAAATTAAACCAGGGAGGGAGAAGGAGCTATCACATGGATGGAGAAGAAAGGTAAGCAAAGACTGAAGGCCTAAGAGCTTTGTGTAGATAACACTGTAGGCGAAACCAGCAAATACTAGGGAGAACTAAAAAAGTTAACACCCTCAAAAATTCCAGTGCTTTAAATAGAAGGCAGATTCCTCAACATAATAAAAGGCATATATGCAAAGCCAACAGGCAACATTATTAATGGAGAAAGACTCAAGGCATTTCCCTTATGAATGGAAACCAGACAGGGATGCCCTCTATCACCACTTCTATTTAACATTGTATTGGAAGTCCTGGCCAGGGCAGTAAGGCAAGAAGGAGAAATCAAAGGCATACAAATTGGCAAAGAGGAAGTAAAACTATCTCTATTTGCAGACAATATAATCCTGTACACAGAAAACCCAAGGGATTCAATAAAAAAACTACTAGAACTAATAGAGAGGTTCAGCAAAGTGGCAGGATACAAGGTCAACACACAAAAATCAGTTGGATTCCTCTACACCAACAAAGAGTCCCCTGATAAAGAGATAAGGGAAACAATACCATTTACAACAGCTCCTAAAAAGATAATATTATCTAGGAATAAACTTTACCAGAGACACAAAAGACTATACAAAGAAAACTATGAAACTGCTACAAGAGATAACAAGGGCACTACATAAATGAAAGAACCTACCTTGTTCATGGATAGGTAGACTGAATATTGTGAAAATGTCAACACTACCTAAGCAATCTACACATTTAATGCAATCCTGATCCAGATTCCAATAAAATTTTTTAAGGACATGGGA
Source organism: Orycteropus afer afer (assembly GCF_000298275.1). Lineage (NCBI taxonomy): Eukaryota > Metazoa > Chordata > Mammalia > Tubulidentata > Orycteropodidae > Orycteropus > Orycteropus afer. The sequence continues at coordinate 3,034,227 of NW_006921916.1, forward strand.
AAACCAATTACTAACTTCATATGGAAAGGAAAGAGACCTCAGATAAGCAGAGCACTTCTGAAGAAGAATAAAGTAGGAAGTCTTATACTCCCAGATCTTAAAACCTAATATACAACCACAGTAGTCAAAACAGCATGGTACTGGTACAATGATAGACAGACCAATGAAACAGAATCAAACGTCCTGATATAGACTCATCCACCTATGGACAGCTGATGTTTGACGAAGGTCCAAAACCCATTAAATGGGTAAGAGACAGCCTCTTTAACAAATGGTGCTGGCAAAACTGGATATCCACTTGCAGAAAAATGAAACAAGACCCATACCTAAGCCCATACACAAAAACTAACTCAAGCTGGATCAAAGACTGAAATGTAAAACTCAAAACTATAAAATTCATCAAAGATAAAATAGGGGCAAATCTGGGGGCCCTAATTTAAGGCATAAATAGACTATCAAGCATAACTCAGAAAACACAGGAGGTAGAAGAGAAGCAAGATGACTGGGACCTTTTAAAAATTAAATTCTTATGCGCATAGAAAGACTTCGTCAAAAAGGTAAAAAGAGAAACTACAGACTGGGAGAAAATATTTGCCTATGACGTATCTGACAAAGGACTTATCTCCAAAATCTATAGAAAACTTCAACACCTCAACACCAAAAAGACAAAAAACCTATTCACAAATGGGCATAAGACTCGAACAGACACTTCACCAAAGTGATATACTGGCAGCCAACAAACACGAGAAAATGCTCACGATCACTTAGTCATTAGAGAGATACAAATCAAAACAACAATAAAATATCACCTTACCCCAGCAATAATAGCAAAGTTCAACAGGTCAGAAAATAACAAATGCCGGCAAGGTTGAGGACAGACTGGAACTCTTGTGCACTGCTGGTGGGACTGTAAAATGGTACAACCATTGTGGCATACGGTATAGCATTTCCTTAAAAAACTGAAAACAGAAATACCATTTGACCCAGCAATTCCATTACTAAGAATATATCCTAAAGAAGTGAGAGGCAGCACATGAACAGACATTACGTACACCTATGTTCATCGCAGCACAATTCACTATAGCAAAGAGATGGAAACAACCTAAATACCCATCAATGGATGAGTGGATAACCAAATTATGGTACATACACACATTGGAATACTATGCTGCGTTAAAGAACAATGAGGGATACAAGAATCACCTCACAATGTGGATGAGCCTGGAGGAGCCTGAGTGAAATAAGTCAATTGCAGAAGGACAAGTACCATATGAGGCCATTACTATAAAAAGACAAAGAAGGATTTGCTTGTGAAAGGGGAATCATGTTCTAGATTACCGGGGTGGGGAGGGAAAGGGAGGGATTAATTACAGGCTAGTTGGGGCCCACACTGACGTGGGTAAGGGGAGGGATATATGGAAAGAGTCTGAGACCACCATGATAACATTAGGAAAAGGGAGGACACTGAATTGTGCACACAGAAGATAGATGACAGATGCTAATACCAACCAGTGTGCCCACAATACTGCACTACCATTAACACCAAACACCAGGCTACAGATAAACACATAAACACCAGAGAGAATCAGATGGGGGTCAGTGAACAGGAATATATTCTAGACCAAAGATAGATTCAGCATAGGCTAATCTTGCAAGACACCAGTGATACAAAATACTTGCAACCCTTACATAAACAATAGAAGACAGACACAGAGAAATTCCTCACAGACACCATGGGAGAGAGATCCAACATATCTACCATCTCAGGACCATAGTACTGGGGACACAGACTCAAGTGACACAACAAAATATATAAAATCCTTGTTCCTCATCCTACATTGGTGAGTAGTAACTGGGGTCTTAAAAGCTTTCAATCAGCCATTTAAGATGCAGCTAATGGTCTCCTATCATCAGAATGGTCTTCTATTATCGGAAGCAAAGAAGAGTGCAAAAAA
>NW_006921916.1:3037031-3041447 GCF_000298275.1 Orycteropus afer afer
CTCCTCGGAAGGAAGGTTGGGCAATCCTACTTCCGTAGTGATACTGCCTCGGAAACCCAAGGAGGGGTCGCTATGAGTCGGGGCCGACTCGACAGCACATAACAACAACAACAACAACAACTGGTAAAATATACTCAAAGAGCTAAAATAAATAAGGAAATCAATGGAATGTAAGAATAAAATGAGGATCTTAAAAAAGAGATATCACAATGGAAAGGGATAATAATTGAAAAGTGAAACATGGCAGAAGGACTCAGCAATAAATTTAATCACACAGAAGAAAGACTGAATAAATTAGAGGATAAGATAGTTAGAGATATTGATGAGCAACAAGATAGAAGGCTCCAAAAGGCTGAGCACCACTTAATGTAATTACAGGACTACAATAACAGACCTAACATATGCATCATAGGATTTTAAGAAGGATCTGAGGGAGAAAAAGGGAGAGAATATCTGAGGAAATAAAGAAACTCAAGCAGGATAAACCCAAAGAGATCTACACCAAGTTACATCACAGTTCTTATGTGCCATCGAGTTGGACCCGATTCATAGTGACCCCTCCTTGGGTTTCCGAGGAGGTACCAGTACGTAAGTACATTGCCCAATCTTCCTTCTGTGGAGTGGCTGGTGGGTTTGAACCACCAGCCTTCTTACATCATAGTCAGGCTCTTAAAAATTAAGGAAAGAATCCTGAAAGCAGTGATAAGGAATCAAACAAAGGATCCTCAATAAGATTAACTGTAGATTTTCCTCAGAAAAAATTGAAGGCCAGAAGACAATGGAATGATATAGTTAAATGCTCAAAGAAAAAAAAATTGTCAACCAAGAATACTATACCCAGCAAAACTGTCCTTCAAGAATGAGGGTGAAATTAAAACATTCCCAAACAAAGCCTGAAAGAGTTCACATCCACCAGACCAATCCTACCAAAAATACTAATGGGAGTTCTGCACATGGAAGGAAGAAGACAATAGGAAGTAATTCAAAGCTATACATAAAAGAAAGATCTCTAATAAAGGGACAAGTATAAAAGACAGTAATAAGGTATTCATGCTTACTAATTCTAAATATTCTGTCCTTTGAGATATTTTAATAATATGTATGTTGTTGTTGTTGTTGTTATGTGCTGTCGAGTCAGACCTGACTCACAGGGACCCCTCCTTATATTTCTGAGGCAGTATTACTACAGAAGTAGACTGACCCATCTTCCTTCTGAAGAGTGGCTGGTAGGTTTGAACAGTCAGCCTTTTGGTTAGCAGTCAAGTGCCTTGGGCACTAGACTACCAGAGCTCACAGTAATATGTATAGCATGGATAAAATTATGTTACAGGGTACATGACAGTATAAACCAACTACACTTAACAAACATAAACAGAACATTCTGCCCTAAAACAGCACAATATACATACTACTAGTGTGCACATTCTCCAGGCTAGACCACATTTAGGTCAAAAAGCAAATCTTGATAAATTTAAAAAGACTGAAATCATACCAAGTATTTTCTCTGACCATAACAGAGTGAAGCTAGAAATCAGTAACAGAAAAAAAGACAAATGCACAGAAATTAAACAACACTATTAAACCACCAATGAGTCAAGGGTGACCACAAATTTCACAAATGAAAATGAAAGCACAACATGCCAAAATTAAAGAATGCAGCAAAGGCAGTTCTCAGAGAGGAACTTATAGCGATAAATGTTTACATGGAAAAAAAAAAAAAAGATTTCAAATTAGCAGCCTAAGTCAACAACTCCAGCAATTAGACAAGAGAAGAGCAAACTAAGCCTAAATCTACCAGAAGAATGGAAATAGCAAAGAGCAGATCAGAAATAAATAAAATCAAAAACAGGGAAAAAAAAAGAAGAAAGAATCGATAAACCAGAAGTTGTTCCTTTGTAAAGATCAATAAAACTGACAAACTTTTAGCTAGACTGAAAAAGAAAAGAAATAAGATGCTGTGTTAGGCTGGGTTCTCTAGAGAAGCAAAACCAGTAAAGTTTATATATACATATAAAGAGAAATTTATCTTAGGAAAATGGCTCACAAACTTATAAAAGCTGGCAAGTACAAAGTTCTTGGATCAAACGTCAAGCTGGAGGCTTTTCCCGAAGCATGCAGCTGCGGGGGCTGACGAGTTCAAGGTTGGCAGAAGAGTATACTGGCTGCTGACTCCAATGAATGACGAATCCAAGATCTCCAGGGCGAATGGTGGATTGTTCACTCACAGTTGTAGGCAGCACAACAGGATCCTGATCCACAGAAAAGTGTCTTTTCCCAGGATGTCCATAAATATATTGGAAGCAGGCCACACCCCTAGGGAAACTCTCTTTCAATGGATTGGCTGCTCAAAACATATACATGTGATCCCACCATGGGAATAACTCACATCACAACTGCTTAAACCACAAAGAATTGTGGTCCAGCCAAGTTGACACACAGCTTCAACTATCACAGATGCAAATAACCAAAATAAAAAATGAAAAAGAGGACATTACAACTGACTAAGTAGAAATAAAGAAAATTATGACAGAATATTATGAACAACTGTATGGCAAGAAACTGGACAACCTAGATAAAATGGGCAAATTCTTAGAAGCACTCAAGAGGATAGAAAGTCTCAACAGACCCACAATAAGCAAAGAGGTCACACGAGTGATCAAAAATTTCCCAACAACAACAAAAAATTATGGACCAGATGGCTTCACTGGGGAATTCTACCAAACATTTAGACAAAGATTTAACACCCATATTGTTTAAACTCTTACCGCCCTGTCCTATACCAGCCACAATCCTTACTATACCTGAGCCCATCGATGCAGCCACTGTGTCAATCCATCTCATTGAGGACCTTTCCCTTTTTCATTAACCCTCAACTTTATCAAGCATGGTATCCTTCTCCAGGGAATGATCCCTTCTGACAACATGACCAAAGTAGGCAAGATGAAGTCTGGTAATTCTCGCTTCCAAGGAGCATTCCCACTTTATGTCTTCCAGGACAAATTTGTCAGTTCTTCTGGCAGTTCATGGTACTTGCAGTATTCTTTGCAAACACCACAACTCAGAAGCATCAACTCTTCTTCAGTCTTCCTTATTCACTGTCCAGCTTTCACATGCATGAGACTATTGAAAATACCATGGCTTGGGTTAGGTTCACCTTAGTCTTCAAAGTGACATCTTTGCTCCTTAACACTTTAACTAGGTCTTTTGCAGCAGATTTTCCCAGTGCAATACATCATTTGATTTCCTGACTGCTGCTTCCATTGGTGTTAACTGTGAAACCAAGTAACACGAAATCTTTGACAACTTCAATGTTTTCTCCATTTATCGTGATGCTGCTTATTGGTCCAGTTGTGAGGATTTCAGTTTTCTTTATGTTGACATGTAATCCATACTGAATACTTGTGTCTTTAATTTTCATAAGTGCTTCAAGTCATCTTCACTTTCAGCAAGCAAAGTTATGTCGTCTGCAATCACAGGATGTTTATGAGTCTTCCTCCAATCCTGATGCCACATTCCTCTTCATGTAGCCTAGTTTCTCAGATTATTTGCTCAGCATACAGATTGAATAAGTATGGAGAAAGAATACAACCCTGACACACTCCTTTCCTGATTTTAAACCATGCAGGATCCCCTTGTTCTGTTTGAACGACAGCCTCCTGGTTTATGTAAAGACAGGTTCCTTATGAGCACAATTAAGTGTTCTAGAATTCCTATTCTCCTCAATGTTATCCATAATTTGTTATGATCCACACAATCAAATGCTTTTGCATAGTCAATAAAACACAAGTAAACATCTTTCTGGTTACCGTCTCGGAAACCCAAGGAGGGGTCGCTAAGAGTCAGATCTGACTCGACGGCAGTGAGTTTGGTTTTGGTTTTTGGTAGTGCCACTCTGACAGGAATATACCACAAATGGGATAGCTTGAACAAACAAGAGTTCATTCTCTTTAAGTTCTGGAAGCTAGCAGTCCAAGTTCAAAGTGGCGGGCTCTAGAGGCTGGGTGAAAGCCCCTCAATTTTGAGCTTCAGCTCTGCCTACTACTCCCAGCCCACTGAAGCTGGAGGCTTTCTTCACTCAGGCAGCTGCTGGCTGCTGAGGCTGACATACCAATAGTCGACAAGTAAAAAGGCACAGTCCTGATGTTACCAAACCACAGGGCAGGCCATTAATTCAAGTCCACTGAAAGTCTCCCAAGATTGGCAGAGCACAGCAGGCTACTGAAGGAAGACGTGGCTACATGCAGGGTTTAAGCATGCCAAAAAACTTCCTCAAAGTTGCTTCTTATAGCAGGATAAAGTGGTAGAAACAAGGGAGCAGGATACAGACCCAGAATACATCCCTGGGGAAGAAGCAGCATTGGAACTCTCTGATAAGGAATTCAAAAGAATTATCTTTAGGTATCTTCAAAGGATTGA
>NW_006921916.1:3046277-3072305 GCF_000298275.1 Orycteropus afer afer
TGGGGAGGAAGTGGGAGGGGAGCTGCTGCATTGTAAATTTTGGTCAATGACATGAGACAAAGTATATGTGAATTGCTGTATGAAAGGTGAATTTATTCTGTAAATCTTCACCCAAATCCTAATTAAAAAAAAAAAAAAAAGTTGCTTCTTATATAATGGAAGCAGCCCACATCCCTAAAGCAGCTACTCAGCTGCTCCATAGATTCAACCACAGAGTTAATTACCAATCTCACCACAGGGAATAACTATATCCAGCAGCCCACTTTGCTTTCAGCCAAGATCCATCTGAGATCAGCAATGATATCCCTCATTCAACACCCTCTTCAGAATCCAGCTTGCATTTCTGGAAGTACTCTTTCAGTAAGTTGTAGCATAAGGTGTAATACTCTTGTTATTAAGTGCCATCGAGTTGGTTCTGACTCATAATGACCCTACGTACAACAGACCACAACACTGTCCGGTCCTGCATCATCCTCACAATTGTTGTCATGCTTGACCTGAAAGCAATGAATCACAAAGAGAGTGGGTAAAGCAATGCTCACTGAAGTACTACTTGCATATAGCCAGAAAGTGGAAACAACTTAAATGCCCATCATCAGATGAATAGATAAATAAAATGTGGTACATACATACGGTGAAACACTACTCAGCCAGTAGGAGAAATTAAGTTGTAATACATGCTAAATATTGATGGAGCTAGATGACATTATGCTGAGCAAAATAAACCAATCACAAAAGGACAAGTATTAAATGACCTCACTTATATAAAAAGACAAGAAAAGGCAAATGTTTAGAGACTGAAGTTTATTAGTTCTTACCAGGGGTGAGAGAGAAGGGGCAAAGGATTGTTAATAGTGATGGAAAAATCACACTGGTTAAGGGTATGAGTACACAGTTAATTACTGTAATTGCTGTCAATAAGTTGTAAACCAATCAAAAGTTGAATTGGCAAGAACTGTGTGATTGATATATTTACAGTAACAAAGTGTAGCTGTTGAGCTACTTATATACAATCAAACACCTCATGGGATTTGGGTCCTTGGTTTGGAGATTTAGGGTCATGGTTTCATGGGACACCTCAGTTAACTGGCCTAATAATGTGTTCAATCTTTCTGCTCTACCTTCAAGTTTGTTGCATAGATCTTACAAGCTTGCAAGAGTCCCTCTAAGGCACAACTGGTCTCTATTTACCTGGAATAACAGGTAAGAAAGAGAGTCAGGAATAAGAGGATATAGAATGTGTGACTAATTGCCTCCATGAACAACTGCTTCCTCTGCCATGAAACCAGAACAACTGGATAGTGACCAGCTATCATTACTGAGCATTTTGATCCAAGACTCTATAGAAGAATCCTGATCACATTTCAACATCAAAAAGACCAACAATCCAATTAAAAAATGGGCAGAAGACTTGGAACAGACAGGTCACTAAAGAAAATATTCAGGCAGTCACAAACACAAAGAAATGCTCACGATCATCAGCCATTAGAGAGATGCAAATCAAAACAACCATGAGATACCATCTCAGCTCAGCATTAATAGCAAAGTTCAACAAGACAGAAAATAACAAATGCAGGCAAGGATGCTGAGAGATTGGGACTCTCATATGCTGCTGGTGGGACTGTAAAATGATACAACCACAGTGGAAATCAGTGTGGTGATTCCTTAAAAAGTTGGAAATAGAAATAGCATTTGATCCAGCAATCCCATTACTAGCTATATATCCTGAAGAAGTGAGAGGCAGGGCATGACCAGATATATGTACATCCATGTTCATTGCACCACTATTTACAACAGCAAAGAGATGGAAACAACCTAGGTGCCCATCAACTGAGGACTGGATAAACAAACTGTGGTACATACACAGAATGGAATAATATACAACCCTGAAGAATAATGGAGAATCTTCAGAACACTACATAGATGATTTTGGAAGACATTATGCTAAGTGAAATACGTCAATCTCAAAAGGAAAAATATTCTATTAGTCCACTATAGTAAAAAATAAAGGATAAGTTTATACACGGAAGGAAACTTTCTTTGTTGGTTACCAGGGATAGGAGGGGAGGGGAGGTTAAATTCCTAGATAGGTTGAAAATACGGACTGGGGAAAAAAAAAAAAAAAACCTCACTGCCATCGAGTCTATTCCAACTCACAGAAACCCCCTTTGGGTTTCTGAGGCAGTACATCTTTACAGAAGTAGATCGCCCAGTCTTGCTCCCACCAAGTGGCTGGCGGGTTTGAACCGCCAACCTTCTGGTTAGCAAACAAATGTCTTAGGCGCTACACCACATATACAGAAACAAAAGATGATTAATGGCTACCAAGAGCAGGAGGGAGGGGGAAAGGGGAAGCTTTTGTTTGTGGGGCATTCAGTTGATGTTAATGGTAAAGGAATATTTTGGAAAAGAATAGCAATAATGGTGACACGACATGAAAAATGTCATCAATGTCCCTGAGCTGTAAATGGGAAAGTTGTTATGATGGGGAATGTCTTGTTGTGTATGTTTTCACCATAATAAAAAGAAAAAAACAAAACAAAACAAAAAAAGAATCCGGATCAAACGGGTGAAATGTAGAACAGAATTTCAAATTCTCATGGAATCCAGACATTCTGGAGCCACAGAGGCTGGATGAACCCCTGAAACTACTGTTCTGAGATTATCTTTAAACCTTAAATCGAAAGGATTTCCTGAAGTCTTCTCAAAACCAAACAACAGCTTAGCTTAACTACTAAAACTGTCTGCCTTAAGCATTATGCTCTTTTAAGAACTATCTCTCTTTTAAGAACAGCACTTCAGAAGATTATACAGGAACATTAGGGGGCAGTTAATTTGTTAATAAGGGGAAAAAGAGGGTGAGAATGGTTACACGAAGAATGTAATCAATGTCATGATATTGTACATGTAGAAAATGTTGAATTATTATGCTTTCCCCTGTGTATATTCTCAACAACAAAATAAATGAAATTTAAAGGAAAGAAAAGAAGTTAATTTTTACACCATAATGTTGCTGTTACTATTAGGTGCAATTGAGTCAATTTTTAGCTCATATGACATATAAGAACTGCCCCATAGGATTTTGGCTATAATCTGTATAGACACCAATCACTAGCTCCTTCCCTTACGGACTGGCTGGGTGGGTTCAAACCACCAGTTTTTCAATTAGCAGCTGAGAGCTTAACCATTGTGCTACCAGGGCTCTTTTTACACCATAACTGGATATACAAAGATGATTCAGTATTTTATGACAATTACCTTCTCAAAACTTAAATACAGTTGAAAGATGGAGGAACAGGTAGACAAGCAACACAGACCCTCTTCAACAAGAAAAGAAAAACCACTTGAGAGAGATACAGAAGATAATCCTGGAGCCTTGAGCTTTGAAAGGAACTATACAGAAGTGGATTAGGCACCAACAAGTTGAAAAACCTGAACGAAAACAGGACCTAAGAATATGCTCTGTTTGCCAAGGTTGGTAGGGACATCTCAGAGTCTGACAACAGCAAAGAAGACAGGTGATGAATGTATAAATGCTGTCAACTAGCGAATAGAGGAGCACAGTACCCTGCTTGTGCAGATAACATACAAAGAAAACTAAAATCGTGGGCAAGTCACTCCAACACACAATCACCAATTAAATATAAACATAAAAATGTCACAATGCCTCAGAAACAGAGCATCACAGTCCACACAAAGAAGCAAGATAAAGCAGCAGAAACAAGGGACCAGGACACAGACTCAAAACATATCCCTGAGGAACACGTAGCACTGGAAATCCCGGATAAAAAATTCAAAAGAATTACATTTAGGTATTGAGAGACAGATCAAGGAAAACACAGAGAAAACCATAGGACACTTTCAAAAGACAATACAAGAACAAAATGACAAAATAATTGAAAAATTAGAAATGATACAAAATCTACACACAGAAGTCCGAAAGATTATTACTAAATTTTCAGAAAGATAAGACACTGAATGGGCAAAGGAGCAGAACTGAATCAATGAAAGACAGAATTAGGGAGATTGAAGGCAAATATCTGAACACTTCCTTGGAAAGAGATAAATCATAAAAAAAAAGAAAGCCTGAGGTTCATGGGGATACCATCAAAAGGAATAACCTATGTGTAATTGGAATTTCAGAACAGGAAGAGACAAATAAAACCACAGAGAAAATTGCTGAAGATTTGCTGGAAGAGAATTTTCCTGGTATGATGAAAGATGAGAATATATCCATTCAGGAAGTCCAACGAACCCCAAATAGGATAGACCCCAAAAGAAAATTACCCAGACATATCACCATCAAACTTACCAAAACCAAAGTCAAATAAAGAATCATGAGAGGAGCACAGGAAAAACGAAAAGTTACCTACCTACAAGGGGCAACCAATAAGACTAAGCTCGGATTTCTCAACAGAAACCATGCAGGTGAGAAGACAATGGGATGCTATATATAAAATCCTAAAAGAGAAAAATTTCCAACCAAGAATTATATACCCAGCAAAACTGTCCCTAAAATATGGTGGTGAAATTAGGACATTTCCAGATAAGCAGAAAGTAAGGGAATTTGTTAAAACCAGACCAACCTTACAAGAGATGCTAAAGGGAGCCCTTTGGACAGAGAAACAATAGGCGACAACAACTGACCATGAACACACATGATGATGTAACCCAGAAACCACCACAGCTTTGAAGTATCCAAAAGTAAATAAGCCTACAAGATTGTAAACAGGGAACCAGAGACACCAACCGACAAATGAGGACAACTACAAACCAAAAAGAGGGAAAAAAAACTGTGTCATTACAGAACTTCTAGATGGTAGGGAAGTCAAGACAACTACAAGATAGAATGGACTGTCCTAACCTTGGGAAGAAAACTATAAATCACAGGGTAACCTCAAAGAAAAATGATAAACCTTCACATCAAAAAAGAGGACCAGCATAAACATTCAGCAAACAGTAAAACAACAGCAGTGAAGGAAGTGATAACACGATTCATAAACAAAACAATCTCAGCATAGCAAATTATATGGAACAAAGAAATTGACACCACAGAAAAGGACATATCAAAAATGACAGCAACAAATTCATATTTTGCCAATAATTACGTATCTGGCAAGAGACTTATCTCTAAGATTTATAGTGGAAGAGTGGATGACCAAACTATGCTGCATACACATAATGGAATGCTATGTAGCACTAAAGGATAATGTAGACTCTGCATAACACTGCATAATATGAATGAACTTGGAGGACATTATGCTGCGTGACATAAGTCAATCACAGAAGGACAAATATAGTATTAGTTCGTTGTCGTGGAGGGTCAAGAAAAGGTTTATATATGGAGGGAAACTTTCTTTGTTGGTTGCCAGGGGTGAGAAGGGAGGGGAGGGAACACTGCAAAAAAAAAAAAAAGAGAGAACTGACTAGTGTCACTTTAGTTTTATGTATTTCTCTGTATATAAATTATATATCAATAAAATGAATTAAAAAAAAAAATTATATACAGTGATAGTCTGATAGAGCCTGATGGAAACACTGAGACTATGGCCCCTAGCTGTCCTTCAGGTCTGGAATTGAATCCACTCTCGTGACTTCCAGCCAAACAAAGGACAGGTATATGAGCTGAACATTTATTTATATTAGGTGGATACACTCCTTGGAGAGATCAATCATAGCAGAATAGAAGGGCTGTGTATGCACAGGGAGACAGCTTGGGGGTCAGGAGTTCATGGAAGGAAAGGACACAGGGAAGATATAACTATAAGGAAAAAGTGGGAGGGGAGCTGTTGCATTGTGGGAAACTGCAGACAATGTCATGAGACAAAGTATATGTGAGCTACTCTGTATGCAAAGTGAATTTACTCTGTAAACTTTCACCCAATCTCAAAAAAAAAAAAAAAAAAAAAAAACTTATATACAGTTACAACATAGTTTAAAGGTGATATATAATAATCTATGTGTACCTTTATTAAAACATTAAATAAGATCCAGCCTAAAGTATAATAGCTACCATATATATATATACCAACTGTATATATACGCACATACCTGCAACAATTCCAGAGTCATCGGAATATTCTTAAGTTCCTTCAGCAAATCCAATGCTCCAGCCTATAAAATAAAATAAAATTCATACTGAATTCCCAAGACATTAAGGTAAAGATTAACCAGCTATTTAAATTTATGTTTTCGATCCACAGTCACTGTCTCACTTATTCATGTGAGAGCAAAGGTATGTGTGTAAGTGCCTTAGGCACTATGCCACTAGGAGGCACTCAAAAGAAGAGATGAGTTGAGTTGGAGAAGAGCTGCTTCCTCAGAGTAGAGCTGACCTTAATGATGTGGACAGAGTAAAGCTTTCAGGACCCCATTTGCTGATGTAGCATGTCTCAAGGTGAGAAGAAATAGATGCAAACGTCCATTAATAATTGGAATATGGAATGTACAAAGAATGAATCCAGGAAAACCGGAAGTTGTCAAAAATGAAATGGAACACGTAAAAATCAATACCCGACACATTAGTGAGTTGATATGGACTGGCTTTGGACATTCTGAATCAGATGATACTATGATCTACTATGCCAGGAATGACAAATTGAAGAAGAATGGTGTGGCATTCATTATCACAAAGAACGTATCAAGATTTATTCTGAAGTATAACGCTGTCATTGATAGGATAATATCCATACACCTACAAGGAAAACAAGTTACTACTACTATTAGTCAAATTTATGTACCAACCACCAAAGCCAAAGATGAGGAAACTAAAGATTTTTACCAACTTCTGCAGTCTGAAATTGACCGAACATGCAATCAAGAGGTGCTGATTATCACTGGTGATTGGAATGCAAAAGTTAGAAATGAAGAAGAATCACCGGAAGTTGGAAAATATGTCCTTAGGGATAGAAATTATGCTGGAGATCGCATGATAGAATTTTGCATGACCAACAATTTATTCATTGGAAATACCTTTTTTCAACAACACAAAAGGCAGCTATACACATGAACTTTGCCAGACAGATTACACAGGAATCAAACTGACTTTATCTGTGGCAAGAGGCGACAGAGAAGTTCAGTATCTTCAGCCAAAACAAGGCCAGGAGCTGACTGTAAAACAGACCATCAACCGCTAACATGCAAATGCAAGGTGAAGCTGAGGACAGTTAAATGAAGTCCATGAGAGTCAAAATACGACCTTGATTATATCCCTCCCAAATTTAGAGACCATCTAAAGAACAGACTTGATCTACTGAACACCAATGACCAAAAGCCAGAGAAATTGTGGGATGACATCAAGAACATCATCCATGAAGAAAGCAAAAAGGTCATTAAAAAGACAGGAAAGGAAGAAAAGAACAAAATGGATGACAGAAGAGACTCTGAAACTTGCCCTTGAATAAAGTAGCTAAGGTGGATGGAAGAATCAACAGGATAAAAGAGCTGAACAGAAGTTTTCAAAGAGCAGCTTGAGAAGAAAAAGCAATTGGTATAATGAAATGTGCAAAGACCTGGAGTTAGAAAACCAAAAGGAAAGAACATGCTTGGCATTTCTCAAGCTGAAAGAACTGACAAAATACTTAAGCCTCAAACTGCAATACTGAAGGATTCGATGGGCAACATGTTGAACGATGCAGGAAACATCAAAAGAAGATGGAAGGAACTCATAGTCACTATAGCAAAAAGAACTGGTAGACGATCATCCATTTCAGGAGGTAACACATGATCAAGAACCAACAATAATGAAGGAAGACATTCAAGCTGCTCTGAAGGAATTGGCGAAGAACAAGGCTCCAGGGACTGATGGAATACCCACTGAGATGTTTCAACAAATGGATGCCCTGCTGGAGGCACTCACTTGGCTATGCCAGGAGATTTGGAAGACAGCTACCTGGCCAACTGACTGGAAGAGATCCGTATTTGTACCCATTCCAAAAAAAGGTGATCCCAAAGAAAGTGGAAATTATCATTAATATTGCACACAAGTAAAATCTTACTAAAGATAATTCAAAAATGGTTGCAGCAGTATATTGACAGAGAACTTCCAGAAATGCACGCTGGATTCAGAAGGGGATGAAAAGCAAGGGATATCATAGCTAATGTCAGATCTTGGCTCAAAGCAACGAGTATCAGAAAGATACTTCCTTGTGTTTTATTGACTATGCAAAGGGATTCGATTGTGTGGATCATAACAAATTATGGATAACATTGAGAAGAATGGGAATTCTAGAATGCTTAATTGTACTCATGAGGAACCTGTACATAGACCAAGAGGCTGTCATTTGAACACAACAAGGGGATATTGCATGGTTTAAGATCAGGAGGGGAGTGTGTCTGGGTTGTATCCTTTCACCATACTTAATTCAATCTGTATGCTGACCAAATAATCTGAGAAGCTGGACTATATGAAGAATATGGCATCAGGATTGGAAAAAGGCTCATTAACAACCTGAGATACGCAGATGACACAACGCTGAAAATGAACATCAGTTGGAGCACTTCCTGATAAAGATTAAAGACCGTAGTCTGCAGTACAGATTATACCTCAATATAAGGAAAACAAAAATCCTCACAAATGGACCAATAAGCAGCTTCATGATAGAAGGAGAAAAGATTGAGGCTGTCAAAGACTTCCTATTACTTGTTTCCACAATCAATGCCAATGGAAGGAGCAAGACATCAAAAGACATACAGCATTGGGCAAACCTGCTGCAAAAGAACTCTTTCAAGCACTGAAGAGCAAAGATATCTCCTTGAAGACTAAGATGCACCTAACGCAAGCCATGGTATTTTCAATCACCTCACATACATGTGACAGCTGGACAATGAATAGAAAGACCAAAGAAGAGTTGATGCTTTTGAGTTGTGGGGGTGGTGAAGAATGCTGAAAGTACCATGGACTGCTAAAAGAACTAACACATCTGTCCTGGAAGAAGGGCAACTGGAATGGTTCTTGGAAGTGAGAATGGCCAGACTTCATCTCACCTACTTTGCTCATGATGTCAGAAGGGATCATTCTCTGGAGAAGGGTATCATGCTTGGTAAAGTGGAGGCTCAACGAAAATGGGGAAGGCCCTCAACAAGATGGACTGACACTGTGGCTTCAGCAATGGGTTCACGTATAGTAGGGATCATCATGAGGCTGGCACAGGATCGGGCAGTGTTTCCTTATATTGTACATAAGGTCACTATGAGTTAGAGATGACTCAACAGCATCTAACAACAACAACAATAACAACAACATGTTATTCCTCATTTACCAACTACCTCATTATCTGACATTTCACATTTACAATAGTAAAAAATCTACTATCTTTCACATGAATGAAATACATATGGCAGCAACAAATGCCAAGGTGCAAGGTGAGAGTACTGCTAGCTGTGATGGTTAAGGTTATGTGTCAACTAGCAGGACCATGATTCAGTAAGTTGGCAGTTGTGTAATGATGTAGTCATCCTCCATTTTGTGGTCTGATGTAGTCATCCTCCATTTTCTCATAACACCAATTTTTGCATAACAACCTGGTCTCTATAACCTAACATGCTGATAAGTGAGGAGTGGTGTAGTGTCTTCCAAATGAGGACTGCAACTCAACAGAGGATCCTAAAATCCACTTATAAGTTATGACCACAACACAACACACTGCCATTGAGTCGTATCCAAACTCACAGCGATTTCTCCTTGGGTTTCCGAGGCAGTATCACTACAGAAGTAGACTGCCCAACCTTCCTTCCCAGGAGTGACTGGTGGGTTTGAACCGCCAGCCTTCTGGTTAGCAGTCAAATGCCTAAGGCATTATACCACCAGAGCTCCTAAGTTATGACTAGTGCCTATGAAGTAACTGGTAAGCACTGTTTTGTGAAAATTTATTTCAATAGTATTTGTTTATATGATGCCCCAGGGGGAAAAATGTAAAATGTATTTTTTACTGTGGTGATATGTTGTTGTTGTTGTTGTTATGTGCTGTTGAGTCAGGCCCGACTCATAGCAATCCCTCCTTGGGTTTCTGAGGCAGTATCATTACGGAAGTAGATTGCCCCATCTTCCTTCCAAGGAGTGGGGGTGGTAGTATAGCACATCTCAAATTTCCACGCAGAGAAGTCAATCCTAAAACTCATTTGGAATTGCAAGGGGCCCTAAATAGCCAAAATAATCTTGAAAATGAACAAAGTAGGAGAACTCACACATTCCAGTTTCAAAGCATATTACAAAGGTACAGTAATAAAAAACAATGTGGCAGTGATGTAAGGATAGAAATACAGATCAAAACAATAAAACTAAGAATCCATAAATGAAGCCATACATCTATGGCCAACAGATTTTCAACAAGGCTGCCAAATCCATGAAATGGGGGAAGAACAGTCTCTTCAATAAATGGTACAGTGACAACCAAATGAAATTGGACCCATACTTCACACCATGTGTAAAAATTAACTCAAAATGGATCAATGATCTAAATATAATAACTAAAACATGAAACTCTTAAAAGATGGAAGAGCACCAAAGTTTCAGGGCCTTGTTTTCAGCAATAAGTCTAAGACAAACAACAAAAGAAAACACAGATAAATTGGACTTCATAAAAATTAAAACTTCTGCACATCAAAGGACTTTATCAACAAAGTGAAGAAATAACCTAAAGAATGGAAGAAAATATGTGGAAACTGTGTATCTGTTAAGGGTTCAATATCCAGAATATAAAAAGAACTCCTACAACTCAACAACAAAAAGACAATTCAATTTTTAAACAGGCAAATGACCTGAACAGGCATTTGGCTAAACAAGATATACAAATGACCAACAAGCACATAAAAAACTGATCAGCATCATTAACCACT
Organism: Orycteropus afer afer; assembly: GCF_000298275.1. NCBI lineage: Eukaryota > Metazoa > Chordata > Mammalia > Tubulidentata > Orycteropodidae > Orycteropus > Orycteropus afer. Next base: position 3,057,114 of record NW_006921916.1, read on the forward strand.
AGAGAAATGCAAATCAAAACAGTAATGAGACACCACTTCATACCTACTAGGATGGTTATTATCAGAAAAATCAGAAAATAACAAGTGATGGAAAGGACATGGAGAAATAAGACCCCTCTTCGACTGCTGGCAGGAATGTAGACTGTTGGAGTGCAGCTGCTATGGAAACAGTTTGGCTGTTCTTTAAAAAGTTAAACATAGATATGCATGAGCTATTACCCTTCTAGGTATATACCCCAGAGTCCTGAAAGCAAGCTCAAACATACTTGTACATCAATTTTCATTACAACATTATTCACAATCTCCAAAATGTAGATACAACCAAGTGTCCATCAACAGATAAGACAAACAAAACGTATTACACACACACAATGGAATATTATTCAACCATAAAGAGAAATGAAGTTATAATACATGCTACAACATGAATGAACCAAGAAAACATTGTTAAGTGAAATAAATCAGACACAAAAGGATAAATGTTGTATGATTCCATCTCTATGCAATATCTACAACAGACAAATGCATAGAGACAAAATTTTATTAATGTTTACCAAGGACTAGGGGTAGAGAAAAGGAGGTATTGTTTAAGGGATACTGAGTTTCTGTTTGGAATGATGAAAAACCTTTGGAAATAACAGCAATAGGTGCACAACATGGTGAATGGAATTAATGATAATGAATTATGTTGTTGTGTTGTTATGTGCTGTTGAGTCGAACCCGACTCATAGCGACCCCTCCTTGGGTTTCCAAGACAGTATCACTACGGAAGTAGATTGCCCCATCTTCCCTCCGAGGAGTGGCTGGTGGGTTTGAACTGCCAATTACATACACTTAAAAATGGTTAAGATGACAAAATATGTTTTATTATATTTTACCACAATAAAAATTGTTTTAAAAAACTTCCATGGAGTAAACCTGCCTGAAAAAATAGCCAATCTTGAGAAAGCAGAAGAGAGGGTCAGAAGACACTGCAACACCTCTAGCATTTGCTCACACACAGGGAGAGTGGAAAAGGGTATCTCTTTGCTAGAATTCTCATGAGGTCTCTATCTCGCAGGTCTATCCAGAGAACAGAACCTACCTTTGTTCTTGCATAGTAGTAAAAAGCAAATTCTGAAAGAAAATTCAGGACTAGAATCTATGTTCAGCTCAGAGAACTGTTCGTTGCCAGTTCCTAACTAGAGTGAAAGGTTCCCAGTAGACCAAGTTAAGACTAAAAGAAGAATTACAGAAAACACTTAAAATTAAAACAGGAATGGAATTAGATGATAAACAACAGCATCTACAACTTGTGGTCCAATATTCCAACTTGATACTTAATCTACCATATTTTACCTAATCCAATATATTCATGATAAATGGAGCATCATGATAATTGGAGAAAAGAAAGAAGGTGTCAAAAACTTCTTATTACTTGCTTCTACAATCAACACCAATGGAAGAGGCACTCAAGACATCAGACAACACATTGCACTGGGAAAATCTGGCGCAAAAGACCTCTTACAAGTGCTGAAGAGCAAAGACGTCTCCTTGAAAACTAAAGTGAGCCTAACCCAAGCCATGATATTCTCAATTGCCTTACATGCATGTGAGAGCTGGACAATGACTAAAGAAGACCAGAAGAGATAATGCTTTTGAAATGTGGTGTTGGCAAAGAATGCTGAAAGTACCATGGACTGCTAAAAAAACTAACACATCTGTCCTGGAGGAAGTGTAGCTGGAATGCTCCTTGCAAGCGAAAATGGCCAGACTTCGTCTCACCTACTTTGACCATGTTGTCAGAAGGGACCATTCTCTGGAGAAGGATGTCATGCTTGGTAAAGTTGAGGGTCAACAAAAAAGAGGAAGGCCCTCAACAAGATGAACTGACACAGTGGCTGCAACAATGGGCTCAGGTACAGCAAGGATTGTGCGGCTGGCAGAGGACTGGGCAAGGTTTCATTCTGTTGTACATAAGGTCGTTAGGAGTCGGAGACAACTTGAGTGCACCTAACAACAAAAAATATATTCTCTTAATCTATTATATTTCATTTAGTCCAATATTCACTTAATATACTGTATCTGGACAAATCATTATTTTATATACTACCAATAAAGAAAAAAATGATTAAATTGTGGCAGTGTTTTCTTATCTCTTTTTTACTTTTGTCCATTAATTTTCTTACACGTGGAACTTTGATATCACCTTTTACATACATAAAAAGGAAAATATAAGCAAAACAAATTGATTGAGGTATTCTTAAGACTACTTTAAGTCCCTGAGTAGCACAAACAGTTAAGCAGTGAGCTATTAACCAAAAGGTTGATGGTTCAAACCACCCAGATGTGCCTCAGAACAGCTAGCAGCCTGCCAGACTATCTGCCTGTAAAACCCTATGAAGTGCAGTTCTATACTGCACACATGGGGTCATCATGAATTGTAACTGACTTGACCACAACTTTTTTTTTTCTTTTAAAGACTTGTTCATCCCCAAGTGGTGCAAACTGTTAACAGCTGGGCTGCTAATCAAAATGTTGGAGGTGCCTCAGAAGAAAGGCATAGCAATCTGCCACTGAAATTCTATGGAGTACAATTCTACTCTGGTACACATAGGGTCTCCATGAGTTGGAGTCAACTTGACAGCAACTGGATCTGGTTTTACTCTATCATGTGTCATATAAAGGACACTAGTAAAGTAGCATTTCCTAAAAGAATACATAAAAGAACTAAAAGCCATTAAGCTTAGTATGGCTTTGCAGTTTGGAGAGCTAGCTATTGTTTATTCCCACTGATCTTCACAACTATGTGGTTTCTCAGGGTTCAAACAGTATTCCAATAATGTTTCTTGGATTTCATCCAAGCCTATGACACCAAATCCCACAAGTTTTTACTCTTGGTTCTATGTTCTGCATGTAAAAATATATCAATAATAGCCACCTAGCCAACAAAATTCATGTAATCCATTCTGATTAATAAAATGCTAAAATGTGAAAACTAGGCACCCTTACCAATCCATGAAATACAGCAAAGTCCAGAAAATAGAAAGCCCCAGACTCTGAGCACATCCCTCATTATGCATTCCAAAGGAAGAAGCAAGCATAAAATCTCATGGTATATTATTTCTTAAATAGAAATCAAGTAAAGGCATCCAGTCATGTAATTCTCACATTTAAAGGTGACTTGGCTATGGAGAATAAAATACTAACTTTTCTTCTGTCAATAGACAGACACATCATTTTAACTTAACTCAAAAACCAACCAAACCCACTGCCATCAAGTCAATTCTGACTCACAGAGACCTCCAACGTGTTTCCAAGGCTGTAAATCTTTACAGAAGTAGATTGCCTTACCTTCCTCCCACAGAGCAGCTGGTAGGTTTGAACCACTGACCTTCTGGTTAGCAGCCAAATTACTAACCCACTCTGTCACCAGAGCTCCTTTAACTTAACCCAGTACTTCATGAATAAAAATGCAAAATCAGTAGGAATTATGGGACAGGTTAGTGTAAAGGATTTTAAAGATTTATTGCTTTAACATTCCCTCTAATCTTAAAATTCTATCAATTCCCTTTATTTGTTGTTGTTATTTGGCCTCTAGTCCACCAACTCATAGCGACCCCTCCTTGGGTTTTCTGAGGCAGTACCACTACGGAAGTAGGATTGCCCAACCTTCCTTCTGAGGAGTGGCTGGTGGGTTTGAACCACCAGCCTTCTGGTTAGCAGTCAAGTGCCTTAGGCACTATGCTAGGGACAACTAAAAACAGTGAAACATAATTGTTGGAGAAAAAACTAACACCGACTTTAAATTCGCCATTACAAAGAATTTCTACAGGTATAGCATTGCTGTTGGCAAATAAGGTTCTCAATCCCATATCCACAAATACTAAAACTAAACTACTTCTCTTATACTTTTAAGAAACTCATTTTGTAGCAAAATGTAATTTCAACTGATACAAAGCTACATTTCACTATAGAAATGTTAATGTCTGATTACTGGGAACTGCCCTGATCTCATTAGAGATACTATGTAATACAGAATGTATGTACCATATTAATCTTTATATAATATAATCTGAAAAAAAAAAAATCAAAGTTCTCAAATATATCAGAATCTAAAGGCTTTGGTTAAGAGACTGTGGACCAGTATCCTCTATCACAGACATGTTTCTTATACTCACATCTCCATGGTCTCCCTGATCCAGTCAAACTAGGGGATCAATTTGAAAGGATGATCAAAGAATCACACTTCTAGGAGTCCCTTATAAGCAGAGTTCCCTAAGACTCAAATAATACTATCTGCCACATATAAAGTTGATTATTCTAACATACAAGCATGTGGCATAAGTTTTAAGTTGTTTTCCAAATAGAGGTGATATGTTTACATTCATTTAGTCACACTTCTCTTTCCATTCAGGTCTCTTCAGTGAGAGTATGGTTAGAGACAAAAGCCACGGAAGAGAGAAAAAGCTAAGCAACACTCATGGGATAAAACTATGACCTTTCTCATAATTACACTGTTCTAACCAAATAAGATTAATACTTCCCTCAAGGTTCTTTAAAAGTAAACAATGATGATCCAAATGAGTGAAACAGCAAAACACAGATAGTTACAATACATTAATTCAGTGACAACAAACTTTCAGTGCTACTGTGTTAAATATTTTACACACATTAGCTCATTTCATCTCATAATATATACAGAAGCAAGTACTATCTTATTCCCATTTTAGAGAAGAAAAAACTGAAGACCAGTTACAAAATTTGCACAATAAATAGAAAGGATGAGACCTGACACCAATTCTATCAAATTATATTATATTGCCTCTCAACAAATATTCATTATTACTATGTGTCAAGCTTTGCTCATTGCTGAGGATACAGTAATGAACAAGACAGAAATCCTTTCTAACTTCGAGTAATTTTAAAGCCAGCAGATATCTTTATGCATCTACTACAAACTCAATTATATAAGTGTAAGAAATTTAAACCCACAAAAGGAAAGTGAGTTGTCCAAGTCATACAATTTAGTGGTATAGAGCGAGGACAAGGTTTCCTAACCCTTACATCATGCTCTTCCCACTACACAGGTCCACCACTGGCAATCTTGCTACATGAAAAGGTCTTACCACATGAAAAGCTGTATGCTACCTTTTCCCAATCATCACCTGCCTCTAAAGGTCAAGTCTACATGAGATTGCAGCATCTTGTATGGATAATGATGCAAGAGAAAGAAAGACTCCACCTTAGCTTCCAGAGCCAAATTTAGTGCACAGTCCTGGCTGAAAAATAAACTGTAACTATCCCAGTATATGAAAATAAGTGTTTTTTCAAAACATAGTATTCAAACTTTTACTGAGCATTCAAAAAACTGTTTAGGATACAAACAACTCTCTGCTCAAGGATATATGAAGTGAGAGCAATACAGGGATTTAGTGTTCAGAACACGGACAGATCGAGGTTTAAATTCATGCTCTGTCATTTACTAATTTTAAGATCTTAAAATCTTGGGAATATTATTTATCTTTTTCAAGCTTCAGCTTCCTTATATGCACAGTTGTCACTGAGTAGATTCCAACTCATGGTGACCCTGTGCTCCACAGGGTTTTCAATGGCTGATTTTTCAGAAGTATGATAACTAGGCTTTTCTTCAAAGGTGCCTCTGCATGAACTTGAACCTCCAACCTTTTGGTTAACAGCTGAGTCTATTAACAATCTACACCACTCCAGGGACTCCTCATTACATGTAGGTGAGTATAATATATCAACCTCAAGAAATAGCTGATGATAAAATGAGGTAACATAATGCATATAAAATAATGACATATAGGGCCTAACACACAGGAAATGGTTGATAAGGGATAAAAGGAGTATAAAGATACAGAAAGAATTATCTATTTCTACCATAACAAAATTCTCAGAATCATAAGCCAGTATTTTAAATGCACAATAACTGAAGCTCAATCACCTCAACCTTTCTTCATGTGATTTATTTTAAGTTCAAGGTTTAAAGGGAGCTCTGGTGGCATACTGCCTAAGGCATCTGACTAACCAGAAGGCTGGCAGTTCAAACCCACCTGCCACTCCTTGGAAGGAAGGTTGGGCAATCTACTTCTGTAGTGACACCGCCTCGGAAACCCCAAGAGGGGTCGCTATGACTCAGATCCGACTCAACGGCAGTGAGTTTGGTTTTTTGGTTTTCAAGGTATAAAAAATTAAGATGTTATTTATTGTTGTTAAAAAAGAAAAGGCTAAATTACAAACGACTGACACAACATTAACTACACTTACTATAAACTAAGAATTATAATTTCTTACTATTTTATCTCAAACGTATACTCCTTCTGCACCAAAAGCACAAGCAACAAATGGGAAGACAAATAAACAAACATAAATTAGACTTCACCAAAAATAACAACTTTTGTGTTTCAAAGGACACAATCAAGAGAGTGAAGACAGTCCACAGAATGAGAGACAATATTTACAAATCTTGTATCAGTAAGGGTCTAGTATATTCAAAATATAAAGAACTTCCAGAACTCAACAATAAAAAGACACATAACCCAATTAAGAACTGGACAAAAGATATGAACAGATATTTCTCCAAAGAAGATATATAAATGGCCAAAAAGCACATGAAAGATGCAGAACATCACTAGCCATTGTTCTTATTGGGTGCTATCAAGTCAATTTTCGATTCACAGCAACCCCAAATGACAGAGTAGAACTGCCCAAAAGGGTTTCCTAGACTAATCTTTACATCAGATTGCCACATCTTTTTCCGGAGGAACCAATGGGTAGTTCAAACCACCAAACTTTCGATTAGTAGTGGAGTGCTTAATCCCTGCACCACCAGGGCCCCTTTCATTAGTCATTATGGAAATGCAAATCAAAACCACAGTGAGATACCACTTCACATCTACTAGGCTGATTATCATCAAAAACATACATAAGAACAAGTGTTGACAAGGCTATGTATGGAACTCTCAAACATGACTGTTGGAAATGTAAAATGGTGCAAGTTTGGCAGGTCCTTAAAGGTTAAACAAAAAGTTACCACATGACTCAGCAATTATATTCCTAAGTATAGAACTAAGAGAAATGAAAACATACGTCCACACAATGACTTGTATATGAATATACTTTAGCAATGTTATTCCTAATGGCCCTAAAGTAGAAAGAACCCAAATGTCCATCAATTGATGAATGAATAAACAAAATGTGGTATACCCACACAGTAAGATACGATTTGGTGATAAAAAGGAATGAAGAACTGAAACATGCTATAGCATAGATGAACCTTGAAAATATTATGCTAAGTTAAAGAACCCATTAAAGAACCCAGACACAAAGACCACATGGCGTATAATTCTATTTATATGAAATGTTCAGAATAGGCATATCTATAGACAGTGATTGTTAAAGAATGTGGAGTGACTGATTAATGGGTACAGGGTTTCTTTTTGGGGTGATGAAAATATTCGAAAATTAGACATTGGTTATATTGGACAAATTTGTGAACATATGGGAAAAAAATTAAATTCTATATTTTAAAAGGGTAAAATTTATCATATGTGAATCATGTATCAATAACCAGAACCAAACTCACTGCCATCAAGTTAATTCCGACTCATAGAGACCCCACTAGGTTTCCAAGGTGGTAAATCTTTACAGAAGTAGATTGCCCCATCTTCCTTCCGCGGAGCACCTGGCGGGTTTAACCGCCAACCTCCTGGGTAGCAGTCAAAGGCCTTAAGCACTGCGCCACCAGAGCTCCTTATATCTCAGTAAAGCTGTTATAAAAAATGTTATAGTCATTCTAAATTTTGGTTTATGCTAATTAACTCTGATACAGACTGTTGTTGTTATGTGCCATCAAGTTGGACCCAACTCATAGCGACCCCTGCTTGGGTTTCCAAGGCAGTATCACTATGGAAATAGACTGCCCAACCTTCCTTCTGAGGAGTGGCTGGTGGGTCTGAACCACCAGCCTTCTAGTTAGTAGTCAAACGCCATAGGCACTACACCACCAGAGGTGGTGCCTTCAAAGACAGGCCTAGTGATCTGCTTCTGATATAGATACCAAAGTTATTTCTTTTAACACAGATACTATAAGACTTAGAAATGTAAAAACTTCAAGTAATTCAGCTCCTAAGAAATTCTAATATCTAATTTCAGTTTTTCTCACTGTAATTTAATTTCACTCAGCCTTGAACCTTCAGTGAAAAGATAAATGAACCCACAAAATCTTCTCATGAACTTCAAAACTAAATTCCTTCTTCCCTCTTTCCTCTACAGTTTAAACTGGCAACCTAAATCCTTTAAACATAAAGACAACTCCAGACTTTTTTTTTTTTTTAAGGAGCTCTGGTGGCATAGTGCCTAAGACATTTGACTGCTAACCAGAAGGCTGGCGGTTCAAAACCACCAGCCACTCCTTGGAAGAAAGACTGGGCACTCTACTTCTGTAGTGACACCGCCTGGAAACCCAAGGAAGGGTCACCATGAGTCGGATCCAACTCAAGGGCACTGAGTTTGTTTTTTTGGTTTTTTTGTTTGTTTTGGTTTTTTATGTAATAGCCACTGGCAAGCCTTTTTTCTATTCTTTACTAAATTATCTCCAATTTAGTATCAAGAAAGACATTTCTTGATATGTTAAGGAAATTGCCTAAAATCACAGCTTAAGTTCAGAAGAGTCAGGATTTGAACTCAGACTAAGAGTCACACACAACAAGGAAAAAAAAATCTAAGTTAAAAAAATAACTAAGAACTGAAAATTTCAAAGTACCTTATATTGTTTGTTGTTGTCTCAGAATTTGTAGCTGCAAAGCATTTAAGAACAATGTTTGAGATCAAGTACACACGTGTGACAACATTCTGGGTTGCACTAGGGGCAGCATATGACAACATTCTGGGTTGCACTAGGGGCAGCATAGGGAAGCCTGTCTTCCTCACAAGTACTTTCCTCTTCTTATCACTTAAATATGTCTATGCATGGTTCAAAAACAGATGCAAGAGTATTCTAGAGCCAGTATAGAGCATCCAAGTAGTTAGTCCTGGCTCTGGATGCAAAACAGATTTAGATTCACATCTTCATTTGGCCACTTTCTAGCTCTACAGCTTATCAGAAAAATTCACTTAACTTAATATCCTCATTTTTAGAATGGGGATAATACTTATTTTGTAAAGTTGTCTGAAGAAAGAGATAAGATATATAACTTAGGTGAATACCTGGCTCAAAGTATGATCAAGAAATGGTAGTTGTTAATACTATTATTTAAGGGAGCTCTGATGGTGCAGTGCCTAAGGCATCTGACTGCAAATCAGAAAGGTAGCAGTTCAAACCAGCCAGACACTCTTCAGATGGAAGACTGGGCAATCTATTGCCATAGAGGTAACACCTAGGAAACCAAAGGAGGGATCGCTATGAGTCGAACTGTCTCGACGGCAGTTTTTTTTTTAAAAACAGCTCTTAAATTTGTCAATTCAGATGGCAACTGCTGTTCAAGAAAAGTTTACTATTTCATAATGTAAAAATAATATAAAAAATAGCATGAGAGAAAATCCTGAAATAATAAAAAAAAGAGAGAGAGAGAAACAAATCTACCATAATTTTACAATCTCCAAAACTTCTGCTAAATTACTGAACACTTAAGAATGTGACTTTGTGGGCTAATAAGGTGCTTAGGGAAAAGAGTCATTCAGACCATTTCCGTTTCTCTTTATTTCATTTGACTACATGAATTTTTCAGGAGCTCTGGTAGCATAGTGCCTAAGGCACTTGACTGCTTACCAGAAGGCTGGAGGTTCAAACCCACCAGCCACTCCTGGGAAGGAAGGTTGGGCAATCTACTTTGGTAGTGATACTGCCCCGGCAACCCAAGGAGGGGTCACTATGAGTCGGGGTTGACTCGACAGCACATAACAACAACATGAATTTTTGAAACTGCTAGATGAGATTTTTTTTTTGGGGGGGGGGGGGGTTCGGAAAAGAGCCAGGCCAGTCGATTTTACTATTTTGTGTATGGGGCAAAATTTGGAAGTATTTGTAAAAATTAAATTTGAAGCAAAAAAATGGAACTTAAGGATTATCTGTTTATCCTTATTCTCCTTCAGACTCATTACTAAAAATCTGAAAATATGCTGATAACTTGGGAACTGCAAATAAATACAAATTAGTCTTCTCCATGGGAGCTCTAGTGGCATAGTGATTAAAGCATTCACCTGCTAACCAAATGGTTGATAGTTTGAATCCATCAGCCACTCTGCAGAAGAAAGATGAAACAATCTATTTCCATGAAGAATTACAGGCTTGGATACTCTATGGGGCAATTCTATTCACTATGAGCAACATCAACACAATTAGCAGTGGATTTGGGGTTTTTCAGTCTTTTCTGTACCTGCTCATAAGGAATTATTTCTCTTAAGAAACATCTATTAACAAAGAAAGAGAGAGAGAGAGAGAGGAAAGAAAAAGGTAGAGAGGGAGAGGGATGGAGGTGGGGAAGGAGAAAGACAGAAACATCTAATGTGTTAGAGGATTAAAGAACACTCAGCCTGAGTTTCAGAAAAAATTATCCAACAAAAGGCTTTTTTCCCTGGGAGTTTCCACAACAGGACTCTAAGGATCTCTAGACAGGGAGAAAAATGTTTCCAGTTTAAAGAAAGTAAATGTTCAGACTACCAAATGTTCAGCCATATCAGCAAATCAAATCAAATCACAGAAACATTCAGAACTCATCACTTAGCAATGAAGGGGGATGGGGGAATGAAAAACCTGTTTCAACAGAAAAATAAATTGCATAGGTCACAGCTGGAACAGGAAACAAACAGAAAATACTCTAAAGGGCCAAAATTGCAAATATAGATTAGTAGGGTATGAAATTAAATGCTGAACAATGCACCTGTTAAGGAAAAGAGGAACAGAACATGTCTGAAGTCTTAAGAATTCAGTGTTAACACTACTTTGCACTCTTAACAGGAACCATGCTATCAAGTAGAAAACCTGGGCCCTGGCTCAATTCAGGTTACACAGTACTGATGAACTACTTAACCTCCCTGACTCAGTTTCTAAATCTGGAAAATGTACTCATAGCTATGTTGTGAGAGTCACATAAGAATTTTGCAGATGCTTTGTAACTCTAAAGAGCTGTACAAATCAGTGTGACAAACATAAACAGAGCATCTCTTTTCTCTTTCATATCAATTTGACATGGAATTCACTTCATAGATTGGAATAAGTTACTTCAGCTACATTCGAACTTAAAGTGTACTAAGCCTGGTGGAACAAATTCAGGTGGATGTTTACCTGAAAACAGATGACTGTGAAACAAAGGCCTGAAAGTGGCACACATAGGTGGACAAAAATATCAAAAGTGAAGACATTCTACTTCATACAAACCATGAAAAAATGTGTTCACATAGGCAAGTATCAATAACAAGATAATGCCACTGATATTAACTGTAAACCATTTAAAAAATACCTTAGCAATAGCATTTCTCCAAATCCATCTAGCATCAATCACACCCTGGTTAGCTGTCATCGGAGCTCTTACGTACCCTACACCACCTTGCAAGACTGACTATTTGAAAATGCCTAGCAATGTGCCATAACACTGGCATGTTTTTTTTTTTAACTGCTAAACAAAACTATAGTATAGCTGAGGTAATTAAGTGAATGTTTATTTTTCTTCAAAAATAAAATCTAAGGATTTTAAACTTTATTATATATAGAAACGCGATGTTTTAAAGCAAATCACAAACCTCTATTTAATGCAATTTCTAATTGCCAACAATCACAGAAGGGAGTATGTTTTCTTTTAAAGTGCGAGAGCTTTCTATACTCTCCTAATCCTTAATCTAAATAGTTACATTAAATTACCAGAAATTTTTCAGAATTTTTAAATTTAAAAGGAGAAAAAGGTAAGCGTGCCCTAGTCTCTAACTTGATTAGGCTTATTAAACAGTACTAACTGGGGACTTCAAAGGAGCAAGAACGGATCTTAACGCCTTTAGACACAGGACGTACACCCCTTATCCAGAACGCAGATTTCACGCGTGTGGCGGGAAAGGAAGACAGAGGGACCAGTGAGAGAGCTTATCCCGGCCAGGCTGTCCGCGGGCGCGTAGGAACTGCGCGGGGGCGGCCATCACCCGGCCCCGTCGCCCAGACGCCATCCCGGCCCCGCCGCAGTCACCGCCACCCTCCTTACCTCCGCCGCTGTCCCGGCCCCGCCGCCCGCCCGCCGTCCCTCCAGGCCCGACTGCTCAGGCGCTCTTCCTCCCTCCCGACCCCACCGCCTGCCCAGCCCCGCCGCGCTCACCGCGTTCTTTTTCTGCACCATCTTGTCCATCTTCTTGGCAATGCGAACCACCTCGTCCTCCATGGCTCCGACAAGCCTTCCCCGTGCCTACCCCAACTAGGACGTGAAGCAGGCGAAGCTGCGGCAGAGGGCACGTCAGTGGTAAAGCCCAGGCGCCTGCTAGCGCCCACACACCAGGCCTGGGCCTAGGCCCTTCCTCACGATTTGAGTCCGTGGCGGTAGCAGCGGCGACGGCGGCGGCGGCGGCAGCACCTCCTCCCCGGAGGCAGCGCTAGTCGAGCTACGCGCGCACCGCGCAGGCGCTACCAATCGACAGCGGATCTCCGCGAAGGTGCGCGCTGAGGCGCTGTGGGGCTGATCACGGCGGGGCTGGAGTCTGGAACGGAATTCCCGCCTTTGGGGCAGGCAACCCTCTTCCCAGGGATGGGAGGGGAGTGCCCCAGGTTCCAGCGGGCAGCCAGAGTTTTAGAACTTAAGGAGACTCCAGTATCTCATAGAAGAATGCGGATTCGGACAATGAGGCTTTGACTGTTTTTAAAGTCAGTCATAAACCTAACACTCTCTACTGTAGGTGGCTACTGTGAGAAACGAAACTACACACACACCCTCCACCATCCATTGAGATAAAGTGGATTTCGACTCTTAGTAAGCCTATAGGACAGATAGAACTCCCCCGGAGGGTTTTTACTGAAGCTGACTGCCACTTCTTTCTCTGCAGAGCGGCTGGTGAGTTCTTTCAGTTAACCACTGCGTCACCTGGGATCCTACCCGCTCCCCTGTCCTCCTAAATAATCTGTTGTGATAGAGACTTTTTTTTTGGGGGGGGGGGGGAGTCTTTCTTTTTAAAAGCCAAAATGTTGGTAAGCTGATTGAAAACTGAGACTCGATTTTATTTGTTTCCTGTCACGGAAGGTTACACAAAGTACTTTGAATATAGTTGAAAATAAACTTCTGATGGTAGAAATTAAACAAGGCATCTCACCTACTTCTGAAGACTCATGAGGAAGTTGACGTTCTTAAGAGTTATGGTTAACAACAAAAGACCAAAGTAGAAAATTGAAGCCGTTTTAAGACAATAAAAGCAAGTTTATAAAAACAAATTGCCCTCCAGTCGCATCCGACTCACAGGTTTCCCAAGCGGTATCTATCCCTACGGAAGTAGATTGCCCAACCTTTCCAACCTTCCTTCCGAGAAGTGGCTGGTGGGTTTGAACTGCCAGCCTTTTAGTTAGCAGTCAAATGCTTTAGCCACTAGGCCACCAGAGCTCCTATTAAGAGAATAGTGTATATTATTGTTAGCTGCCATAGAATGGGCCAGAGTCATGGTGATCCCATGCACAAGGAAATTAGACCATTATGGTCCATAGTGCTTTCATTGGCTAATTTTCAGTAGGTCTCCAGGCTTTTCTTCCTAGTCGGACTTAGTCTGGAAGCTCCTCTGAAACCTGTTCAACATCATAGCAACATGCAAGCCTCCTCTGACAGAGGGTGGTTGGCTGCCCTGAGGTGCATTGGCTAGGAATTGCACTCAGATCTCCTGTATGCAAGGTGAGAATTCTACCATTGAACTTCCACTGCCCCTAGAGACAATATAAACTCCTTCAAATGGTCTTTGACCAATCACCCCTTGATCAGTGGCATCACTAGGGAGATATGGGAGGTGTGGGGGAGTGCAGACCAAACCAGCAGCCACAGTCAGAGGGGTTGACACCAAAATGACTGTATAAAATTTCTGTGCAGTGTTTCAGCAGAAATTTATTATTTTTATAAAAATATCCCTGTAGTTAATTATAACAACAAAAACATTTTTAGTAAGCTAAGCTTACGTGTATCAATATACCTACAAGGCTAAAACTCTATGCTAATTTAATTTACTTTTTGAAACTTCTAATGCACTGTGTAACCAACTAAGACACTTGGAATCATGCGCTTCTGCATGTGCTACAAGCACTTGCTATTGTTTTCATTGGTACTGGTGTTTTTATATTCACTGTTTTTGTGAATTTTCTGCTGTGTTAGCTACAATATAGTGGTAATAAGTATTTGTGAACTTTTATCAATAACTTTCTTTGTGAATGAAGTAGTAATTAAAGGACAAACAAACCAAACCCACTGCCAACAAGTTGATTACAACTTATAGCAACACTATAGGCCAGGGTAGAACTGCCCCAAAGGGTTTCCAAGGCTGTAAATTTCTGGGTGTGTTTGAAACACTGACCTTTCCGTTAAAAGTCAAGTGCTTAACCACTGTACCACCAGAGCTCGTAATTAAAGGAAAAGAAGGAGAAAAGTGAAAAAAAAAAAAAAAGGCTTCCTCTCACTAACTAATGAGGTAATTCAATGTAAAAATATTTGACAAAACAATTTTGTTGTTAGTATTCATGTAATCTAAAAAATATTACATGTAAGTAATTTATAACTATATTTACCACATATTATCCTGTGATTAAAATTGATAATAAACATTACTGAGAATACTGTATGGTCTGGTATGGGAGAAAGTCTATGGGACAGAGACTAACACCATGAGTTACTGCTTTGGGTAACACCGATCCTGTTGACACTGCTGCCCATAATGTCTGCCTTTTATTCCCAATTCATATTATTTGCACACATAACTCTGTATCAAATTTAACTATCATTGATCAAAATCTACCACCTAATAATGTTCTATACTGAAATGATAGATATTTTCCTAGTTCTAGTTAACTTATTGTCTGCCATTGTCTAGTTAACCATTGTCTGCCAACCCTATATATGATCTTGGATACACTCCCCATTTAGACATACCTAATTGTTTAGCCTGTCCACCTATCTATCCATCCATATACCCATGTTTGCCTTCACTGACAACTCAGTACTGTATATGCAAAAGGGTTCATATTTGTTG
>NW_006921916.1:3074912-3093949 GCF_000298275.1 Orycteropus afer afer
TTCTCATCCTGGTGATTTTCTTTTGGGGTCTATCCTGTTTGGGGTTCATTGGACTTCCTGAATGGATATATTCTCATCTTTCATCTTATCAGGGAAGTTCTCCTCCAACAAATCTTGGACAATTTTCTCAGTGGTTTTATTTTTCTTTTCCTGTTCTGGGCTTCCAATGACATGTAGGTTATTCCTTTTGACGGTATCCCACATGAACCTTAGGCTTTCTTCATTTTCTTTTGATATTTTTTCTGATTGATCCCTTTCCAAAGAAGTTTTCAGGTATTTGTCTTCAATCTCATTAATTCTGTCTTCCATTGCATCAGTTCTACTCTTTGCCCTTTCAGTGTGTTATCTATTTCTGACTATTTAGTATTAATCTTCTGGATTTCTATCTGTAGATTTAGAGTCATTTCTAATTTTTCATTTATGTTGTCATTTTGTTCTTGTGTTTTCTTCCAAAATTCTTCTAGGGTTTTGTCTGTATTTTCCTTGGTCTGTCTCTCAATCCTTTGAAGATACCTAAATATAATTTTTTTGAATTCTTTATCAGGGAGTTCCAATGCTGCATCTTCCTCAGGGATGTGTTTTGGGTCTGTATCCTGCTTTATTTTACTTCTTTGTGTGGACTGTGATGCTCTGTTGTCTCTGAGGCATTGTGACATTTTTGTGTTTATATTTAATTGGTGATTATATGTTGGAGTGATTTGCCCACAATTTTTGTTTTCTTTGTTTTGTTTATATGTTATCTATACAGGCAGGGTACTGTGCTGTGCTCCTCTATTCATTAGTTGACAGCACTTATACACTCACCACCTGCTCCTTTCCTGTTGTCAGCCTCTCGTATGTCCTTGCCACCTCTGGCAAACAGAGCCTAATCTTATGTCCCTGGAATCTGAATGAGAATGCTAGCACTTTAAAATCTGAAATGGTTGCCACTTGTAAACATTCAAAACAGCTGCTCCCTTGGTCACTTTAAATATCCAAAATGGCCACCGCTTGTAAACCTTCAAAATGGCTGTACCCTCGATCACTTTAAATATCCAAAATGTCTGCCACATGTAAACAATCAAAATGGCTGCACCCTCCGGACAGCAGAAAGTCCACAGCTCAGGTTGTCTCCCTCCTTGCTGTTACTCTTTGTAGTCTTAGGCCACCAGAGCAGTTGTCCCCGCAGCCCTTAGTGACCAGGATTCATCTTTAGGTCAATTCTCTGGTCCCAACACCACTTGAAAATATTCAGGTTGTTGGTCTTGTCAGAGTAGCTGAGAGTCCACAGCTCCGATCGTCTCTGTACTCAGTGTTTTCATTCAGGTTTTTCCACTAGTTGGTGCCTAATCCACTTCTGTATAGTTCCTTTCAAAGCTCAGGGTTCTAGGATTATCTTCTGTATCTCTGTCAATTGGTTTTTCTTTTCTTTGTTGAAGAGGGTCTGTGTTGCTTGTCTGCCTATTCCTCCATCTTCTTCTTCTAAAAGTTTTAATATTTTGTGTTTGAATTTGTTTTTGTGTATAGGAATCTAATTTTATTTTTACCATGTAACTAACCCATAGCCCTATCACCAATTGTTCATCTTTTTTCCTGATTTTAGTGCCAACTCCATCATTTTACAAGTTTCCATAAATTCATATACTCACTTCTTTATGTTGTTGTTATTAGGTGCCATCCAGTCAGAAGGCTGGCAGTTCAAACCCATCAGCCACTCCTTGGAAGGAAGACTGGGCAATCTACTTCCATAGAGATACTGCCTCAGAAACCCAAGGAGGGGTTACTATGAGTCTGAACCAACTTGAACGGCACTGAGTTTGGTTTTTCCAGTCAGTTCCTACTTTTAGCAACCCTGTGTAAAACAGAAACACTGCCTAGTGTTGCACAATCCTCACAATCATTCCTGTGCTTGAACCCATTGTTGCAGCTGTGTCAATCCATCTCGTTGAGAGTCTTCCCCTATTTCCATTGACCCTCCACTTTATCAAGCATGGTATCCTTCTCCAGAGACTGGTCCCTTCTGACAATTGCTGAAACAATTGGATATTCATAGGCAAACAAAAAAAAAAAAGAAGAATTTTTTGACCTAAATCTCATACTTTATAAAAAAAATTAACTCCAAATGGATAATATGCTTAAATGTCAAACTTAAAACTATAAAACTTTTAAGAAGAGCTTTTAGAACCTTCTGCTTGGTGAAGTGTTCTTAAACATGACACCAAAAGTATGATCCCTAACCAAAAAAAAAAAAAAAGATAAATTGGACTTCATTAAAATTAAAATATTTTGCTCTTCAAAAGGCCCTGTTAGGAAGATGAAAAGATGAGGTACAGATTGGGAGAAAATAGTTGCAAACCACATATCCTGACAAAGGACTAATCCCGACAATGTAAAAAGAGCTCTCAAAGCTGAACAGTAAACACGCCAATTAGAAAATAGGTGAAGAATATGGAGAGATATTTCACTGAAGAAGCTATATGAGTAGCAAATAATATGAAAGACGTTCAACATTAGTAGTCATTAAGAGAAACGAAAATTAAGACTACAATGAGATATCACTACATAGCTATTAGAGCAGATAAAATTTAAAAATAGTGACAATACAAAATGCTGACAAGGATGCGGAAAACTGGACCTCTCATACATTGCTTGTGAGAATGTAAAACGGTATAGTCACTTTTAAAAGTTCGGCAGTTTCTTAAAAAACTAAACATACACTTATCATATGACCCAGCAATTGTATTGTTGTTATTAGGGTTTGTCAAGTTGGCTCTGACTTATAGTGACCGTATGTATAACAGAATGAAGCACTGCCTGGTCCTGCACCACCCTTGCAATCCTTGCTATGCTTGAGCCCATCGTTGCAGCCACTGTGAAAAGCCACCTCATGGAGGGTCTTCCCCTTTTTCACTGACCCTCTACTTTACCAAGCATGATAGTCTTCTCTAGGAAATGGTCCTTTCTGACAACATGACAAGTAGGTGAGACAAAGTCTGGCCATTCTTGTGTCTAAAGAGTATTCCGGCTGCACTTCCAGGACAGATTTGTTTGTTCTTCTGGCAGAAAAAAAAAAAAAAAAAAAATCACTGTCATCATGTCGATTCCAACTCATAAGGATCTCTCCTTGGGTTTCTGAGGTGGTTTCTCTACAGAAATAAATTGCCCAGTCTTCCTTCCGAGGAGTGGCTGGTGGGTTCAAACCATCAGCCTTATGGTTAGCAGTCAAATGCCTTCTTCTGACAGTCCATGGTATTTTCAGTATTTTACACCAACACAACAGTTCAAAGGCATCAATTCTTTGGTCTTCCTTCCTCATTGTTTAGCCTTCACATAAGTATGAGGCAATTGAAAATACCATGGCTAGGGTCAGGCACACCTTAGTCTTCAAAGTGGCATCTTTGCTTCTTAACACTTTAAAGAGGTCTTTTCAGCAGATTTGCCTAGTGTGATACGACATCGGATTTATCTGCTGCTTCAATGGGTGTTGATTATGGATCCAAGTAAATGAAATCTTTAACAACTTCAATCTTTTCTCTATTTATCATGATATTTTTTATTGGTCCAGTTGTGAGGATTTTTGTTTGTTTATGTTGAGGTGTAATCCATACCAAAGACTGTAGACTTTGATCTTCATCAGTTAAGGGCTTCAAGTCGTCTTCACTTTCAGCAAGCAAGGTTGTGTCATCTGCATATCACAGGTTGTTAAGGGGTCTTCCTCCAATCTTGATGCCACATTCTTCTGCATGTACCCAAGCTTCTCCAATTATCTACTCAGCATACAGATTGAATAACTATGATGAAAGCATACAACCCTGGCTCACTCCTTTCCTGATTTTAAACCGTGCAGTATCCCCTTGTTCTATTTGAACAACAGGCTCCTGGTCTACATACAGGTTGCTTATGAGCACAATTAAGTGTTCTGGAATTTCCATTCTTCACAATGTTGTCCATAATTTATTATGATCCACACAATGGAATGCCTTTGCACAGTCAATAAAACACAGGCAGATATCTTTCTGATATTCTTTGCTTTCAGTCAAGATGCAACTGACATCAGCAGTGATATCCCTTATTCCATGTCCTCTTCTCAATTCAGCTTGCATTTCTGGAAGTTCTCTGTCAATATACTGCTTCAACCATTTTTTAATTATCTTCAGTAAAATTTTACATGCATGTGATATTAATTATATTGTATATAAGATTTTCAGTAGCCAATATTTTCAGAAGTGGATGGCCCCGTCCTTCCCAGTCTGCCAGTTTGTCATACTGGTGACTTTGTGGTGGCTTGCACATTGCTGTGAGGGCTAGAGGCTATGCTACCAGTATTTCAAATAGTAGCAGAGTTACGCATGGTGGACAGGTTTCAGTGGAGCTTCCAGACTAAGACATAATGGGAAGAAGAATGGGGTCATTCCTTCATTGTTGTTGTTGTTGTTAGGTGCCATTGAATCAGCTCTGACTCATAGCGACCCTATGTACAACAGAATGAAACACTGCCTAGTCCTGTGCCAGCCCAATAATTCTTGCTATACCTGAGCCCATCGTTGCAGTTTCATCTCATTGAGGGCCTTCCTCTCTTTTGCTGACCTTCCACTCCACTTTACCACCATCGTCTGTCAGTTTCTCATTTTCTCGTACTGTGGTGGCTTGTGTGTTGCTACGAGGCTGGAGGTTATGCTACCAGTATTTCAAATACCAGCAGGGTCACCTATGTTAGACAGGTTTCAGCAGAGCTTCTAGACTAAGACAGACTCAGAAGAAGGAAGGGGCCATCCACTTCTCAAAGAATTGGCCTGTGAAAACTTTATGAATAACAGTGAAACACTCCTTTCTAGTTATATATAATTATTGTATCTTCCTGATGTATTGACCTTTTCGTCAATCTATAGTGTTGTGTCTAAAATTTTTGGCTTAGACTATTTTATCTGGTGTTAGTATAACCACTCTGTGAATAACTTGAAATATAAAGATCAGCACAAAGCCAATTCCTTTGAGGCAGTGTGATAGTTAATGTTATGTGTCAACTTGGCTAGACCATGATTCTCCATGTTATGTAGTTATCCTGTATTTTGTAATCAGTATTTTACACCAATGTGTGGCCTGTATCCAATATATACATACTCCAGCAAAGCCCACTTGCTCTTGATCCTGCATCCAACTCATCATCCTCTTACCTCTGTTCTTGGGATGTGAGCCAGCAGCCTTCCGCCTGACCTGCCGGTTTTGACTTCAGTCAGCCCCTGGAGTTAGGAAAAGCCTCCAGCCTGATGCCTGTCTCACAGATTTGGAATTTGCCAGTTTCCACACTGTGAGCCATTTCCTTGAAATAACTTGCTTTGTGTGTGTGTGTGTGTGTGTGTGTGTGTATTCAGGAGCTCTGGTAGCATAGTGCCTAAGGCACTTGACTGCTAACCAGAAGGCTGGAGGTTCAAACCCACCAGCCACTCCTTGGAAGGAAGATGGGGCAATCTACTTCTGTAGTGATACTGCCTCGGAAACCCAAGGAGAGGTCGCTATGAGTCAGGTCTGACTCGATGGCACATAACAACAACAATATATGCTTCACTGGTTTTGGTCCTCTAGAGGACACATTCTAAGATATTTGCTACCAAGAGTGGTCCTAGAGGAAAAAAATCTTGAGTTTTCTGGATTTGCTCTCAAGTCTGTTGTTGTTGTTGTTATGCTCTCAAGTCTGGCTAGACCTAAATCACTGATGACTCTAATTCCAGCAGACAAGAGGGCACTACTAATCCCTGGCGTGAGGTGGCAGTACAAATACTTGCCACACTACTACCACTGAATCAAATATTTGTGAGAAACAAGGCTCTGGGTGATTGTGTATTTGACACTTTTCAGCATTTCTGTCAAACTGAGAACAATAGGGAGTTGGTCGGTCCTGCTTTCACTAGACAAAGTAGTGAAAGAAAAAGATGTGCTCATGGATTCAGAGTCATAGCTCAAGTGCTGTGTAAAGACCTAATAGGTGCTGCTTGTGCCCTGAAAAAAAAAAACAAACCAAACTCACTGCCATCAAGTTGATTCTGACTCATAGCAACCCCCATTGGGTTTCTGAGGCAATAAATCTTTGCAGAAGTAGACTGCCCCATCTTCCTTTGTCCCCTAAAAAACAAAACCAAACCAAACTCACTGCCATCGAGTCAATTCCAACTCATAGCAACCCCTCCTTGGGTTTCTGAGGTGGTATCTCACACAGAAGTAGACTGCCCAGGCTTCCTTCTGAGGAGTGGCTGGTGGGTTTGAACCACCAGCCTTCTGGTTAGCACAGTCAAATGCTTTAAGCACTATGCTACCAGAGCTCCCTTGTGCCCTAAAAGGAAGATTTATTTCTTGTAGTAACAGCTGATTTTGCCGAAAACCAGAGTCTTTTCATAAGACTGGCTAAATTACACTAACTGAATTCCCAAACTTGAATAGTATCTGAAATTAAAGTGAGAGCATTGATTGGGAAAAAATGGAATCCTGAAACTTGGGATGGGGTATATGGGCAGATAATCAGGAGGCTGGGAGCATTAAGCCCCTAAATTCCGTTGAATCACTCCTGAAAATAGAACCAGCCCTCTCATACCCATCTGAAGAGATTACTCCATCTTTGTTAGCTAAGCCACCCTTCCCAGTAAAATCATTATACCTTCCACTCCCATCTGATATGATTAATCTAGCTCTGTCTGAGGAGCCTTTGTCTGAGATATTGTCTGGGGTGGTGCATAGGGCATTGCCTGAGGCATTGACTAAGGCAGATGCCTTAAAATGCTGAATGTCCGCAGGACCCATCCCCACCACACATTTTTTCTTCCGGATTTATAATTAGACTTAATTCCCAGTGACCACAACAAGTGAAGTGCAAAGTGTGATCCATGAGGCAGTGTGCTATATTCCAAAAGAACTGCTTAATTTTTCTAATATATGCAAACAGAAACCTGGGAAATATGTGTGAGAATAACTATAATGGGTGTGGGATAATGGTGCAAGGAACATAAAGTTGGGCTCATAGCAAAACCCTTGGGTTTCCAAGGCTGTAAATCTTTACAGAAGCAGACTGCCTCATCTTTCTTCCATGTAGCAGCTGTAAGTTCAAACCACTGACCTTTTAGTTAGCAGCCAAATATCTTAACCACTACACCACCAGAGTTCTTTATCGACTAGTAAGCCAGGTCTTTTTTTATTATATTGAATTTTGTTTCACATTTTATCTATCGTGTTCCCTTTCAGGGTGGTCAGCAGTGGTAGCTGGGCACCACTAGTTCTTTTAGTCTTAGGGTTGTGCAAGCTTGGGTTCATGTGGTGCATTAGTCCTTTGAAGTAATTATTTCCTTGTGTCTTTCATTTTCTTCACTCTCCTTTATTTGTGTTTTATTGACTATGCAAAAGCATTTGATTGTATGGATCATAACAAATTATGGATAACATTGAGAAGAATAGAATTCCAGAACACTTAATTGTACTCATGAGGAACTTTTACATAGACCAGGAGGCTGTTGTTTGAACAGAACAAGGAGACGCTTCATGGTTTAAAATCAAGAAGGGAGTGTGTCAAGGTTATATCCTTTCACCATACTTATTCAATCTGTATGCTGAGCAAATAATCCAAGAAGCTGGACTATATGAAGAAGAGCATGCTATCAGGATTGGAGGAAGGCTCATTAACAACCTGAAATACTCTGATAACACAACTTTGCCTGCTGAAAGTGAGGATGATTTGAAGCACTTACTGATGAAGTTTGAAGAATATGGTCTGCAGTATGGATTACATCTCAATATAAAGAAAACAAAAATCCTCACGACTGGACCTAAAAGCAGCATCATGATAAATGGAGAAAAGATTGAAGTTGTCCAAGACTTCATATTGCTTAGTTCTATAATCAATGTCAATGGAAGCAGAAGTCAGGACATCAGACAGCGTATGTTGTTGTTGTTATGTGCCGTTGAGGGTTTCCGAGGCAGTATCACTATGGAAGTAGATTGCCCAACCTTCCTTCTGAGGAGTGGCTGGTGGGTTTGAACCACTAACCTTCTGGTTAGCAGTCAAGTGCCTTAGGCACTATGCTACCAGAGCAGACAGCATATAGCACTGGGCAAATTGGCTGCAAAGGACCTCTTTCAAGTGCTGAAGAGCAAGGATGTCTCCTTGAGTACTAAAGTGTGCTTCACACAAGCCATGGTATATTCAATCACCTTATATGCATGTGAGAGCTGGACAATGAATAAGGAAAACCAAAGAAGAATTGATACTTTTGAGTTGTGGTGCTGGCAAAGAATGCTGAAAGTACCATGGACTGCTAAAAGAACAAATCTGTCCTGGAAGAAATGGAGCTGTAATGCCCCTTGGATACGAGAATGGCCACACTTCATCTCACCTACTTTGGTCATGGTCAGTAGGGACCATTCACTGGAGAAGGATGTCATGCTTGGTAAGATAGAGGGTTGATGAAAGAGGGGAAGATCCTCAGTGAAATGGATTGACACTGGGTGTGGTGATGGGCTCAAGTATAGCAAGGATCATGCAGCTGGTGTGGGACCAAGGCAGTGTTTCATTCTGCTGTGCATAGGGTCGCTATGAGTTGGAGGCGACTCAACGGCACCCAACCACAACAACAACCTTTGCTCCAGATGGGGTGGAATGGCCTTTCAAAGGTACAATTACAGTGCCAGCTAGGGGGTAATACCTGGGAGGGTTGAAGCAATGTTCTCCAGGAGCCTATATATGCTCTAAACCAATGTCCAACATACAGTACTTTGTCTCCCATAGCCAGGATTCATGAGTCCAGGAATCAAGGGATGGAAATATGAGTAACACTGCTCACTATTACTCCTTGCGGCTCACTATTACCCCTTGCGACTCACTGACAAAATTTTTGCTTTCTCTCCCTGAAACCCTATGTTCTATGGGTCTAGAGGTTGTAGTTCTGATGGAAAGAAAGTTCCCACCTAGGGACACAACGCTGATTCCATTGCACTGGAATTTAAGAATGCCATCTGGCCACTTTGGGCTCCTTGTGCCCCTGGATCAATAGGCAAAGAAAGGAGTTATTATATTAGCTGGTGTGATTGATCCTGATTACTAAGGGAAAATTGGACTGATATTATATAATGGAGCTAAAGAAGAGTATGTCTGGAATACAGGCGATCCCTTAGGGTATCTCAGTACTATAATGCCTTGTGATTAAAGTCAATGGAAAACTATAGCAATCCAGCCAACATGACTATCAGTGAGTGACCCAGGCCATTTAGGAAGGAAGATTCAGATCATCCCACCAGGCAAAGAGCCATGACCAATTGAGGTGCTTGCTGACGGCAAAGGGAATATGGAATGGGTGGTAGAAGAAGGTAGTTCTAAATATCAGTTACCACCTTGTGACCAATTGCAGAAATGATGACTGTAACTGTTATGAGTATTTCTTCCTTGTTCTATTATACATTGTGTGTATGTGTATATATATACAACAGTTTTGTTTCCTTCCCTCTCTTATCCCATTACTCATTATAAAATATAAGATGTAAATGGGGCTAGTGCATTTTTGGTTGTACACATTAGTTGGATCATGTTAAGTACAAGTAGGGATTATGCATGGTTTAAGGTGATGTGTACAGGTGCCAACTTGACAAGGAGTGGAACTGGTTTGCTAGGCTATGATTGTCAGTATTACATAATTATCCTCTTTTGTGATCTGATGACAGGGAAGTTTCCTTGGGTGTGTGGCCTGCATCCAATATACGTGGATGGTCTGGCAAAGCTCACTTGCTCTTAGTCCTGCATCCAATTTACCAGCCTCTGACCTCGAGTTCTTGGGATATGAACCAGCAGCCTGCTGCCTGACCTGCAGATTGTGAGATCCACCAACTCCCACCACCCTTGGGCCAGCAGCTTTCCACTTGACCTGCCAATTTTGTGTTTGACATCCTCTACAACCATGCAAGACAGGAAAACCTCCAGCCTAATGCCTGACCCACAGATTTGGGACTTGCCACCCTTCACAACTGCATGAGCCATTCATTTCCTTGAAATAAGTTTCTCTGTATATATTTACATATACATATACTTCACTGGTTTTGCTCCTCTACAGAACCTAGCCTAAGATACATATATCCCAGATTTCCACATACTCCAAGCTGCTGCAGCACTCCATCTCTGATACCAGCTGCTCCCCCTCCCCTTAGTACTCTTCCTTCTCCCATTTGTGTTTAGCAAAATCTCATAGATCTCATGAACTGTATTTACAGTTAATAATGGTCATTTGTTAAGGAACAGGGAAAAATTCAGCATCAGGATCAATAGGCTACAGCTCAGGATCTAAATCAGGAAGCAAAGTCTCCCTTCTCCAGTGCAGGATAGCTCTCCCAGTTCCTGTCTGCCCCCTGAGGACAGGCTCTTGTCAACCTCCTTAGGACAGGCTTCTCTGGGCCCTTCAGGACAGACTCTTGACTCTGACATCTCTCAGCACCAGCTCTGCTACTAGGCCCATTCAGGGCCTGCCACCACCAGCTCTGCTGTCTTCAGAATTACAGCCCTTAACTCGTGTTACAATCTTTTTAAGGGGTTCCTTTCTTCCTGTCTCTACTTCTTCTTTCTGCTTCTTCCTATTGCTTTTCTTTCTGCAGTTTTTGTCTGAAAAACCTCTGTGGGACTGGTGTGTGTGTGTGTGTGTGTGTGTGTATATACACACACACACACATACATATACATATATATATATATATATATATATATATACACAAAACTCTATCAATTTCAAGGCACGGACTCTGCAAGCAAAGGCCACAAACTGACCAATCTCCTGGGTAGGCCCCAGACACTTCATTTGCATAGTCCATAGTTATTTCATGGGTATACTGACTTTTACATGGGTATACTGACTAAACCCTACAACTAACAACTAACAAATCTGTCCTGGAAGAAGTGCAGCCAGAATGCTTCCTGTAGGTGAGAATGGCCACACTTCGTATCACCTACTTTGGCTATGTTGTCAGAAGGGACCATTCTCTGAAGAAGGATATCATGCTTGGTAAAATGGAGGGTCAGTGAAAAGGGGGAAGACTGTCAATGAGATGGATTGACACAGTGGCTGCAACAGTGTACTCAAGTATAGCAGGGATGGTGAGTCTGGCACAGGACCAGGCAGTGTTTTCGTTCTGTTGTTGTTATGAGTCGGAGGCGTCTCAACAGCATCTGACAACAACAAACCCTGCAAGATGCATACTAACCACAGGGCAAGCTGCAGCCCCAGGCCAGACGAAAAATCAAGGTGTTTGCAGCTTATACAGGAAACATCAATCAAGCTGGGCAAAAATAACAAACCCTATGGGGTGAAAACTAGGACAAAGGTTAACTCTTCAAGGCTTAGGGGAAAAATCTCTCAAGCTGATTTTTCAAAGAACCAAGGGAAAAAACTCAAATTGCACAAAGGGTTGCTATGAGTCAAAGCCACCTCCACGGCACCTAACAACAACACTATGTACCACAGAATGAAACGCTGCACCATCCTCACAATCCTTTCTATGCTTAAGCCCATTGTAGCCACTGTGTCAATCCATTTTGTTGAGCGTCTTACCCTTTTTTGCTGACCCTCCACTTTACCAAGCATGTAATCCTTCTCCAGGGACTGGTCACTTCTGACAACATGACCAAAGGAGGTGGGACGAAGTCTGGCCATTCTTGCTTCTAAGGAACATTCTGGCTGCACTTCTTCCAGGACAGATTTGTTCTTTCTTCTGGCCAAAAAAAAAACCCAAAAAACCCACCAAACTCACTGCCCTGGAGTGGGATCTGACTCATAGCACCCCTCCACAGGACTCACAGCAACCCCTCCTCGGGTTTCCAAGGCAGTACCCCAATGAAGTAGATTGCAGATTGCCCAACCTTCCTTCTGAGGAGTGGCTGGTGAGTTTGAACCACCAGCCTTCTAGTTAGCAGTCAAATGTCTTAGGCACTATGCCACCAGAGCTCTTCTGGTAATCCATGGTATTTTCAGTATTCTATGCCAACACCACAATTCAAAGCATCAATTCGTTGGTCTTCCCTCTTCATTGTCCAGCTTTCACATGTATACCACACAATAGAAAATACCATGGCTCACCTTAGTCTTCAAAATGACATCTTTGCTCCTTAACACTTTAAAGAGGTCCTTTGCAGTGGTTTTGAGCACTGTAATGCACATTTGATTTCTTGTCTGCTGGTTCCATGGGGTTGATTATGGACCCAAGTAAAATGAAATCCCTGACAACTTCAATCTTTTGTCCATTTATCATTATGTTGTATTATTGGGCATTTATCCCGGAAAAAGAAAACTTACACCCATACAAAACCTGTATGTGATTATTTATAGCAGTTTTATTCATAACATAATAGACCCAAATTGAAACAACCAAAATGTCCTAAAGTAGGTGAATGGTTAAAAAAATTGCTACAGCCATACCATGGCCTAGTATTCAACAATAAAAGGCAAAGAACTATTGAAACATGCAACACCTTGAATCAGTCTCAAGGGAATTAAGCTCAGTGAAAAATGCCGATCTCAAAAGATCACATACCATATAACCAAACCAAATTATTTGCCATTGAGTTGATTCCAATTCATAGCAACCCTATAGAACAGAGTAGAACTGTCTCATAGGGCTTACAAGGCTATAGTCTTTACGGAAGCAGACTGCCACATCTTTCTCCTATAGAGCGGCTGGTGGATTCTTTCAGTGAGCAGCCAAATGCTTAACCACTGTGCCACCTTCACATGCTGTATAACTACAGGACTCCTTCACATACTATAAAGAGCTCTGGTGGCCTAGTGCTAAAGCATTTGACTGGTGGTTCAAACCTCTCAGCCACTCTGTGGAAGGAAGATGGGGCAGTCTATTTCCATAAAGATTTACTGCCTCAGAAACCCAATGGGGGTCACTAGGAGTTGGACAACTTGATGACAGTGAGTTTTTCTTTTTTCACATACCATGGAATTCCATTTACAAGCATTCTCAAAATATATAGCAAAATGGCAGGAGTATGTCCTTAATTATCAGTAATTTATTTAAATGTAATTGGATAAACTTTACAATCAAACGGCAGAGATATACAGGAATAAATTAGAAACACTGCCTGGTCTTGCACCAGCAGGGTGTAGTTACATAGAGAGGGTTGCCGTAAGTTAGAGCTGACTCAACAGATACTAACGACAACAATAAAATTGCTTGGTCATGTGATAAATATGTTTAGTTTTTTTTAAAGAAAGTGCCAAACTTTTTCAAAGTGGCTGTACCATTTTACATTCTCACCAGAAATATATGAGAGGTCCAGTTTTCTGCATCCTTTTCAGCATTTTGTATTGTCACTATTTAAAAATTTTATCTGTCCTAAGGCATTTGACTGCTAACCAGAATGCTGGTGGTTCAAACCCACCAGCCACTCCTTGGAAGGAAAATGGGGCAATCTACTTCTGTAGTGATACTGCCTCAGAAACCCAAGGAGGAGTCGCTATGAGTCGGTCCAACTCGATGGCACATAACAACAACAATAGGTGTATAGTGATACCTCATGGTAATTTTAATTTTCGTTACTGACTACTAGTGTTGAACATCTTATTTTTTGCCATTCATGGAGCTTCTTCAGTGAAATATCTCTTCATATCTTTCACCTATTTCTAATTGGATTATTTACTGTTCAGTTTTGAGAGTTCTTTATATATTCTAGAAATTAGTCCTTTATTAGGATGTGTGGTTTGCAACTGTTTTCTCCCAGTCTGTACCTTGTCTTTTCATTTTCTTAACAGTCTTTCAGAGAGCAAAATTTTTTATTTTAATGAAGTCCAATTTATTTATTTATAGGAATTATTTTTGCTGTCATGTTTACACACATTTAAAAAAAGTAGGTCTTGAAAGTTTTTCTTAAAAGTTTTATAGTTTTCAGTTTGACATTTACATATATGATTGATTTTGAGTTAATTTTTTAAATAAAGTATGATATTTAGGTTAAAAAAAAATCTTTTTTTTTGCCTATGAATACCCAATAGCTTCAGTACTATTTATTGAAAATAATATTCTTCTTTAATTGAATTACTTTTACACCTTTATCCAAAATCAGTTGAATGTACTTGTGTGGGGCTATTCTTGGGTTTTCTATTTTGTTTAAGTCATTTATGTGCCCATCTCTTTGCCATATCACACAAGTTTCATTGTTGTTTTTATATAATAAGTCTTGAAATCAGGTAGAATAATTCCTCCTCCCACTTTATTATTTTTTTCCCCAAAAATTATTATGGCTATTCTAGTAAATTTGCCTTTCCTTATAAATTTTAGAATAATCTTGTCTTTAACTACAAAAAATATGAATTAAACTTATTTGTCAATTTGGAGAAAAGTGACACTTTTAATATGTGAGTCTTCCCATATATTAACATATTATGTCTATCCATTTATTTAAGTCTTCTTTGATTTCTTTCATCAGCATTTTGTAGTTTCATCTTCCAAATCTTATACATTAATTGTTAGATTTATATCAAGTTTTTGTTTCTTAGCACTTGTATTTAGTTTCCACATATGCATTGCTAGTATGTAGAAATAAAGTTCATTTGTATACACACATTATTTTTTCCCAAAAAAATTCAGAATCAAAATTAGTATGTTTCTTAGTTTTATGGAGTCAAAGCTTCTTTAAATTTACCCCAATACTTACTACTTTGTCTTCCTTTTATCTCTCCCATTCTTTCTGGTTCACTTTTCTTACTCTGAAAGAACATCTTTTAAGTTTTCTCAGTAGAGTCTCTTTCTTGTAAATGCTCTATTTAAAAATGTTTTTCTCTTGCCTTCTTTATTAGATGAGTTTTTGTAGATAGAAAATTTGACATTGCCATTTTATCTCCAACTTCATTTCTTCTTACCTCTGGGTATTTTTTTGCTGAAGTCTATTGTTTTACAGTTTATTTTCTCGCTGGTTTCTAATAAGATCTTCTCTTTTTCTGCAGTGTTCTGCTTCATTATTTACCATAATGTGTCTCATTAAAGAGTTTATCTATCCAGTTAATAACTCATTTCTGCCTCCTGAATCTGAGGTTTCTTATCTTTCATCAAGTCTAGAAAAATTTCAGTCATTTTTTTCTTCAAATATTGCTTCTCTCCCATTCTATTTTCTCTCCTTCTGCATCTTCTATTAGACTTTTCATTGGATCCCTTCATTTTATTTTTGTAGTCTCTTAACCCCCCTTCTGCTCATTGAGCTTTCTTCTGGGTAAATTTCTTAGAAATATTTTCCAATATTATTGTGTCTACTATGCAGTTTAATGCATCCATCTGACTTTTTTTTTATGTTGTTGTTGTTAGGTGCCGTAGAGTCCATTCCAACTCATACCAACCCTATGTACACTGTCCAGTTCTGCGTCAACCCCGTAATCATTACTACATTTGAGCTCATAGTTGCAGCCACTGTGTCAATCCATCTTGCAGAGGGTCTTCCTCTTTTCTAGACTATCTACTTTACTAAGTACAATGTCTTTCTCCAGGGACTGGTCCCTCTTGATAACATGACAAAGTATGTAAGGTGAAGTCTCGCCATCCTCAATTCTAAGGAGAATTCTGGCTGTATTTATTCCAAAACAGATGTGTTCATTCTTCTGGCAGTCCATGGTATATTCAGCATTCTTCACCAACACCATAATTCAAATGCATCAGTTCTTTGGTCTTCCTTATTCACTGCCCAGTTTTTGTACCCCTATGAGGCAATTGAAAATAAATGCTTGGGTCAGGAGCACCTTAATCCACAAGGTGACATTTTTGTGTTTTACCACTTTAAAGACATCTTTTGTTGCAGAAGATTTGTCCAATGCAATACGTTATTTGATTTCTTGACTGCTGTTTCCACGGATAATGACTGTGGCTCCACATAAAATGAAATCACTGACAACTTCAATATTTTCTCTATCATATTACTTATTGGTTCAGTTTTGAGGATTTTTGTTTTCTTTATATTGAAGTGTAATCCATATTGAAGGCTGCAGTCTTTGATCTTTATCAGTAAGTTTTTCTAGTCTTCTTAGCTTTCAGCAAGCAAGGTTTTGTCATCTGCACATCATAGGTTGTTAATGAGTCTTCCTGTAATCCTGATGCTGCATTTTTCTCCATATATTTCAAGCTTCTCAATGATTTACTCAGCACACAGATTGAATAAGTATTATGAGAGCATACAATCCTGAAGCATACCTTTCCTGATTTTAAACCACACAGTATCCCTTTACTTCTGTTCAAACAACTGCCTGTTGGTCTATGTATTAGTTCCCCATTAGCACAATTAAGTGTTCTGGAATTCCTGTTCTTCACAATGTTATCCATGATTTTTTTTATGGTCCATACAGTTGAATGTCTTTACATAGTCAGTAAAACACAAGTAAACATCTTTCTGGTATTCTCGGCTTTTAGCCAAAATGCAACTGAGTTTAGCAATGATATCTCTTGATCCACATGCTCTTCTGAATCCCACTTGAATTTCTGGCAGTGCCTTGTTAATGTACTGCTGCAATCATTTTCAAATTAATCAGCAAAATTTTAATTGTATGTGATATTAATGATATTGTTTGATGATTTCCATATTCCATTGGATAACCTTTCTTTGGAATGGGCACAAATATAGATGTCTTCCAATCAGTTGGCCAGGTCCTCCAAATCTCTTGGCACAGACCCGTAAGTACTTCCAGCATTGCATCCATTTGTTGAAACATCTCAATTAGTATTCTGTGAATTCCTGGCCTTATTTTTCACCAATACCTTCAGAGAAGCTTGGACTTCTTCCTTCAATACCACAGGTTCTTGATCATATGCTAACTCCTGAAATGGTTGAATGTTGACCAATTCTTTTCAGTGCAGTAATTCTGTATGATCTTTCATCTTCTTTGATGCTTCCTGTATCATTCAATATTTTGCCCATAGAATCCTTCAGTATTGCAACTTTTGCTTTTTTTTTTTTTTTGGATAGGCAGTATATTACCATGATTCAAAATCTAAATTAAATAGACTATGTCCAGAAACTTGCTCATACCCTTGTCCTTATAAACCCTATGTCTCCCAATTCACATGCTATAACCATTTTTATAAGATTTTTTAAAAAAAATTTTATTGTGATTTGGGTGAAAATTTACAGAGAAAATTCATTTTCCATATAACAGTTTATACACATTTTGTTTCATGACATTGACTGCAATTCCCCACAAAATAACAGCTGTCTTCCCACTTCCTCCCCATAGTCACCTCATCCCTGTGTCTGTTGCTTCCATGCACTCCCTCCCCACTGAGCTATCTCCCTGGGCAAACACTACCCTCCTGTTCTCTCACAACTGATTGATATCTCCAAAGAGTATATCTACCTGATGTAAATGTTCATCCCATATGCCTGTCCATTGTTTGGCCAGAAGCCACAGGAGTGAGTTCAGTTCCAGACCTGAAGGTTAAATAGGGGCCATAGTCTCAGAGGTCTCACCAGACTCTATCAGATCATCAAACCTTGCCTTTTTTTTTAATTTTTTTTCTTTAAATTATTTTGAGTTTTGTTCCACATTGTTCTCCCACTCTATCCAAGATCTCCTGCACCGATACCATTCCAAGTGGTTGACAGTGGTAGCCAGGCACCATTTAGTTCTTCTGGCCTCATGGTCATATAGGCTGAAGAGCACATGGTCTATAACTCCCTTGGACTAATTGTTTCTACATGTCTTTGCTTTTCTTCACTCTTCTTTGCTATGGACGAGGAGAAACCCATTATTGCATCTAGATGGCCACTTGCAAGCTTGTAAGACCCCAGTTACTACTCACAAATGTAGGATGTAAAACAATGTTTTTGAGCTTGAAGACCTCTGCGACCATGATCCCAAGCCCACAGGTCCAACTGCTCACTCCCTCAGAGTAGCTGACTGTGACCAAGAAGTCACCACATCCTTGTCCTTTATCAGCTCTGCTATACACCAAGACATACTTACAAAGCATACAAGTATGCTCATAGAAACATCATCTGCCAACCCTGTACATGGTAATGAGCACACTCCCACCTGCCTAGACATACCTGATCATTGAGACTGTCCACCCGCCTATCCACCCATAGATCAATGCTTGCTATCACTGACAACACAGTACTGTACATGCAAGAGGGTTCATCTTTTTTGTCTGTATCTCCCACGTCTCTATGTCTTCCTCTTCCTCAGTGCCACCATGTTGATGACTCACTTTTAGTAATTACCCTTCCCTTCACCCAAATCAATACTTGTCTCTACATATCTTGCAGTATTCTTTCCCTTTCCCTCCCATCCCTGGTAACCAACAAAGATAGTTTCCTTCCATATATAAACCTTTCCTTGACTTTTTACAATAGTGAACTAATACTATATGTCTTTCTGTGATTTACTTATTTAACTTTGCATAGTGTCCTCCAAGTTCATCCATATTATGGGTTGTTTAGCAGATTCTACATTATTCTTTAGTGTTGCATAACATTCCATTGTGTGTATGTACCTTAGTTTGGTTATCCTTTCTTCTGTTGGTGGGCACTTAGATTGTTTCCATCTCTTTGCTATTGTAAATAGTGCTGTGATGAACATAGGTGTGCATGTATCTGTTCTTGTCTTGGCTCTCACTTCTTTACAATGTATACCTAGTAATGGGATTGCTGGATCAAATGGTATTTCTAATTCCAACTTTTAAAGGAATCAGCATACTGCTTTCCACAGTGATTGTGTCATTTACGTCCCACCAGCAATGTATGAGACTCCCAATCTCTCCATACCCTCAACAGTATTTGTTATTTTCTGTGTTGTTGAACTTTGCTATTAGCGCTGGGGCAAGATGGTATTTCATGGTTTGTTTGTTTTTTAATTGTGATTTGGGTGAAAATTTATAGCACAAATACACTTTCCATACAGCAGTTCACATACACTTTGTCTCATGACATTGACCACAATTTAGCACAATGTAACATCTCCCCTCCCACTTCCTCCCAATAGTTACCTCTTCCCTGTGTCCATCTCTCCATGCACTCCTACCCTCTGAACTGTCTCCCTGTGCCTGAGCAGCCCTTCTTTCTC
>NW_006921916.1:3094609-3118413 GCF_000298275.1 Orycteropus afer afer
TCCTTCCGAGGAGTGGCTGGTGGGTTTGAACTGCCAGCCTTCTGGTTAGCAGTCAAGTGCCTTAGGCACTACGCTACCAGAGCTCCCTAATATACATACCTAATATTTCAGCCTGTCCACCCATCTATCCATTCATATACCTGTGTTTGCCTTCACTGACCATGCCATACTATATGTGCAAAAGGGTTCATCTTTGTTGTTTGTACTTCTCACGTACCTCTCTATGTCTTTCTCTTCCTCAATACCACTATATTGATCACTCACACTTGGTACATTGCCCTTTTCTTCACCCAAATCAAAACTTATCTCTATCTAACAGTATTCCCTCCCCTTCCCTCCCACCCCTGGTAACCAACAAAGAAAATGGTCTTCCATAGATAAACATTTCCTTGACTATTACAATAATGGACTAATACTGTATTTGTCCTTTTGTGATTGACTTATTTCACTCAGCATAATGTCCTCCAGGTTCATCCACATTATGCAGTGTTTTACAGATTCTACATTATTCTTTAGGGTTGCATAGTATTCTATTGTGTGTATGTACCAGTTTGGATATCCATTCCTCAGTTGATGGACACCTAGGTTGTTTCCATCTTTTGGCTATTGTAAATAGTGCTGCCATGAACACGGGTGTGCATATGTCTGTTCTTGTCATGGCTCTCACTTCTTTAGGGTATATACCTAGTAATGGAATAACTGGGTCAAATGGTATTTCTAGTTCCAACTTTTGTAGGAATCAATATACTGCTTTCCACAATGGTTGTACCATTTTACAGTCCCACCAGCAGTGTATGAGAGTCCTGATCTCTCCACATCCTCACCAGCATTTGTTATTTTCTGTCTTGTTGAACTTTGCTACTAGTGCTGGAGCAAGATGGTATCTCATTATTGTTTTGATTTGCATCTCTCTAATAGCTAGTGATCGTGAGCATTTCTTCGTATGTGTGTTGGCCACTTGAATATCCTCCTTGTGAAGTGTCTATTCATGTCTTCTGCCCATTTTTTAATTGGATTGTTTGTCTTTTTGTTGATGAGGTGTTGGACATTTCTATAAATTTTAGAGATAAGTCCCTTGTCAGATATGTCATTTCCAAATATTTTTTCCATATCTGTAGGTTCTCTTTTACTCTTTTGGAGAAGTCTCTTAAATCACATAAAAATTTAATTTTTAGAAGGTCCCATTCATCTGGGTTATGTTCTGCTGTTTGTGCATTTTGTATTATGCTTAGTAGCTCATTCATGCCATATATTGGGGCCATTAAATTTGCTCCTATTTTTTCCTTGAGGAACTTTATAGTTTTTGGTTTCTCATTTAAGTCTTTGATCCACCTGGAGTTAGTTTTGTGTATGGTATCCATTTTCTGCAAATGGATAATCAGTTTTGCCTGTAACATTTGTTAAAGTGACTATCTCTTCCCCATTTAATGGATTTCAGCCCTTTCTCAAAAATCAACTGACCATAGGTCAATAGAGCTATTTCTGGGTTGTCACTGGTCTATGTGTCTGTTGTACAAATATCAGGCTGTTTTGACTATTGTGGCTTTTACTAGGTTTTGAGATCCAGGAGTGTGACACTTCGTACTTTGTTCTTCTTCAATAGTGCTTTGCTTATTCGAGGTCTCTTTCCTTTCCATATAAAATTAGTGATTGTTTTTTCCATATCCTTAAAGAATGTTGATGGAATCAGGATTGGGATTACATTCAATGTATAGATTGCTTTGGGTAGAATTGACATTTTCACAAGGTTCAATCTTCTTATCCATGGACATGGTATGCTTTTCCATTTATGTAGATCTCTTATAGTTTCCTGAAGTAGTGTTTTGTAAGTTTCTTTGTACAGGTCTTTTGTGTCCTTGGTAAGATTTATTTCCAAGTATTTTTTTTTTTTTTTTTTGGTACCTATTGTAAATGTAGGGAAGCTCTGGTAGTGTAGTGCCTAAGGGATTTGACTGCTACCCAGAAGGCTGGTCATTCAAACCCATCAGCCAGTCCTTGGAAGGAGGATCAGGCAATCTACTTCCATAGATATTCCACCTTGGAAACCCAAGGAGGAGTCACTGTGAGTCAGGACCAACTCGGCAGCAGGGAGTATTGGAAATGTAAGGGGCTCTGGTGGTGTAGTGCCCAAGGCATTTGACTGCTAATCAGAAAGTTGGTGGTTTGAACCCACCAGCCACTCCACAGAAGGAAGACTGGCAATCTACTTCTGTAAGGATTAACTGCCTCAAAAACCCAAAAGGGGTCACTATGTGTAGGAATCAACTCAATGTGAGTTTGAGTTTTACAGTAAATGATATTGATTTCCTTATTTCCTTTTCAGCAATCTCTTCGCTGGTGAAGAGGGATCCAACTGATTTTTGTATGTTGATCTTGTACCCTGCTACTATGCTAAATCTCTCAATTCCAGTAGTTTTCTTGCTTAGTCTCTTGGGCTCTTTGTGTATAAGATCATATCAGCAGCAAAAAGGGATAGTTTTACTTGTTCCTTACCAATTTAGATGCCTTTGATGTCCTTTTCTTGCCTTATTGCCCTGGCTAGACCTTCCAATACAATGCTGAATAGAAGTAGTGATAGAAGGCATCCTTGTTTGGTTCCTGTTCACAAGAGGAATGGTTTCAGTCTCTCTCCATTGAGAATAATGTTGGGTGTTGGCTTTGCATATATGCCTTTATTATGTTGAGGAATTTCCCTTCTATTCCTATTTTGCTGAGCGTTTTTATCAGGAATTGGTGTTGGATTTTATCAAATCCCTTTTCTGCATGTTGTTGTTGTTGTTGTTGTTGTTATGTGCCGTCGAGTCGGCCCCGACTCATAGCGATCCCTCCTTGGGTTTCCGAGGCAGTATCACTACGGAAGTAGGATTGCCCAACCTTCCTTCCGAGGAGTGGCTGGTGGGTTTGAACCGCCAGCCGTCTGGTTAGCAGGCAAGTGTCTTAGCCACTATGCTACCAGAGCTTGATATAATCATATGGTTCTTTTTCTTTATTTTACTTATGCGATGGATTACATTGTTTTTCTAATTTTGACCTGTCATTGGATACCTGGTATGAACCCCAGTCGGTCATAATGTATTATTTTTTCAGTATATTGTTGGAGTCTATTGCCTAGGATTTTGTTGAAGATTTTTGCATCTATGTTCATGAGGAATATTGGTCTGTAGTTTTCCTCTTTAGTGATGTCTTTGCCTGGTTTTGGTGTCAAGATTATGTTTGCTTCATAAAATGAATTTGGGAAAAGTCCATCCTTTTCTGTGTTTTGGAATAGTTTGAGTAGGATTGGTATCAGTTCTCTGAATGTTCGGTAGAATTCTCCAGGGAAACCATCTGGGCCGGAGATTTCTTTTGTTGGTCATTTTTTTTTATGACCTGTTCAATTTCTTCTTCCGTTATGGGTGTCTTCTAATTTTCCACGTCAGTCTGTGTTAGTTTAAGTTTGATAAGTAGTATGTTTCTAGATATCTGTCCATTTCTTCTACATTTTTAAATTTGTTAGAGTACAGTTCTTCATAGTATCATGACATTATTCTTTGTATATCAGTTGGTTCTGTTGAGATGTCACCCAATTCCTTTCTTATTTGTGTTATTTGTATGCTCTCCCTCTTCTTTGTTAAGTTTGCCAGTAATTTGTCAATTTTACTAATCTTTTCAGAAAATAACTTCTAGTCTAGTTGATTTTTTTTTTTTTTTTTTTTTTGTCTATTTTCTGTTTCTTTTATTTATGCTTGAATTCTTATCATTTCTTTTTTTTTCTGGTGACTGTAGGCTTTTTTGCTTTTTTTCCCCCCTATTTGTTGGAGATGTTGGGTTAATGCATTGATTTTGGTTGGCTCTTTCTTGTTGCTTACTGTGTGCATACATTGTTATAAGTTGCTCTCTGACCACTACTTTTGCTGTGTCCTAAAGATTTTGGTATGTTGTGTTTTCCTTCTTGTTTGAATCAAGGAATTTTTTAATTTCATTTTTTATTTCTTCT
Source organism: Orycteropus afer afer (assembly GCF_000298275.1). NCBI lineage: Eukaryota > Metazoa > Chordata > Mammalia > Tubulidentata > Orycteropodidae > Orycteropus > Orycteropus afer. The sequence goes on from NW_006921916.1 coordinate 3,098,586, forward strand.
ATTACTCGGTCATTTTTAAGGAGGGTGTTATTCAATGTCCATGTGTTTGCTCTTTTTCCAATGATCTTCCTATTGTTGATTTCTGATTTTATACTGTTTTGGTGACCTAGTGCCACTCTGACAAGAATATACCACAAATGGGATGGCTTGAACAAACAGGAGTTTATTCTCTTACTATTTTGGAGGTTTTAAGTCTGAGTTCAAAGGGCTAGGCTCTAGGGGCTGGGTAAAAGCCCCTCAATCTTGGACTTCAGCTCTGTCTCCTGCTCCCAGGCCACTGAAGCTGGAGGCTTTTCTTCACTCAGACAGCTGCTGGCTGCTGAGGCTGACAAGCCCAAGGTTGACAAGTAAAAAGACACAGTCCCAATGTTACCAAACAACATGGCAAGCCACTAATTCAAGTCCAGATGAAGTCCCAAGATCACCAGGGCATGGCAGGCTCTTGAACAATGACTTGGCTACATGCAGGGTCCAAGTGTGCCAAAAGGCTAGAGACCATTCCCAAAGCTCTTTCTTATATATGGGAAGCAGAGTACATCCCTAAAGCAGCTACTCAGCTCTCCAATAGATTCCACCATGGAGTTAATTACCAGTCTTACCATGGGGAATAACTACATCCAACTGCCTCGCCACTCAACCAGGCCTAGCCAAGTTGACACACAAACTTAACTACCACATATATAATTGTGATCTGAGAAAATGCTTTGGAGTAGTTCAATGTTTTTAAATTTATTGAGCATTACTTTGTAGCCTAACATATGGCCTATCCTTGAGAATGTTCCATGTGCACTGGAAAATAATGTTTATTGTGCTGTTTTGGGTTGAAGTGCTCCATAGATGTCTATAAGGTCAAGTTGGTGGATTGTATTGTTTAGTTCTTCTGCATCTTTGTTAAGTTTCTTTCCAGTTGTTCTCTTTGATTTAAAGTGGTGTATTAAAGTTTCCTACTACTATTGTGGAGTCATCTATTTGTCTTTTCAATTCTGTTAGTCTGATTTATGTATTTTTCATTGGGTGGATAAATACTTATTATGGTTAACTCCTCTTGTTCAATTGATCCTTTAATCATTATATAATGTCCTTCCTTGTCTCTTATGGTGGTTTTTGTCTTAAAGCCAATTTTATCAGAAATTAATATTGCCACTCCTGCTCCTTTTTGGTTGCCATTTGCTTGATATACCTTTTTCCAATCTTTGATTTTTAGTCTATTTTTGTCTTTGTGTCTAAGGTGTGTCTCTTGTAGACAGCATATTAATAGATTATGGTTTCTTATACAATATGCAACTGTCCATCTCTTGAGTGGTGCATTTAATCCATTTACATTGTGATTATCGACAAGTATGAATTTGTTGCTGTCATTCTGTTATGTGTTCTTTTGTGGTGTTGCTGATTTCTTTCATATAATTTTCTGTGCTGAGCTCATTTGGTTTATGAATTGTGCTATCATTTCCTTCATTGCTATTGTTTTAGTATTTGCTAAGTATTTATGCTTGTCTTCTTTTTATTTTGATGTGAAAGTTTATTATTTTTCTTTGAGGTTACCCTGTGATTTATAATTTTCTCCCTGAGTTTAGAACAGTCCATTCTATCTTGCAATTGTCTTGACTTCCTCACCATTTAGATGTTCTGTAACTACACTATTATTTTTCCCTCTTTTTGTTTTGTAATTGTCCTCATTTACCAATCAATGTCTCTGGTTTCCTGTTCACAATCTTGTAAGCTTATTTTACTTTGGATACTTCCATAACTGGGTTGGTTTCTGGGTTGTCTCATCATGTATGTTAATGGTTGGTTCTTGTTGGTGTTATTGGTTCTCTGTACAAAGGACTCCCTTTAGCATCTCTTGTAAGGTCGGTCTGATTTAACAAATTCCCTTAATTTCTGCTTCTCTGGAAATGTCCCATTTTCACCATATTTGAGGGATGATTTTGCTAGGTATATAATTCTTGATTGGAAATTTTTTTCTTTCAGGCTTTTGTATATACTATCCTATTGCCTTCTCTCCTGCTTAGTTTCTGCCAAGAAATCAGAGCTTAGTCTTATTGGTTGGTGATTGTATGTTGGAGTGATTCATCCAAGATATGTTTTCTTTATTTTGATATATCTGAGTAAGCAGGATACTATGCTCCTCTATTCTCTTCTTGGCAGCACTTTATGCACTCACCATCTATCTCCTGGGGGTGTGATAGAGAATGAGATCGGGTGCACAGATCTCTGTTAGCTGTTTGTGAAAAGCAGCAGTTAAGGGTGAGTCAGGCTCGTACTGGCTGTCATGCATCACTCGTCAATTGGTGCAGATTCAAATGGTTGCCCTCCCTCACAAGGTGGGGCTGCCAGAGGTGTGGGTATGGTTGGGTTATATGGGCATGGTTGCTGTCTCCCACTCAGACAAAAGCGATAAAAAAATCCACCAAAAAAGTAAAAACAAGAGGACAAAAAAAAAAAAAAAAAACACACACACACAGCATAAGCACACAGGAGCAATCATCAAAAATAAAGAGAACACAAAAAAAGGGGGGGAGGGGAAGGCAATAAATGAGAACAAATATTTAAAGAAGTATCTTAAAAAGACAAAAGAAACATCCATAGAAAAAGAGAGACCCCCCTCCTCATATTTGGGGAGGGTGGAATAAGAGAAAAGAGGTAGCGTAAAAGAATAATAAAGAAAAAAAATGAGAAAAATGCAGGGAGAGGGGACCCCAAGAGATACAAAGAACCACAAGAAAGAAAAAACATGGTAACTAGGAAAAGGGAAGAAAAAACCCCTACAAATAAGAACCTGGGAGGTGGAAAAGAAAAAATAAAAATAAAAAGGAAGAAACCAAAAGATAGAATTTAAAAACAAACAAAAGAAATGACAAAAAAAAAAAAAAAATACAGGAAACAAATCTTGGGGGGTGGGCAGGACACCCAGGCTCCACCAGAGCACACAGATTGGGATGGAATTCCTGCCTGTCCAGAAGATGGGTGGTGGCCTCACCTCCAGTCACCAAGAGGGTGTGGGGTATAAGAGTAACAAGGGGAACATCAAAACTTTCCAGTTATCAGCCTTCTGTGTGTCCATGCTGTCATCAGCAAGCAGAGCCTATTCTTAGTTTCCTGGGATCTGAACATGAACGCTGCTGCTTTAAATATCCAAAATGGCCACAGTGCTTGTAAACATTCAAAATGGCTACACCCTCTGGATAGCCGAAAATCCACAGCTCAGTTTGTCTCCTTCTTTGCTGTTTCCCTTTTTAGTCATAACCCACTCATGCAGTTGTCCATACAGCTCTTGTCAAGCAGGGCCAATTTTTAGGTTCTCAGGTCTTAACACCACTTGGAAATATTAAAACTGTCTATGCTGTCAGGATCGCTGACAGTCTGCAGCTCCGTTTGTCTTTTTATTCATGGACTTAATTTAGGTTCTTCTACTAGTTGGTATTTAATCCACTTCTGTATCCTTCATTTCAAAGCTCTGGGCTCCAAGATTATCTTCTGTACCTATGTTAATTGGTTTCTCTTTTCTTTGTGGTCTGTGTAGCTTGTCTGCCTATTCCACCATCTTACTGCTTATGTGTAGACTTTTCTTTATGCTTTTAAGGACCTCTGCTTCTAGTGTTTATCAATGCATATTCTAGCTAAGTCAAATATATGACCTTTCCTCTATCTCCTATAATTTACCTATTTTTTTTCACCTGATACTATACTGTGACTGTTTTCCAAATTAATACAAAGCATCCTTATTTCTTTTCTATAGCTGCATAACATTCTATTGTGTTGATGTACAATGCAGTGAGTCAATTCCAACTCATAGCAACCTCCATTGGGTTTCCAAGGTGGTAAATTTTTATGGAAATAGATTGCCCCATCATCCTTCCAAGAAGTGGCTGGTGGGTTTGAACCACCAACCTTCTGGTTAGTAGTCAAATGCCTTAGGCACTACGCCACCAGAGCTCCTTGTTTATTTAGCTAGTCCACCTTTATTCACCATTTCATTATTTCAAATATTTGCTGCCAAAGATAATGCTTTTTCCACTGAGAGTGTTGTGACTTTCATTTCTAAAATTATGGTTTTTTCAAATCTGCATTTTTTGTACTGCCTTATTCTTTATATTTTCAATGGTGAGTTTTTAATTGTGATCTTGGTGACAAGTCATAAGAGTTTTGTGACATTCACTGCAGTTCCTACAATGTAACACCACTCTTTCCACTTCCTCCTTATGTTTACTATTTCACTTTGTTCTTCTTTCCTAACCTTTCCTGCCTTCTCAGCTTTATTCCTGGGCAAAGCCTGCTCTCCGGACCTCATATGGTTTTTTCTAATGATTGCATACCTTCCGGGTATTACTTTATAGGCCTATTGTTTGCTGAAAGTTCAACCACGAGCATGAATTCAGTTTCAGGCTTGAACGGTGTCTAAGGATAAAAGTCTAGGGGGTTCCACCAGTCTCTATCAGACCAGTAAGCCTGGTCTTGTTTTATGATTTTGAGTTTTGTTCTACATTTTTCTCCCACTCTATTTGGGACTACCTATTGTGATCCCTTTCAGAGCAATCAGCAGTGGTAGCTGGGCACTATCTAGTTCCAGGTTGTTGAGGCTGGGGTTCACATTGTCCATTAGTCCTTTGGACTCTTTCCTTGCCTCTTTGATTTTTTCTTTTCTTTGCTCCAGACAGGGTGAAACCAATAGTTCCATCTTAGATGGCTGCTCACGAGCTTTTAAAACCCCAGTTGCTAGTTACCAAAGTGGATGTAGAACATATATAGTCTTTATGGACTATATTATGCCAATTGACCTTACTGTCCCTGAGACTATGGTCCTGAGCCCCAAGCCTGCATATATTTTCTTATTCTTTTCACTTGCTTATACATTTGTCCTTAACATTCTCATACTTGCTATCTAAAAATTCTATTTAAGTTCTTGTGATTGTATTATCCCTTTATCAACTGGTATTCATTTATGGTAGATTGTTCCCCACCATTTGTCTGTCAGTTTGTCATACTGTGGTGGCTTGCAGCTTGCTGTAAGGCTGGAGGCTTTGCCACCAGTATTTCAAATACCAGCAGGGTCATCCATGGTAGACAGGTTTTGGTGAAGCTTCCAGACTAAGACTCAGAAGAAGGAAGGAGCAGTCCACTTCTCAAAGCATTGGCCTGTGAAAATCTTATGAGTAGCAGTGAAACACTGTCTGATATATTACTGGAAAACTTCTGAAACATTGTCCAATATAGTGCCAGAAGATGAGCCCCTCAGGTAGGAAGACATTCAAAATATGACTGGGAAAGAGTTGCCTTCTCAGAGTAGAGTTGACCTTAATGATGTGGGTGGACCAAAGCTTTCAGGACCTCCATTTGCTGATGTGGCACGAATCAAAATGAGAAGAAACACTGCAAACATCCATTAATAATCAGAACATGGAATGTATTAAGTATCAATCCAGGAAAATTAGAAGTTGTCAAAAATGAAATGGAATACATAAAGATCTATCTAAGCAATAGTGAGGTAAAATGGACTGTTTTTAGCCATCTTGAATCAGAAAACTGTATGATCTACTATGCCAGGAATGACAAATTGAAGAGGAATGGCGTGGCATTCATCATCACAAAGAATGTTTCAAGATCTGTCCTGAAGTACAATGCTGTCAATGATAGGATAATATATACATCCATAAAGAAGACCAGTTAATACTGCTATTATTCAAATTTTCACACCAACCACCAAAGCCAGATGAGGAAATTGAAGATTTTTTACCAACTTCTTCAGTCTGAAATTGACCAAACATGCAATCAAGATGTATTGATTATTACTAGCCAATTGGAATGCAAAAGTTGTAAACAAAGATGAATCACCAGTAGTTGGAAAATATGGCCTTGGTGATAGAAATGATTCTAGAGATTGCATGATAGAATTTTGCAAGACTGACTTATTCAATTGCAAATAACTGTTTTCCACAGCATAAATGGCAGCTATATATGTGGACTTCACCAGATATAGTACACAGGAATCAGATCGACTACATTTGTGGAAAAAGGCAGTGGAGCAGCTCGAACTGTTAAGCCAAAACAAGGCCTGGAGCTGACTGTGGAACAGACCATCAACTGCTTACATGCAAGTTCAAGTTGATTCTGAGACAATTAAAACAAATCCATGAGAGCAAAAATATTACCTCAATTATATCTCACCTGAATTTAGTGAACATCTAAACAGATTTGACGCACTGAACACCAATGACCAAAAACCAGAGGAATTGCGGGATGACATCAAGAACATCATCCAAGAAGAAAGTAAAAGGTTATTAAAAAGACAGGACAGGAAGACAAGACCAAAATGGATGTCAGAAGAGACTCTGAAACTTGCCATTGATTGGAGAGTAGCTAAAGCAAATAGAGAAATGACGAGATAAAAGAGCTGAGTAGAAGATTGCAGACAGCAACTTGAGAAGACAAAGTCAGTTATTATAATGAAATGTGCAAAGACCTGGAGTTAGAAAACCAAAAGGGAACATGCTCAATATTTCTCTAGCTGAAAGAAATGAAGAAAAAAATTCAAGCCTCAAGTTGCAATATGGAAAGATTCTACAGGAAAATATTGAAAGTTGCAGGAAGCATCAAAAGAAGATGGAAGGAATACACAGAGTCACTGTACCAAAAAAGAATTGGTAGATGTTCATCCATTTCAGGAGGTGGCATATGATCAAGAACCAATGGTACTGAAGGAATAAGTCAAAGCTGCACTGAAGGAATTTGTGAAAAACAAGGCTCCAGGTGTTGACAGAATACCCATTGTGATGTTTGTTTCAATAAATGGATGCCATGTAGGAGGCACTCACTCATCCATGCCAAGAAATTTGGAAGACAGCTACCTGACCAACTGTCTGGAAGAGATCCATATTTGTACCCATTCCAAAGAAAAGTGATCCCACAAAATGTGGAAATTATCGAACAATATCATTAATATCCACACAAGTAAAATCTTGCTGAAGATAATTCAAAAATAATTGCAGTAGTATATTGACAAATAACTTCCAGAAATGCAAGGTGGATTCAGAAGAGGACATGGAACGAGAGATATCATTGCTGATGTCAGAGGGATTTTGGCTGAGAGCAAAGAATACCAGAAAGATGTTAACTTGCATTTACTGACTATGCAAATAGACTATGCAAGTATTCGACTGTGTGGATCATAACAAATTATGGATAACGTTGGGAAGAATGGGAATCCCAAAACACATAATTGTACTTACGAGGAACCTGTACTTAGACCAGTAAGCTGTCATTCGAACAGAACAAGGGGATACTGCATGGTTTAAAATCAGGCTGGGGGAGCATTAGGGTTGTCTCCTTTCACCATACTTATTTAATCTGTATGCTGAGCAAATAATCTGAGAAGCTGGACTATCCGAAGAGTGTGGCATCAGGATTGGCAAAAGACTCCTTAACAACCAGCAATATGCAAATGACACAACCTTGCTTGCTGAAAGTGAAGATGACTAGAAGCACTTACTGAAGATTAAAGACTATAGTCTGCAGTATGGGTTACACGTCAACATAAAGAAAACTAAAATCCTCACAAGTGAAACAATAAGCAGCATCATGATAAATGGAGAAAAGATTGAAGTTGTCAAAGATTTATTCAAAGATTTACTTGGTTCCACAATCAACACCCATGGAAGCAGCAGTCAAGAAATCAGACAATGTGTTGCACTGGGAAAATATGATGCAAAAGACCTCTTTAAAGTGCTGAAGAGCAAAGATGTCTCTTTGAAGCCTAAGGTGTGCCCAACCCAAGACATAGTGTTTTCAGTCTCCTCAGATGCAAGTAAAAGCTGGACAATGAATAAGTAAGACCGAAGAAGGGTTGATACTTTTGATTAGTGGTGTTGGTGAAGAATACGGAAAGTACCATGGACTGCCAAAACTAACAGATTTCCTGGAAGAAATGCAGGTGGAATGCTCCTTAGAAGCAAGAATGGCCAGACTTTGTCTCATCTACTTTGGTCATGTTTTCAGAAGGGACCATTTCCTGGAGAAGGAATCATGCTTAGTAAAATGGAGTGACAACGAAAAAGACGAAGGCCTTCAATGAGATGGACTGACACAGTGGCTCCCACCATGGGCTCAGGAATAGGAAGTATTGCGAGGCTGGTGCAGGACTGCCCGGTGTTTCATTATGTTGTACATAGGCTCGCTATGAGTTGGAACCGACTCAAAGGCACCTAACACAACAGATTTTTCCTTCATATGATTGTAATTTAGGATTGTTGAACTCAATTTTGGAGGGTTGTCCTGCACCCTGGGTTGAGGGTATCCCTCTCCATAAAGAATTTGTATTTACCATTTCCAGGTGCTGTGTGGTGAAGCCAATCCAGAGTTATTTTATGTTAATTCATCAGTTTATGTGTTTCTAGGCCACATAAATAGGATGTTATGAACATAAATGCCTGTGAGGACATGCTCCTGGATAAAAATGTTCATGGGAAGATCTCCCTATCCCCCAATCCAGAACCCAGACCCAAATAGACAACCTTCCTCTTCACTTCCCTGGGGTCAAATTTTTCTAGTTTTCTTATGTTACTAGTCACAGGTCTTAAGATGTTCTGGCTTTACAACAGTAAATTATTTTGCTATGACCTTCTTGGGGCTTTCATCTGAGTCCCAAAGTTAAGTGTGCCATGTGCTCTTTAGTTTCTGTTTAATTCTTTCTAGCCCCTGGAGGTTGCAATATATTTATGGTGAGCTAACTTTTATCAGTTTATCTATCATTTCTCAGTGTTTTATATTATGTAAAATTATACCTATATGTATGTATATATATTTTTGTGTGTGTGTGTGTGAACAAGCATTTAAATTACCCCATTGTGACAGCAACTGAGGTAGTAAAGACCATGGACTTGAGGTTGGACACATCATTTTGAACCCTGGCTCTTAAACATAATGGCTCTAACCAGACAGCTTATCTCACTAGACATGTTTCTTCCTCTGTTAAACTGAAGATTACATGAACAAAGCATTTTATATCAATGCCTGGAATATATTGAGTACTTACCAAATTAGATTTTTACTTTTTTATTTATAGTAATTTTTACAAAATAAAGTGGTTGTTAGGAAGGTGGTACATCTATCATGTACCCACTTTTTATGAGTAGCAATGAGACTGACTGCAATAATAGGCAAATTGCCCATTATTTACCTATACATAAGGCACTATTATTATCTACCTACCGATATTAAAATGAAACTTGTTTGAGCCAGAACTCAACTGGACTGCCTGGTTTTTCTGGGTCTCACAGGTTTTCCACCTTTGACAAAGTGCAGCCTGACCACTTTTCTATCACTTGTTTTAGTGGAAAATAATTTTGCTTCTCTGACGGGTTTCTGCCTTTCACAGGTTTTACTATAGTACTGTGTTCTGACCATATCTAATGGGAGCACAATATTTTATAAAGATGAAATAAGGAGTTGCTGTGGAAGGTAAAACAAGAGTAGAAGTGAGAAACAATATTAGGGTACAGATTCTTACCATTCCAAAAACCAAACCAAACTCGCTTCTGTTGAGTCGGATCCTGCTCGTAGCAACCCCTCCTTGGGTTACCGAGGCGGTATCACTACAGAAGCAGATTGCCCAACCTTCCTCCTGAGGAGTGGCTGCTGAGTTTGAACCACCAGCCTTCTGGTTAGCAGTCAAATGCCTTAGGCACTATGCCACCAGAGCTCCTATTCTTAGGGCTACCAAAAAATAGAAAAAGCAGCCTCACAAAGAGGTGAGCTTTTCATCTAAATACTCAAAAGCAGAAATTAAAGGACTGATTAAGAGACAGAACAGAAAGTATTCCTACCTTAGATAACTAGATTATTATGATTAGTTTCATCTAATAACATTTTGTAAATAATAGAATGAAAAGTTAGAAGTCAGTGATGAAATCAAAAGAAAAAATGCTATTTGGATAACTAATTTATGCTAATTTTAAAATCCCAGGGAACATATTTAAAAGGAAAACATGAAATAAAATTTCTCATATAGGTTACAGACACAAAAAAACAATTTTGGGGATTTGGACTTGAACTTGATTTTAAAAAAAACTTAGTAGCAAATAAAATTGAATGGGAAAAGCTTTTCTCATGCCTGGCTCCATTCCAGACCTATAATGCCACCATCAAAATTCCTTTCTCATAATGCATATTCTTCTTCTTATGTTCTTTTCCTCCTTTTCATTCTAGGTATCCATGGCAAAGTAAACCCAAATGCTGAAATAATAAAATACAAGAAAAACAATCACAGAAAGAGTCAGAATTAACTTTTATTTCACACTGATAGAAATCGTGAAAAAGATTGACATTTTCCCACATTACAGCAAAACATTTCAACAGAATAAGAGATTTACCATAAATAAGATTTTGCTGATTTGTATAACTCAAACCAGAGTTTATATTATTTAGAATAAAGGAAAATGACTTAGTAAATGATTGCTTAAAATTTTTAAATCCAGATATAAACATATGGCTTCATTATTAACATTCTATACGGTACATTACTAAATTTTTCTGTTATCAATTAGCACCCATTTATAAAGATGCATTCCTAACATTATTCTGATCAGTTGGAATACAGCAGAAAAATTAACAACAGTTCAAAAATACCCAGGATACATTTCTGCTATGTATTAAACTCTCTATACCATATGTATAAGGATTTTAACTAACCTTTATTGTCCATAAATTTGTTTTCAGATAATTTCTATCAGTAATCTGAAAAGTTTGACTACTTAAAGTCTAATGATGCTATTTTTTGTTTGCACAAACACTAATTTTAAAATATCATTTGACTTAAGTCAAAATTTCAAGTAAGTTCATTGGCAGATAGAAATAAAGCAAATTTTTCTGATGGACTGCTAATTTTCCACAGTAGTTGGTTTCAAGCATCTTCACAAAATAAGTAAACTCTGTTCTATAAGGAGATTCATCTAGACCAAATCACCTTAATACTTAATACTGAAATCCTAAGTATTTATGAACATCATAGAGAATGACCTAATTCTTCTTCCAATTACAAAAAATTAAAACCACAAAATTATTCCTGTTACCTGAATTGAAGATTCTATTAAGTAAATAGGTCTAAATTTGGACAGAGGTACAGTTTCAGAAGTAAGTACCACAGAGGTTTTAAGTGATGTCTGGTTTCTTTACATAGGTATAAATGTATTTAAAAAACCATATGACTGTGATTTAGAATGTCAAATTATAGCATCCATTAACAGCGGATATCTATGGCAGAGAAGCAATATTTGGTCTACACTGAAGAATAATAAAGGAAAAACACATTTATTTTCTAGAGACGAGAAAAAACTATTAAACAAATTACATCAGAAAAAAAGAAAAAGCCTGGTCCCCAAAATAAAAGGGCCATTAATTGACAAGAGCAATAATATTACTCTTCCCTTGACACACATAAGCATTATCCCTACTATTAGAAATAATGTAATACCATCATTCTTTTTCTGTATTACAATCATTATGTATACATATATAAAAATACAGACACTGCATGGTGACTAAGTAATTTTGAAATAAATCCATAGTCTAAGTCACAGCATGCATAATGCTCATTTATACACAATAATGTATATTCATAATGGCTCATTTATACACAGATTTTCAAGAAGCATACTAATAAATTTCAAATAATGCAATAAAAAATCTGGTTACAGTATTTTATTATTTTGCTGAATTACATTTGGGAAAAAGAAGCTAGCTGCTTCACCTATTTTAATACTTGTATATTCTGTATCATATTATACAAATACATATGTAGAAACTTAAAAGGTCTTAAGTCTCCTAGGAAGAAAAATTATTTAGTCTACGTCACTGGTATGTATTTGCAAACATGAGAAGTTTCAGAATCAGGTTTCTACTCTATTATAATGATGCTGGTGTACCTCCACACAAGGCCTCATAGTGGCATCAATCCACTGGAGGTAGGAGTTTATCAATGAATTGCTTGACATCCATCATTTCCTGTTTGAAATAAAAGTGATTTAATAAGCAGTTATATAAGTCAGAAATTAAATCCTCACTAAAATGTTCCAACTAAACTATCACTAACTATATCTATCTATAGTATACATAGTTAAGGGTACAGCACATTTTTACTACTTCAGTTAAACGAAAAATTACACCAAAGAAATGAGGTACCAATTGAAGTTTCACAATATTTCCTAAGATTATTATTGCACATGCTAATTATAGCCCCCATCATTATCTAGTCCCAGGACAACAGTCTGTATTTTTCTATATTTGAAAAATATAAAACACAAGAGGGAGGGGTTTAAAAGTAAAAGCACTCATAGCACATATACTGAGAAGTCTCAATAAAAACCTACTGACAACTACAATCAGTGAGTAGCTCTGGCGATGCAATGGCTAAGGCATTCAGCTGCTAACTAAGAGGTCAGCACTTCAAACCCACCAGCCACTCCACAGGAAAAAGATGAGCCAGCCTGCTTCCATAAAGATTTATAGCCTTGGACATTCTATGAGACAGTTCTACTCTGCTCTGTAGGGTTGCAATAAGATGGAATAGACTCGATGGCAGTGGGGTTGTTTTGTTGGGTTAAGCCTAGCTTTCAGCATTTCCCTAATTGCAATGAAATGCTAAGCCCATATCATAAAATGTTCTGTGCCTTTCATAAGGAACTATATACAACTAATCTTCTAAAAATGAGTATGTATCTAAGATACACTGGAAAGATAGGAAAATGAATATATCAAACACTTATTATAGAAGACACTTCTTCCTAGAATACCTCTGCATGTGGCTCAGTTTTCTTAACTCTTTCAAACCCATTTACTAGAACTTTACAACTTATTCTCACAGTTCCACAGACTAGCAATGCAAAGAAGCTTCAACCAGATAACTCAGTCACCCAGAATATGAAGCCACATTATGAAAAGTACTCTACTTTCTAACACACCCAAGTCCTGACATTTTCCTGTGATACGCCTCTTACCATTCTACCCTTCCTTCTCACTTAATGCCAATATACTTTCTGCTCTGAATCATTCAGTGTAGTATCCTCAAATATGACTGGTCAAAGAATATTCTATGGAGATTTCATTCTGAAGACATATCAATATAAACTCAGATGTCTGAGTTTACTTGCCATCAGAACTTCAGAGTATGAAGGATGGGCACCTATAGATTCTATCTAACCTATCCTCAGAATATAGATTAGATGTCATCTCCCTTCAATCAGAAAATATCAATGCAACCAAGCATCTTGAGGGAGAGAGTCACTGGTCCTGAGGCTCAGGATCTTGGTCTCAGGCGACATCAAGCTCAATTGGCACGACATAGTACAAAAAATCTTGTTCTATATCCTACTTTGGTGAATAGCAACTGTTGTTGTTGTTGTTGTTGTTATGTGCCGTCGAGTCGGCCCCAACTCATAGCGACCCCTCCTTGGGTTTCCGAGGCAGCATCACTACGGAAGTAGGATTGCCCAACCTTCCTTCCGAGGAGTGGTTGGTGGGTTTGAACCACCAGCCATCTGGTTAGCAGGCAAGTGTCTTAGCCACTATGCTACCAGAGCTCCTTAGAGTCATAAAAGCTTTCAAGCACCCATCTAAGATGCAACTGTTGGTCTCCTCTTGTCTAGTGTGAAGAAGAGTGAAGAAAATTGATGGAAACAATTGGTCTATGGTATGATGGACCATGGGAACCTTAGCCTTCACGACCCTGAGACCAGAAGAACTAGAAGTTGCCTGGCTACCAATGCCAAACACTTGGAAAGGGATAAATACTGGAGATCCTGGATAGAGTGAAAGGAAAAATGTGGAACAAAATTAAAAAACACAAAAATGACCAGAATCACTGCCTGGATAGAGACTGGTGGAGCCCCTGAGACTATGTCCCTGGCTTATCCATTGGGCCTGGAACTGGACTCATTTCCATGAATTAGCTCTCAGTGAAACAGCAGAAAAGTCTACACACAGAACACCTACCCCAGGGAGATACACCCACTTACCCTAGGGAGATGTACCCCTCAGATCAATCAATCATGAGACATGAGAAGGGCAGCATTTGCATAGAGGGAAAGATGAACTGACAGGAATGCATAAATAAGGAGGACATGGGGAAGGGGTAGTCACAGTGTGGAGACGGAAGGAAAGTTTCTTATTGCTGGGATTGTAATCAGGGCCATGTAACCATGTGGATGAACTTCTGAGAGTAAAACAGATCTGCTTTGTAAATTTGCACACAAATAATAAAAAAATTTAAAAAGAAAAGCTTTTAATAAATGTCCATTTTGATGGAGGAAAAAAGAAAATGTCAATGGCTTCCTAGTGCCTAGACAATCAGTTCACCCTCAGCACATCATCACTCTTCATGGGCGAGTCTCCATTCCCTATGCCCTGTTCTACATCACCAGGTTTTTATCAAAGACTCCAGCCACACTGGATAGCATGCTTTGCCTTTCCTATAGTCTTTTCTCTGTATACTTGCTATCCAAATCCTACCCATGCTCCAAGGTCTAGCTCTTCAATCACATTCTCATCCTAAGATAAAATTAATCTCTCTTCTCAGTTGTCCAGAGCACTTTTTAAAACTTTTAATATAACACATATCACATTCTGCCTTATGCATAGTAGTTGAATAAGTCCTTCTTCCCTTATTAAACATTTAATTTTGATTATTTTTAAAGGGACTGTTTATTTATCTTTGATGATGTACAATGCTTGAATGTAGTAAGAAATCAGTAAATTATTTATTGAATTAAAATGATAAACTCTGACCTAATGACCTATTAATATGATTCAATGTGAATACATTAATTAGCTCCTTTAAATTCGCAAATGTTATTTATTTTTAAAATATCACAAGGAACATGATGAACATATTTAATGTCACTGAACAGTACATGTAACGAATGTTAAACGGAAAATATTTTGTTACCTGTAGATTTACAGGTAAATAGTGCCCATAGTGCCCTGCCCTACCCCCCAAAAAAAACTCACACATGGAACAAGTTATAAACACAGCTCTATAACCAATGCTAGGAGCTCTGGTAGCATAGTGCCAAAGGCACTTGACTGCTAACCAGAAGGCTGGAGGTTCAAACCCACCAGCCACTCCTTGGAAGGACATTTGGGTTATCTACTTCCATAGTGATACCGCCTTGGAAACCAAGGAGGGGTCGCTATGAGTCGGGTCCAACTCGATGACACACAACAACAACATAACCAACGTTGCCAAACATTTACCTCTTGACATGAACTGTGCATCATGCCCTCATAGGTTTTGAAGGTTACATTGGCTGGATTTACCAATGTTTTCAGCCTTTCCACAGTAAGAGTACCAAACATTAGGGGAACTAAAGGGTCACAATCTCCATGGCATTGGAGAATAGAAATGTCTTTATTAGCACCACTGATAGGACCCTGCAAAAAAAAGAAAAAAATCATTAAGTAGTGTATTTATTCAAATGCATACAGCATTAAGGCAGGTATTAAAACTATAGATGGATATATACACATGACATATATTATTTTTTATAACATATATTAAGTAATTATAAATTTTATTATAAATAAATAAGATTTCTTCCACCTCTATACTACTCATATCTCTTTATTTAAACTTATAGGGTATATGATTACTCTGCTTATTATGTCTTCCCAACGAATGTTTCTTGAAGCATATTGTTTTATTTTTATATTTTCAGTCTTTCACATGAGAAGTAAATAGTAACTACTAGTACATATTAGCTGAATCATGTTCTTCTCAGCTCTTATTTAACTGACTTAAGAGCTTTTATTTAATTGACTTATTCAACTGATTTAAAGAAGAGAGTTAATTAGCAGTATTTATTATATGGAAGACATTAGAGTCTACAGTGACAAGAAGGAAAGGACCCTAGATTTTCAAGTGAATTTAAAAAAAAAAGTCCACATCTCCCATTTGTACCTAAGTATTTTATATATCACACTTGTTCATATTTTATACTCTAAGTTTATGCTTCATACTCTTGAACATGTAGAAATTATATACTATGGAAAACATTCTATCAAACATAAGCACATTGAACATTCAAAACTATTATTTCTAAGTGTTAAAAATAGCCCGGATTTTTATACACATCCTGTAATATATCAAAACCTTTGAATTATAAGATTCCTACAAACAAGGATTCTTTTTTTTTTTTTATTAGGATTTGGGTGAAGATTTACAGAGTAAATTCACTTTTCATACAGCAGTTCACATATACTTTGTCTCATGTCATTGACCAAAATTTACAATGCAGCAGCTCCCCTCCCACTTCCTCCCCATAGTTACCTCCTCCCAGTGTCCATCCCTTCATACTCTTCGAGAGGCCCATTTTCTGCCAACCCTGTATATGATCTTGGATACACTCTCCATTTAGACATACATAATTGTTTAGCTTGTTCACCCATCTATCCGTCCCTATACCTATATTTGCTTTCATTAACAACTCAGTATCAAACAAGGATTCTTATTCCATTCTATGTAATTCATTCCATTTAAAACATTACAGTATATAAACAAAGCCTAATAATAAATCACAAAAGTCTAAGAAAATTCTTTTGCAAAGGTGATGGCATTGCACCAAGAAGCTCATCTCTTAGCTCAGTATTCTAATATGGTGTGCATCAGTCAGGCTACCTGTGGAAATGAGGTCCGAAGTGGAAGCCAGCAACTGAGCCCAACGACACCTGCCAGTTTTTGTTGTGTGGTAAGAGCAGTATATAAAGACAAAGCTCCTCCCTGGAAAAGCAAGTAGGTAAAATCAGTGGACACATAAGCTGTTACAGCAACTTAAGACATTTCTTATTATTCATAATGTCCACAAAAATCAGGCTGGGTGGCTGATGTCAAATCAAATCAGTTAAGCCAGTAGAGATATATATAAACCCTAAGTCCTAATAACACTGATTCTCTACACTGAAGACCAAAGTGAGAACCCAGTCTCCCAATCCATGGAAACAGATGTAGCAGTAAACTGCTGACTTACAATGTACCTTAGGGATATTCTAAATTGATGGTAATCATTTTCTTCTCTGAGAGATCTCAGCCATGAAATCAAATCTAGTCATAAATAAGTTGTTGTTGTTAGGTACCATCCAGTCATCTCTGACTCATAGTGACCCTATGCACAGCAGGACAAAACACTGCCCAGTCCTGTGCCAGTCTCACGATCCTTGCTATACCTGAACCCATCATTGCAGCCACTGTGTCAATCCATCTCGTTGAGGGTCTTCCCCTTCTTCGTTGACCTTCCACTTTACCAAGCATGATATCCTTCTCCAGAGAATGGTTCCTTCTGACAACATGACCAAAGTAGGTGAGGCGAAGTCTGGCCATTTTCCCTTCCAAGGAGCATTCAGGCTGTACTTCTTCCAGGACAGATCTGTTAGTCCTTTTTAGCAGACCATGGTACTCTTAGCATTTTTCTCCAACACGACAACTCAAAAGCATCAACACTTCTTTGGTCTTCCTTATTCTTAAGTATTACTTTTCTTAAATAAATGTTATTTATTCTTAAGTATTACTTAAATATTTAAGTATTATTTCCTAAATGAGGAATTCAAGGTAAGGACCATGTAGTAGATACCTTTAGAGGATCTGCCTGCTCAGCTCACAACACCCTGCATTCTGTGGACCACATTATCACTGGTCATCAAGATGCCAGGTCATCCTGACCATGAGTCCCTGGACCATCGGTACACATTAGATACTTTCTTATTCTGAACAGTAATATTCTTTCTGCCAGGGTTTATTTTGAACCTGGGATTCAGTGACTGCAGTTAAGTTTCTTTGTGTGGCTGGAATGATAAAATGTAAATTCAAAAGCTGGAGGAGCTTAGGAAGCAGAAGCTGACAGTCAACACAGATGAGAGATGGATAAAGCAGATGGACAGAGAAACAGAGATGAACAATGAGGAGAGTTCCGATACCTTTCAAGGCACTAGCTCCAGCCCCTTCCTGAGGCCCTATACACTTGCTATCCAAATCCTACCCATGCTCTAAGCTTGTATTTAATTGACTTACTTAACTAATTTCTTCACTGCTATCTTTGGTTTCCTTGGCATGATCCAGATTCTTAACTTCCTCCTTTCTTTTTTTTTTCCTCCTCTGAGAATTTTTAAAAATACTTTATTGTTTTTGATGAAGATTCACAGGGAGGTTTAGGTTCCTATTCAACAATTTCCACACAAATTGTTTAGTACATTGATTTCATTCTTTACAATGCACAAATATTATTTCCTTTCTGGTTGTTCCTTTCCTTATTACTTATGCTGGTAGTTTCCTTGGCCCCTTACATTCTTATCTTTGTTTTAAAGTAATTGTTGACTGCTTGATTTCATGTAAGGAGCTCTGGTGGCATAGTGCCTAAGGCATCTGACTGCTAACCAGAAGGCTGGTAGTTCAAACCCACCATCCACTCCATAGAACAAAGACTGGGCAATCTACTACTGTAAAGATTTACCGCCTCAGAAACCCAAAGTGGGTCACTATGAGTTGAAATCAACTCGATGGCAATGAGTTTGTGTTTTTTTTTTTGGTTTTGACTTCATATAGGTGATTTTTAAAAGGAGAATAGTTTTTATGAGTGATATTCTTTATTTTTTAGCCAATTTGTCATTTAGCTACAAGTGACCTCAGGGATTAGTTTCAATTCAAGGTCTGAAAAGTTTCTCACAGCATAGTCTTGGAGTCTTCCAGTCACAACTAGTACAGGAGATCTACTGTTTTTTTATTTAAGGAATTTGAGGTTCTGTTTCACATTTTTCTCCCATTCTATCAGGGTCCATCTATTGTGGCCATGATTATAATGGTTACTAGTGGTAGCCGGGCACAATCTACTTCTTCTGGTCTCAGGGTAGATGAAGCCGTGGGTTATATATCTTCCTTCTTCCTTACTTAAGTTATTATGAGTTCATTTCTATTCATTATAACCAATGACTCAGAAATACACACTTTCTATTTTGAACCAAGTATTAAATTTTACACCTGTTTATGTCACAATGTGTATTGTACTGTATGTCATCTATGAATTTCAACAAACCAAATCAATGTTATCTTTCTATTGAACACTATCTTCTAAAATATCTCCAAATTCTGACATTTCCATAATTCACGGAGTCTGAATACTAAACTGTTGATTTAGCAGATTTATAGATTAGAAGCTAGGGCAATCTGAAGATGGGTAATGTGGCTAACAAGTAGCTCTGGTAGCATAATGCCTAAGGCATCTAACTGCTAACTAGAAGGCTGGTGGTTCCCTTGGAAACCCAAGGGGGGTCACTATGAGCTGGAACTGACTGGATGGTAGTGGGTTTGAGTTTTTGGGTTTTTAACGTGGCTAACAAGTGATATGCTAAAGTAATGATAATAAGGTCAAATAGGAGATCACTGTGTCAGTACAGAATGTAGAAGGTGGGAAAGTATAGAAAGGGAGGAAGGAAGATGCCAAAAATAAACATCACATATTGATATTTAAATCTATTTTTCACCACTAATAAAAGGGAAGCATTCTCTTGTCTTATACCTTACTGTTCCCCTCAGTAGTCTCTTCCGGGAAAGAGTACTTAAGCTTGTGTCATTAGAGTTCTGTTGAGTTTGAGAGGCACAGAGTAGTGAATCTGAATCTTAAACAACATATATATATAATGGTTATTGTGAGAAAATGCATTCCAGGTTCAAATCAATTTATTTAATAAATACAATTTGAAGATACAACCTATAAAGTTAGCTGCTGTTGAGTCATTCTGACTCATGCTGAAAAAAATCTCTTTTTATATATATTTTGGAGATCTATGCTAAGTTTTA
>NW_006921916.1:3119023-3127063 GCF_000298275.1 Orycteropus afer afer
AAAAAAAAAAAAACAGAAAAATAAAAGGGTATGAAGTAGAAATTATTTTGTCCATTCAAATTTAATTCAGCATTGTTGTTGTATGCCATCAAGTTCCAACTCATAGTGACCCTACAGGACAGAGTAGAAATGCCCTATATGATTTCTTAGGCTGTAATCTTTTTAGAAGTTGTCAAGGATTTCATTTTACTTGGATATGCAATGAATGCCCATGGAACAGCACTCAAGAAATCAGAAAATGTACTGCCCTGGGAAAATCTGCTGCAAAAGACCCCTCTGAAATACTAAAAAGCAAAGATGTCATCTTGAGGACTAAGGTGCTCCTGATCCAAGCCACAGTATTTTCAATTGCCTCATATGTACATGAAAGCTAGACAATGAATAAGGAAGACTGAAGAATTGATGCCTTTGTACTATGGTGTTAGTGAAGAATATTCAATATACCATGGACTGTAAGAAGAACAAACACATCTGTCTTGGAAGAAGTACAGCCAGAATGTTCCTTAGAAGTGAGGATGGTAGGCCTCATCTTTTACATTTTGGACACGTTATCAGGCGGATATAGCCCCTGGAGGACACTATGCTTGGTAGATGGTGAAAAACAGGAAGACCCTCAATGAGATGGATTGACACAGGGGCTACAATAATGGGCTCAAATACAGCAATGACTGTAAGGATGGCACAGAACAAAACAGGGCAGTGTTTTGTTCTGTTGTACGCATGGTACATGAGTCAGAACTGACTTGACAATACCTAACTACAAAATCTTTGTGGGAGTAAGTCGCCAGGTCTTACGTCCTGTGGGGCTGCTGTAGGTTCGTTCAAACTACCAACTTTTCAGCTGGCAGCCCTGGACTTAACCATTGCATCACCAGTATTAAAGGTAAGCATATCAATCAAGAGTCTATAACATCTCACAGCAAAAGGATTGAACCACAGGCTTCTAGGTAATGTATTAATAGTACTGACATATCACCCAAATTTCGACTTACCTGAGAAAATCCTCCCAGAATAATTCTGTTAGAAGGAATTCCGTTCTTCACCTCTTGATCTATCAATGCTTTCACTAAAATAACATAAAAATTAACTGCCAATACTTTCAAAGCCCACTGATACAATACTTTAAAGACAATAGTTAAAAATTAATAATAGAAAAGCATGGAGTATATTGAGGGTAAAAATGAGGGAATGAAAATACATTCTAATTTTTAATCACTATCAATATTAAACTTCTGAATCTACTAAAAACATTTATGAATGCTTTGTTGGTTATCACGTTTCTGAACTTACCATTTTCTGCTGCTTGTTTGATTCCATGTTCATCCTCCTGTGAATCTGGTGAAAGCCCAATAATATCAAACCTGCAAAATAATGCAAAGTCTTAAAAAGAATCACACGATTCTAAAAAAAAAATCTTTTGAAATGTTTTACTGAATTCAGTCTTTTTTTTTTAAATTTTATTGTGATTTGGGTGAAAGCCTACAGAACAAATTCATCTTCCATACAGCAGTTCACATATGCTGTTTATGATATTGACTGTCATCCTCCACAATGCAGCAGCTCTCCTCCCGCTTCTTCCCCATAGCCACCTCTTCCCTGTGTCCTTCCTTCCCACATACTCCTGCCCCGAGCTATCTCCTTCTGCATACACAGCCCTTCTATTCTCCCATGATTGTTCACTCCAAGGAGTGTATCTACCTAATGTAAATGTTCAGCTCATATACCTGTCTTTTGTTTGGCTGGAAGCCATGGGAGTGGATTCAATTCCACACCTGAAGGGCAGCTAAGGGACATAGTCTCAGGGGTTCCACCAGGCTCTATCAGACCAGCAAACCTGATCCCCCCCCCCTTTTTTTTCTATGATCCTGACTAAGCTCAGCCCTCAGTCTTCTTGTTGGTACTTTTATTAGTTGCCATCAAGTAGGTTCTGAATCAGGGCGACCCTACGTACAACAGAATAAAATGTTGCCTGCAGCCCTGCACCTTCTTCATGATCATTGGTATGTGTAAGTCCATAATTGTGGCCACTGTGTATTTCGAGTGCTTTCCAACCTAGGGGGCTCATCTTCCAGCACTATATCAGACACTATACAGTTGTGGTCCATAGGGTTTTCATCGGCTAATTTTCAGAAGCAGATGCCAGGCCTATCTTTGTAGTCTGTCTTAGTCTGGAAGCTCTGCTGAAACCCATCCAGTATGGATGACCCTTCTGGCATTTGAAATACAGGTGACAGCTTCCAGCATCACAGCAACATAAAAGCCA
The DNA here is from genome assembly GCF_000298275.1 of Orycteropus afer afer. Lineage (NCBI taxonomy): Eukaryota > Metazoa > Chordata > Mammalia > Tubulidentata > Orycteropodidae > Orycteropus > Orycteropus afer. The sequence goes on from NW_006921916.1 coordinate 3,121,287, forward strand.
CCACCACAACAAACTGACACACAAGTGGTGTGATGGTTAATGTTATGTGTCAACTTGGTTGGCTAGGTTATGATTCTCAGTGGTTTGGTAGATACTGTATAACCATCTTCCATTTTCTGATCTGATGTGAGCAGCTGAACAGTTGAAAGAGGAGTTTCCTTGGAAGTGTGGCCTGATTCCAGTATACAGATGGATGTTCTGGCAAAGCTCACTCTTTGTCTTGACCCTGCACTCTTTTCATCACCTGACCTCCAATTATTAGAACATAAGCCTACAGAAGCCTCCAGCCTGCCATGTGACCTGCAGATTTTGTATTCACCAACCCCAACAACCATGTGGGATAGCAGAAGACTAAATTGTAGCCTAACCCACAGATTTGCCAGCCCTCACAACTGCACGAGCCATTTCCTTGAAGTAAATTTCTTGTTATATATATATCTATATACACTATACACTTCACTGGTTTTGCTCCTCTAGAGAACCCAAACTAAGGTGGGGATAACCAGTTGCCATCAAGTTGACTATAACCCATGGCAACCCCACATGTGTCAAAGGAGAACTATGCTGCTTAGGGTTTTTCAATGGCTGATTTTTCAGAAGTAAGTGACCAAGACTTTCTTCCAAGGTGCCTGTGGGTAGATTTGAACTTCTAACTGTTTGGTTAGCAGCCAAGTGCTTAACCATTTGCACCATCCAGGAATTCTAAGCTCAGAGTAGTTTGAATAAAAAGGGCTAGCCAGAGATATTACCTAGAACACAAAACTCAAATGTTTACAGAGAGGCCACAAAGTTCATATCCAAGAATCTGACATTCCATATGTTCCTTTCACCCCAACTAAACAGATTTTAATGTTAAAAGTCACAAAGCCATATATAACTTTAGGGTGAGAACAGCTTCAGTAATTTTCTAGTCCAATCTTATACCTAAGCAGGAATCTTAACCCACAATCCTGAAAAATTTGCAATAAAATCCAGCTATTCATTTTCCTCTTTTATCAAATGTTCAATCAATCCAATGGACTAGTTACTTTTCCTTAACATGCTACTCTTGCATTCATTATTTCACACCTACTAATCACAGGTATTTATAATGATCTCCCCATCCACATTCTGCAAAACTTTTCATCATGAATTGAAGAAGCATTCCACTGGCCCTTTCTACTTCTCTATCAGGTTACATGCTTGCATTATGCTCTCCAGTAACATCAGGTAGAAAATTTGGTTCTGGGATGATAATTTTGCCAGATAGGGAAGATGAAGGAACTAAAGCCATGGTGAGTAGGAACTTACAGAGGTGAGTCAGAGACAGATGGGAAAGCAGAAGGGACAAGAGGACAACCCACTGGAAGTCCAGATGATGTCCAAGAACAGTGTAGAAACAGAAAGGCCTGATCAAAGGACAGACAATTGTGCTTAAGTGTCAGCTCTGAGTCAGATGGCTTCCAAGATGAGACAGTTCCAGATGACAAGGTCCAGGAAATAACTGTGGATGACTCAAGGTGCGTAAAAGAAAATCACTGGGGAAGAGAAGAGGTCAAGGAAGTAACAAACCAGTCAAGATCTGAATGGGTCATTTATACTGGATCTTGCAGTTTTCTAAGAGAGAAAATGGTGGCAGGAAAGAAAGACATAAATCCAGGTCAGAGTCACCATTCTCTGAAAAGATCTACCTGGTGGCAGGAGCTTCAAAGCACAGAGCAGCAGAATTGCAGCCTGGAAGTGACCCAGAGGAACAAGCAACCAATTCTACTTCCTGACCATACAATCTTCAGAGGGTAAAAAGGGAAGTGGCTTCCTTTAAAATTAGCTAGCTTCCCAGGAAGGCCAAAAGTTGGAAGGGTGATGAGGTTGTTTGTGGCTTAATCAGAGTGTCTGCCAATGTTTGGTTACTGAAATCAATACATGTTTATCAAGCAATAAGATGCACTTTCCTAAAATTATTTCTATTCACTCATTCTATCCTGTTTCCCTTCTCGTTTGTGCAGTCCCTTAAAAAGTTAACCCTGAATATAAAATATAAAAACTTAAATAATTAAATAAAATGTTAAATATAAGATTAACTATGTAACTACACAATTTAAAAATAGCCAATTAAAAACTGCTGCACACATAAGCACTTTTGATAAAAGATTAGGTAATGTAAATGAAAAGTTCTTCCTGAGTAAAGAAATTCTTACTTACCAAGAAGGCATAGACATGCTCATATTTAATGTAACAGGCATAACTGGCCTACGTGAGAAAGAAAGAACGAGCAAAATAAGAACATAACAAAGCATAAAATCTGATAAATGCTATCAGTTAAAAATATATCATCACTGAGGCCCATACAAATGGTACGCTACAATTTTAACACGTGAATCCCTTGAGCTGCTTCATTGCACCTACACCTGTACAATTCTATTCTCGAGGCCCCGTGATGTGTGGTGAGCCGGAGCAGCTGCTCTGAAGGACCAAGCTTGGTCAATGAAATCATTTTCCCTTCTCAAGACATGAGGAAGGAAATCAGTAGTTAAGGCTGTTGGAAATGTACTAAATGAGTCTTGAGCAAAGGGCATGAATGGTTAGTTTATTGTACAGACACAATAGCATCGATTCCAGTAAGCACAGATTACATTTTTGCTTACTTTGTAGTTCTTGTTAAGAATGTCTAAATAAGTAAGGGAGATACAGATTTGCATGGAAGTCTGACTCTAAAGCCTCTGTTTTCTCCGTAATATATCATATTGCCTCTTATCAGTAAAATTTAGAAGTGTTTTCAACATATAAAGACTTGTAATAAAATCTCAAAGGTAAACTCTCTTCACTTTACACATATTTATTTATTTTTTAAATTTCTGGCTATAAATAAAACTGACCTCCAAGAGAGCAATATTTTAAATTTCTCAATAATAAAAAAAAAAAAAGACAAAACAAAAACAAACAATTCAACCAAGAGACTATTTATTTTTAAATCTTAGCTTTAAAATAATTCTTCTATTCTTTATACTTATACCAAATAGTTAAAAAATAAAAAAAAAAACTAGCTTCAGATGCTTTTCCTGAAAAGTAAAGCTATAAAATTTTAAAGCTATCAAAAGTATTCCTCTTCTGATTTTGAGAGAAAAGCTTGAAGATTTAAAATACTTACGCATGTGGGCAGATATATTTGATGTGAGAACTTCTGATACCTGCGAAGGCTTCTGCCCATCCATGCCTGATGGAGAGATTATTTGAATAATGTTATTACATACTATTTTAAATTCCAGTACATTAGTAACAGAATAGAACTATAAAAAGTCAAAGGGTTAACTGTAAACATATTTTTACACTGTGCACCATAAATACCATTAAAATGTTAATCACCACCTAGAAATAACCCAGGAGTGCTGGTAGCGTAGTGGGCTAAGGCACTTGACTGCTAACCAGACGGCTGGTGGTTCAAACCCACCAGCCACTCCTCAGAAGGAAGGTTGGGCAATCTACTTCCGTAGTGATACTGCTTCGGAAACCCAAGGAGGGGTTGCTCTGAGTCGGTCCGACTCAATGGCAAATAACAACAACAGAAATAACCCAATTGTGCATAGTGGCTAAGGCACTTGACTGCTAACCAGACGGCTGGTGGTTCAAACCCACCAGCCACTCCTCGGAAGGAAGGTTGGGCAATCCTACTTCCGTAGTGATACTGCCTCGGAAACCCAAGGAGGGGTCGCTATGAGTCAGGGCTGACTCGACGGCACATAACAACAACAACAACAACATGCATAAAGAACAAGAAGATACTATATGATTTAAAATAAGGAAGGGTGTGTGTGTGTGTGTGTCAGGGTTGTATCCTTTCACCATACTTAATCAATCTGTATGCTGAGCAAATAATCCAGAAAGCTGGACTATATGAAGAAGAAAGTGACATCAGGATTGGAGGAAGACTTATTAACAAACAATGATAAGCACATAACACAACCTTGCTTGCTGAAAGTAAAGAGGGCGCTCTGGTAGCATAGTGCCTAAGGTACTTGACTTATAACCAGAAGGCTGGCGGTTCAAACCCACCAGCCACTCTTCGGAAGGAAGATGGGGCAATCTACTTCCGTAGTGATACTGCCTTGGAAACCCAAGGAGGGGTTGCTGTGAGTCGGGTCCGACTCGATGGCACATATCAACAACAACAACAACAATGAAGATCAAAGATTACAGTCTTCAGTATGGATTACACCTCAACATAAAGAAAACAAAGATCCTTACAACTGGACCAATAAGCAATATCATGATAAATGGAGAAAAGATTGAAGTAGTCAGGGATTTCATTTTACTTGGATCCACAATCAATACCCATGGAAGCAGCAATCAAGAAATCTGAAGTCATATCGCACTGGGCAAATTGCTGCAAAAGACTTCTTTACAGCATTAAGGAGCAAATACGTCACTTCTAAGACTGAAGTGCGCCTAACACAAGCCATGATATCTTCAACTGCCTCATATACATGGAAAAGCTAAACAATGAATAAGAAGACCAAAGAAAAGCTGATGCCTTTGAATTGTGGTGTTAGTGAAGAATATTGAAAATACCATGGACTGCCAGAAGTATGAACAAATCCCAAGAATGAACAAATGCTTTTTGGAAGCAAGAATGGCCAGATTTTATCTCATGTACTTTAGCCCTGTTGTCAGAGGGATCATTCCCTGGAGAATGGGGGTGAGTGAACAAGGGGAAGACCCTCAAGAAGATGGACTGACACAGTGGCTACAATGATGGGCTTAAGCAACACAAGAATTTTGAGAATAGCACAGGATGGGCAGTGTTTCCTTCTGTTGTACAGAGTAGCTACAAGTTGGAGCCTACTCTATGGCACCTAACAACAACATATGCACAAAGGTGATCTCTTACAATTTCTGAAAAGCACTGTGCTCTCTTTCATTTGTCTCCACAGGATGCACCAAATATAGATATAGGTATCCCTTGCTTTTTGAAAATTCTTTATGCTACTTCACTTTTATGAAAGACCTACATCATTACCCATTTTTGCTAACTGAAAGAAATCCAAAGAGGATTTCTGCTTTCATGAAAAAAAGGCAAAAAGCAAAACTAGTCTTTGGCATTTGTTTCTCAGCAAGACATTAAAGAAGCAGTGCACACCCTGAACAGAAAGAGTGGAATTGCCAAGCTCTTTCCCTGGACCTATATTCAGCATCTCTGCATCAAGCCACCATAGCTTTGAACTATGTCTGTGAACACTGTATCTTACGTGTTATTTTAGTTTTTACTTGTAATTCCATGATTTGATAGGTTATTTTTGGGGTCTGGGAATGCTCAAAAATTGTCCATGTAAATTAATTGCTTTTTAGCTTTATGTCATTTTGGCTTATGAAAGATTTCATAAGAATGCTCTAATCTTGAATACTGGATGAACTGTGTACCCCCAAATATGTGTCAACTTGGCTAGGACATGATTCCTAATACTGTATGGTTGTCTTCCATTTTGTAATTTGATGTAATTACCATCCATTTTGTGAATGTGCTATAAATCCCCCTGAGGTATCTGACGGCTAACCAGAAGGCTGGAGGAATCAAACCCACCAGCTACTCCTCGGAAGGAAGAGTGGGTGCAGTGTAGAAAATTACTTTGTGTGGCTTTTCTACCCATAAGTCTTTGTAAACTACAAGGTGGGAATTGCTATGAGCAACTGAGGAGCTCCTGATTGCTGAAGGTGTCCACCTGGAGTATTTCTGTTGGGAGTGGCACAAAACAATGTTCTGGGAAGTGCCCACTTTCTCTCAGGTGCTTAGAGTTCTGATGCTA
>NW_006921916.1:3127478-3144982 GCF_000298275.1 Orycteropus afer afer
GGAGAAAGGGCTGGAGGGAGGCAGCATGTCTGGCCTTGTAGGAATAGGCCTTGGGTTACTGCTGGTAATCCTGTCTTCCTCTTGTAGGGTTAGAGGAGGTCAGAACATGTGGCTTCCTTGCCGTTTTTGCAGTGGGCAATCTATTTCTGTGTAGAGACACTGTCTCAGAAAGGAGGGGTCGTTATGAGTCGAATTGACTTCACAGCAGTGAGTTTGGTTTTTTATCCCTGTGATTATAATCCCATTTGGGGATGAGCTGTCTTTGTTATGTTAGTAAAATGGATTTTGTGTAGGGTGTTTTTGAGTCAATCTCTTTTGAGATATAAAAAGATTAAATAACCAAGCAGTAATGGGGGAAAAGAGATGTCAAGCCACATGAAAATTGTCCAGGAGCAGAAAGAAGCTCAGAGAGTAAAGGACCTTTCTCCAGAGTCAGCAGAGACAGAAAGACTTCCCCTACAGCCAGCACCCTGAATTCAAATTCTAGCCTCCTCAACAGGGAGAAAATAAATTTCTGTTTGTTAAAGCCTTTCACCTGTATTTCTGTTCTAGCAGCACTAGCTAACTAAGGCAGAATTTGGTACTAGGAGCACAATGCTGCTCTAACAGATACCTAAAATGTACAAACGATTTTGGAATCAGGTAATGAGTAGAGGCTAGAAGAGTTTTAAGGTGGCTAATAGTAAAAGCTTAGATTGCCTTGAAAAGACTGTTGGTGGAATCATGGAAGTCAAAGGTAGTTCTGGTGAGGGCTCAGAAGGAAGTGAGAAGAGCTATTAACACCAGAGACGGTACAGATGGCAAGCAGCAGTGGCAGAACCAGGATAGCTGTGCGAGATGGCGTGGGAGAAGACCCACAGACAGAGAAAGCTAAGTGCCTTTAGGCAAGTGCTTCCTGATGTACTGGGGTGCCTCTGGGCATTTGACCACGGAGGCCAGCTTGTCGACCCACTATGCAAGAGTTGAGTGCCTTTGGGCTGAGGCTTACTTGCAGAGCTGGGTGCCTGCAGGTACTTATCTGTAGAGCTAAAGAACTTTGCAGCACCTGCCCAAGCGGGGCACTGGCCAGACTAGCCCAACAGGCCTGAGAAACAGGAAGATGAGAGGCCAAAGGAAGCAGAAGCTAAAAAGAGACAAGGAGCACAGGAAACAGAGCTGCCTTGTTCTCAAAGGGTAGGGCCACAACCTCTGGAGTCTCAAAGACTGGCACAACAGCCTGCTGGGTCTCAAAGGATGGGGCTGCAGCCTCCAAGGTTTCGAAGAGTCAGATCTTCACCAATTTGGGTTCTGGAGCATGAGGCTGACATTAAGGTATGCCAGGGAGATGGTGCCAGAGCTGCTGCCTAAAGCCAAGGGGCCAGAAAAACAAGGCCTACCAGGGCCGAGGAGAGAGAGTCACCACTCAACTGGACTAGGAGAATGGGGCTGCCCAAGCTGAGCAGAGTTGCTTTCCCAACAGGCCTGGAAAGTGGAGCTGAAACCCAAGACTGGAATGGTCTCTACCTAGAACGCAGAGAGAAACCCAGAGTCTATAGGGCAGAGCCACTGCCTAGGTCTCAGAGAAGAGAGGATTATTTTCAAGCCTTGATAGCTAATGTAAATTGTTCTACTGGGTTTTTTACTTGTTTGATGCCTATTAATACTTCTCTCCAATTTCTCCCAATGGTGATAGAATAGTCTACCTTGTGCCTGTTCCACTGTGGAAGCAGATAACTTGTAGTCTACATTTCACAGGTTCACATAAGAATAGTAATTTTACCCCGGGACGGAAAAAGTTGAACGTTTCACCCATATTTGACTTAGATGATTCAGAAGATAAGATATTAAACTTGGAGTTGATTTAAGACTTGGGATGATATGATAGGGTAATTAGGAATGATATTTCACAATACATACATAGTTTTGCAACTAGTACATGTAAATTGTACAAAAAGCAACACTCTCCAGGAATGAGAGATACTTACTATATGGGCTGCCACTCCCAATCCTGGGCTCATACCAAACATTACTAAGCAACAAAGGCACTCTCCCAGAGCCACACTTCAGGACCTTTTCAATACAGTACTTCAAGCAGTTTATAAATATAAAACCTATCTGCTATTTTTGCAAAAGATAACAGCATAGTCAAGTTATAAAATGTTCTCTCCCCACCCAAATCACAATTTTTTAAAAAAAGTTCTCTCCCTTCTCTCTGCAATGCTCATTTTATGTATGCCATTGCTGTTTCTATCTTTTTCAGATTCCTAAGAATATGATTACTGTGGTAGTGTGTCAACTTGGCTGGGCCAGATTTTGAGTGGCTGGACAGCTGGATGTAGTTATTCTCCATGAAGAATCAACTTCAGGAAGGAATCTACCGTGAGCAGCTGAGCAGCATCCTTAGAGATGTGGGCTGCTTCCAGTATGTAAGAGGATGCTTTGAGAAAGGTCTTGAGCTTCTTCATACATCTGGATCCTGCATTTGGCCAAGTCATCAGTGATCTGCCATGCTGTCTGCTGATCTCGGGACTGTTTAACAAGTGGCTGGCCATGTTGCTTGATAATCTTGGGACTGTGCCATTTTACTTGTCGACTTTGGGTTTATCAGCCTCAGCAGCTAGCAGCTGCCTGTGTAAAGAGAAGCCTCCAGTTTCAGTGACCTGGGAGCAAGAGACAAAGCTGAAGCCCAAAGTCAAGGGGCCTTCACTCAGCCCCTAGAACTGGCACTTTGAACTCAGACTTCTAACCTCCTAAACTGTTAAGTAAATAAACCCTTGTTTGTTTAAACTACTCATTTGTGGTTTATATTCTGTTAGAGCAGCACTAGAGAACCAATACAATTACTATATATTCTATTTCAGGGTTTGTATCAATGACCTCAGGGATAACTAAATAACCCCTAAACATCATGGTATTATTTCAGCAAATTACAGATTGAGGAATGCATAGCCATGAAAAATCACACATAAAACAATATGCCACTACTTTATGAGAGGCCAAAATCGAATAGGTCTAATTACGTTCCTCAAAACATTACTACATATAACAAAAGCCTGATTTATTATGGGAGGCTCTGGTAGCATAGTGCCTAAGGCACTTGACTGCTAACCAGAAGGCTGGTGGTTCAAACCCACCAGCCACTCCTCGGAAGGAAGGTTGGGCAATCCTACTTCCGTAGTGATACTGCCTCGGAAACCCAAGGAGGGGTCGCTATAAGTCGGAGCCGACTCAACGGCAAATAACAACAACAACAACAATGTAGAGGTCAGCTTTACTTCCTTATACTTCCATAAAGTAAAGCCAAGTGATAAAGTTCACTGAGAAGTAAAGACTTAAGGCCATGGTGGTTTAGAGAAACAGAATAAAACAAAAAAATTTATGTTAATTTTAGACTTGTTCTTAATATAGTGAAACCTTGGCTATTATTTTCTCAATACTAAAGGGCTCTATACTGCTGGATTTTTGTATTCTTATGGCCTTTTGTAGCATGTGTGCATACACACACATACACACATACTACAGAAGACCATGAGTATATGTATACACACACATACATACAGAGAGAATAAAAAAGCTGCAATCCATTGTAGGTAAAGTGCAAGAGCTTTAAGATAGATTCCTTGAAGTTCAAGGGCTTTTTATTCCCTAGTAAACCATTTTGGGTGAGGCTGTTAAAAGAGTTTCAATCTATCAGTTAACCCAATTATATAGATAGCACACAACATTTCATATTAAACAGTGAGTATTCCATGATTCTCCTATCCACTATTTGTGCCCAAAATTGTAATCCCACAATTATTACTTATTCATTTCTTTTTTCTGCTTTTTCTAAGAGCTGTTGCTATTCTTAAGTACTTTTACATTTTAACCATATAAACCAGTCCTCCCACCATCCATAAATAGAGAGTCTGGCCAACAGACCTAGCTTAATGAAACAGATAAAGAAAATGCCCTATAACAGAACACTTGTTAGGTTAAAAAAAAAAAAAAAAAAAAAAGTGCACATACACACACACAAACAGGAGAAGTAATAATATGACTAAAATTCTACATGCATGAAAAACACAAAGGTACAGATATGGATGGTGTTCTTATGGAAGCTATAATCCAGTAGGAAAAACAAGATATAAATACAACACTATACAAATAAAAATTTAAGCACAAGCAGTCATGAAGAATGTCAGAATACAGAAGAGGAGAATAAGACTAACTTCAGCTATGGAGTTTAAGAAAAGATCTAAAGGAGGAAGAATTATATATAGGGCATTTTGCCCCATGAACACACACACATACATGCATACACATCCACAATACATCCACAAGTGGGTTTTATTTCTTATAACAATTAGCAGAAGACAAAAAGAAGAAAATGAAAAACACCTATAGAGCCACAATCAAGAAATAACACCAAATATCATTAACATTTTGGAGAATATGGTTCTACCTTTATGGGATTATATGGTAGCTACAGTTTTAGAATATACCTTTCATCATTTAAACTGCTGAAATTCTAATTCGCAGAATATTTTTCTGTTTTTGGACACTTCAATTGTTTTAAATTTTTCATGTTCACTCTTGTAAACTAATCTTTGCAGACATACATTATCTTCCCCTTAGAATAAACTCCTCAAAATGGAAACGATTGGTCATAGTGATATAAAAAAATTAGGTTTTTCGATATATAGTGCTAAATTTGGCTCAAAGAATATTTAAAAACCAGAGATGCAGATAAGTGGAAATATAGAGCATTTGTGGAATCATGAGCAGCAATATGGATTAGTCTGACTACAGGATCTGTAAACAGTATGTCAGAACCACATGGTGAAGAGACTTGAGTATCGTGTTCTGTATTTTATCACATAGCCAATATGAAACCACCGAAAACCAAACGATATATACAATCATTTTAGGGAAATTACCCCAAAGGAATACTATGACACTCACATAAACTAAAAACCATAACGAAGAGTTCAAAAGGCTCCATGAGTCATTATCTCTGTTGTTACTACTCAATCATTACCTAATTAGGACCCTGGACTGGATACTAGACAAATAAAAGACATCACTGGGTCAAATCAGAGAAATGTGAAAGGGGTTGGTGGATTAGATGGTAGCACTGAATCAGTGTTAACTTCTTGATTGATGGTATACTGTGGTTACGTGTGAGTGTCCCTGTACTTAACGTAACACACACTGAAGTATAAAGGAAGAATGAGGCAATATGTCTACAGTTTATTCTAAAATGGTTCAGAACTGTTAACAATTAGGTAACCTGTATGAAGGTAATTTGTTGTGTGCTATCCAGTTGATTCCAACTCAGAACGATCCTATAGGACAGAGTAGAATTGCCCCATAGGGTATCCCAGAATGTAGCCTTTATGGAAAAGGAGCCATGGTGGTGCAATGGTTAAGACTTGGCTGCTAATGAAAAGTCTACAGTTCAAATCTACCAGTGGCTCCAAAGGAGAAAAGACACAGCAATCTGTTCCCATAAATGATAACAGCCTAGGAAACCCTAAGAGGCAATTTTACTGTCCTATTGGGTTGCTGTAAGTTGGAATCCACTCGACAGTACACAACAAAAATCTTCACAGAAGCAGATTGCCAGGTCTTTTCTCCCACTGAGAGGCAGGTGGGATCCAACTACCAACCTTTTGATTAGCAGCTGAATACTTAACTGTTGGGCCACCAGGGCTCTTTGAAGGATATTTAGGAAATCTAAATAAACATTCTGTAGTTTTGGAATTTCAAGAAGAAAAAGTTAAAAATATAACCCACTGAATAAAATTATGAATCTTAGTCCATGCTAAATAAATAGAAAGAGCAAACTAATAAGCATGAACGGAACATCAGCGTTGGAAAATCACATCACAGTAATAATTGATTTAAGCAAGAATCATCAATAGATGCTTAGGTGAAAGTTTCATGAGGAACAGGGCATGTATATAATCTCAAAGTTCCTCCCCACATATTATTTGTTTTTTATTTTATTGTGGTAAAATACATATAACATACAACTTGCCACTTAAACCAGTTTTCAGTGAAAATTCAGTGGCATTAATTACATTCACAATGTTATACAACTACTAGCACTATTTCTAAACCTTTTCATCATTTCCCAACAGAAAAAAACTCTACCCCTTAAGCAGTAACTCCCCATTTCCCAATCACCTCCAGCCCCTGGTAATCACTAACAAAAACTTTTTGCCTCTATGTATTTTCCTGTCCCACATATTTCATGGGGAGTGCTGGTGGCGTAGTGCCTAAGGCATCTGATTGCTGACCAGAAGCCTGGTGGTTCAAACCCACTAGCCACTCCTCAGAAGGAAGGCTGGGCAATCTACTTCCATAGTGACACTGCCTCAGAAACCCAAGGAAGGGTTGCTATGAATCAGATCCGACTCGATGGCAGTGAGTTTGGTTTATTTTTGGTAACATATTTCATGAGTGGAATCATACAATATTTGTCCTTTTTCATCTCATTTATTTCACTTAGCCTATTTCCAAGGTTCATCCACATGCATCATAACCCCATTCCTTTTTATGGATGAAAAATATTGTTTTATGTTTATTTATATTTTATTTATCCATTCATCTGTTGAGTGCATTCATCTTGTGAATAAGGTTGCAATGAACATCGGTGTAACAATTCTCTGTTTGAGACCTGCTTTCAATTCTTTTGGTTATATACTTAGGAGTGGAAGTGCTGGGTCATATAGTAAATTGTTTGCTTTTTTAAAAAATTGTTGTAAAATACATATAACAAAATTGTTATTTCTAATCGTCTTTAAGTGTACAATTCAGTGACATAAGTTACAATCACAATGTTGTACAACATCACAATTTCTCAAACATTTTCAGCACCCCAAAACAAAGTTTATAAAATGCTATCAATATAAATATTGGTTATCTCTGGTTTGTGGGATTTCAATTGATTTTCAATTTCAAATATGTCTCCATTTTTAAATTAAAAAAAAAAAAAAAAAAAGGTAACAGTTCCATAATCTTAACAAAAGCCATTTTTAGTTTGGAAAGAAAACTACGATTTCAAATAATACCAAAACCAAATCCCATCTTCCTTCTGCAAAGCAGCTGGTGGGTTTGAACCACCAACCTTCTAGTTAGTAGTCAAATGCCTCAGGCACTATGCCACCAGAGCTCTTTTCAAGCAATACAAACCAAAAAACTAAACTTACTGCCATCAAGTCAATTCCGACTCATAGAGACTCCATTGGGTTTCCAAGGCTGTATATCTTTATGGAAGTAGATTACCCTGTCTTCCTTCCGCAGAGTGGCTGGTGGGTTTGAACTGCTGATCTTCTGGTTAGCAGCCAAATGCCTTATCCACTTTGCCAAGAGAGCTCCTTTCAAACAATATAGTATAATCTAAAACATACTTCTTCGAGTATTAATTTCACAGTTTATTAATTCGTATTATAAATAACAACACTTTGGTGGTCAGATGTGTTTCTTTTCTGTAGACCTTCTCAGAGCTTGGAAAATGTTAATGTAAATCTTTAAGAGGGGGTGATGCCATGTACAAAGAGCTCTGATGACACAGTGAATAAGGCATTTAGCTGTTAACCAGAAGGTCAGCAGTTCAAATCCACCAGCTGCTCGGTGGAAGGAAGACTGGGCCATTTATTTCTGTGAAGATTTAGAACCTCGGAAACCCAATGAGGGTTGCTATGAGTCAGAATTGACTTCATGGCAGTGAATTTGTTTTTTGTTTTGTTGATTCCACGTATTTCATAAACTCTAAGATACACCCAAAGATACAGTCTAAGAGGCATCATTGATTAACAATTTTTTATGGGGAGGGGAGAGCCTTCAGAATAAACCCACATTGTAAGATGACTATCAGTTTTATTCGCCTGAAAATGTGGGGGAAATGGAATTGAGAAAATATGGAATCATGCAGGTCTCCCAATTTTATTTGGCTACTACTTTTCTCATGCAGACTTCACAACCTGCATTACCAGACAGCACTCCTTGGCTGGCTCTACATGTAAGAACTTTAACTAAAAAAGCTGAAGCTGCCAATTTTCATAGCAACAAACTTAACGGCTTAATCCCTATAATTCTCCAAATTAACCTGATAAGTATACATTAACAAGTTTTCCATAAGTATTTTACACATTTAATTTTCCTTTGATAGACTGGTTAGTTCTGAATTTTATTTTATATTCATGAAACCAATCTAGAGCCAGCTTTTGTTTACTGGCATGTCACAAAGTATTTTCAGAATTGAAGATTTACAATTTTTGATATAAACTTAATTCTTAGTGAAGATACCACAGATGCTCTTGGTATTTTTAATCTGATCTGTTCATTTTCTTTTTAATTTTCACTTTGGCCTGAACTCTTCAGTCCATGGAACCTGGCTAAATGGAAGCCCACAAGGAACCTTCCTTCATTTGGTTTTCCCTTAATTCTTCCTTACTTCATTCTTCAGCCCTGGAAGCGGTCCTTATTGGGAAAGTTAGAGAGTAGCAAGCTTCTTCTCGGCTTTCAACATCAAAAAGGGTTTGGTTATAAAACAGAGGTTCTTCTATTTAAGTCCCTTTCAGCATTACGACTGTCATTTTCACAAGACTACCTGATCGCCAAAAGGAGTCCTGCAACCGTTTTGGTAACTCCATACAAGAAGATACGGTTGAATGACTTATAAAAATTACTCTAAATAATCTGTCATTTCAAAGACCAGTTAGCAATCATCAAAAATTTTCAGTTTTTTTCCCTTTCTGCAATTTTGTAACAACATTCACATTTTATGTTTCAAATAACCATAAAAAAAAAAAAAAATCAGTATGGAAAAACCTACGAAAGACACCTCACACACCTAAAACTCTCAGATCAATTCATGGCAACCACATGTGTATCAGAGCATAGCTGTGCTTCCCAAGTTCTCAATGGGTCATTTTTCAGAAATAGGTTGCCATGCCTTTATTCTGAGGCACCTCTGGGTGAACTTGAACCTTCAATTATTTCGGTTAGCAACCAAGTTCATTAACTATTTGTACCACCCAAGGACTCATACATAAAACTGCAAACAAATAAAAAATCTCACTGCCATCTAGTGTATTCCAACTCAGAGACCCCCATTGGGTTTCCAAGGATGTGAATCTTTACAGAAACAGTCTACCTCATCTTTCTTCCATGAAGTGGCTGGTAGGTTTGAACCACCAACTTTTTGCTTAATAGCCATATGCCTTAACAATTATCACCAGAGCTCCTTATACATAAAACTAGTTCAACATAATTTGTTTGATAAGACTTTGATTTGCCTCCCTTGCCATCTCATTTAGAACACCTTATGCCTCTTGTTGGCTACCGTTTCTCTAATCAAAATCAATTAGCTCTCCTCTTCACCCTGAACTGACATTTTCACTCCTCTAGCAAACTCTCCATTTCATGCTTCCTCTACAAATGTTCATTGGGTATCCCACACTCATAAGTAATTCAACAAAGAGTGTACAATTTTAATGTTACAAAAAAAAAAAATGTTGACAGTGAAGGCAAACATAGGTATACGGGTGGATAGATGGGTAGACAGGCTGAACTATTAGATATGTCTATGAAGTGTGGAGTGTACCCAAGACCATGTATAGGGTTGGCAGACAATGGTTCTACAAGTGTATTTGTATGTTCTGTAAGAATTCCCAGGTGTATGGTAGAGCTGATGAAGCACAAGGTTGTAGTCACTTCTTGGTCACAGCCAGCTACCCAGAGGGAGCAAGTAGTTGAACCTGTGAGTTCAGGAACATAGTCAGGACCATAGACCACATCAAGCTCAACTGGCATAATATACTACACAAAACACTGTTCCACTCCTACTTCGGTGAGTAGCAACTGGGATCTCAAAAGCTTGCAAGCAGCCATCTAGATGCAACAATAGGTTTCTCTTTGTCCAGGCAAAGAAGAATGAAGAAAACCAAAGAGTCATGGAAATATTAGTCCTAGTGACTAATATACGATGTGATCCGCAGCCTATATGACTATGAGACCAGAAGAACTAGATGGTGCCTGGCTGTTACCGTCAATCACTCAGAAGGGGATCTATGGTGAAGATACAGGATAGAGAGGGAGAATAATGTGGAACAAAACTCAAAATCATTTGGGAAAAAATAAAAAAGGGGAGCACATGAGGTTCGCTGGTCTGATAAGAGCCTGTGGAACCACTGAGACTATGGCCCCTAGCTGTCCTTCAGGTCTGGAATTGAACCCACACCTGTGGCTTCCAGCCAAACAAAAGACAGGCATATGAGTTGAACATTTACCTGAGGTAGAAACACTCCTTGGAGAGAACAATCATGGGAGAAAGAGGGCTGTTTATGCACAGGGAGACAGCTCAGGGGGCAGGAGTGCATGGAGGGATGGACACAGGAAAGAGGTAACTATTGGGAGGAAGTGGGAGGGAAGCTGTTGCATTGGGGCAAATTGTAGTCAATGTCATGAGACAAAGTGTATGTGAACTGCTGTATGGAAAGTGAATTTTCTATGTAAACTTTCACCCAAATCACACACATATACACACACAAAAAGTGTTGAAAATTTCTGTAATATTCAAGATGATGAAGGAAAAATACTATGAGTTTTCAATAAAAAAAAAGATTGTATCTTATTAATGGACTGTAGAAAATAATACCATTCATGTTGTTAGGTACCATTGAGTTGGTTCCTACTCATGTGACCCTGTGTACAACAAAATACTGCCTGGTCCTGTACCATCCTCATAATGGTTGCTATGTATGAATCCACTGCTGCAGTCACTGTGTCAATCCATCTTGTTGAGGGTTTTCCTCTTTTTTGTTGACCCTCTACTTTACCAAGAATGATGTCTTTCTCCAGGGACTGGTCCCTCCAGATAACACGTCCAAGTACATGAGATAAAGTCTCACCATCCTCCCTGATAAGGAGCATTCTGGCTGTACTTCTTCCAAAGCAGATTTGTTCATTCTTCTAGCAGTTCCACATTCTTTGTCAGGAACATAATTCAAAGGCATCAATACTTGACTCTTAACTTATTCATTTTCTAGCTTCACGCATGTATGAGTTGACTGAAAATATCATGACATGGGTCAGGTACACCTTCGTCCTCAAAGTGACATCTTTGCTTTTTAACACTTTAAAGAAGTCTTTTGCAGCAGACTTTCCCAATGCAATATGTCATTTGATTTCCTGACTGCTGCTCCATGGGCACTGATCCAAGTAAAATGAAATCCTTGACAACTTCATATTTTACCATTTATCATGATGCTGCTTTTTGGTCCAGTTGTAAGGATCTTCATTTTCTTTATGTTGAGGTGTAATCCATACTGAAGGCTGTAATCTTGAATCTTCATCAGAATGTGCTTCAAGCCATCTTCACTTTTAGAAAGTAATGTTGTATCGTGGGCATATCACAGGTTGTTAGTCTTCCTCCAATCTTGATCTGCATGCTTCGTTTTATAGTCCAGCTTCTTGGATTATTGGCTTAGCATAGAGATTGACTAAGTATGATGAAAGGATACAACTGACACACACCTTTTCTGATTTTAAACTATCCAATACCCTTTTGTTTCTGTTCAAATAACTACCTCTTGACTTATATATAGTTCCTCATGACAACTAAGTGTTCTGGAATTCCCATCCTTCACAATGTTGTCTAGAATTTGTTATGATCCATATAGTCAAATGCCTTTGCACAGTTAACACAGAAATAATAGCAAGCTTTTTCAAAAAAAAATAAATAAATAAAATCCTAGAGTTCTTGACTATTAATCCAATGACCAAACTAAGTAAGGTTGCACACTCCCACTTAATTATCGTTATTAACAATACCTACCCTGTATCTCCCAATCCATGAAGGAAAATAACCTAGAACAGAGAGGAAAAATTAAGAATAAATAAGCAGTTCCTACATAAACCATATTCCACATTGTAGCTTTGGAATGAAGGCTCTCATAACCTACTTCAGAATTATAGACTATCTCAGCAAGTTGATTAACCTCTTTAAACATTTCCCTGAAAAACAAACCTGTTGCAGTGGAGTGGATTCCGAGTCATGGTAACCCTACAGGACAGGCTAGAACTATGCCACAGGGTCTCCAAGATTGTACTCTTTATAGAAGCACTGTTACATCTTTTTGTCTGCCACCCACCACACATTTCTCACTGGTGCAGGCTGGTGGGTTTGAACTCCCCTCCTTTTGGTTAGCAGCTAACGCCTTCACCACTGCACCATCTGAGTTCCTTACCAAGGCTACTGGGGAAAAAAAAAAAAAAAACCCACTGTCATCCAGTCAGATTCTGACTGACAGAGACCCTACAAGGCAGAGTAGAACTGCCCCATAAGGTTTCCAAGGCTGTAAATTTTTATGGAAGCAGACTGCCTCATCTTTCTCCCCAGAAGCAGCCGGTGGGTTAGAGAACCGCTGACCCTTTGGTTAGCAGCTTAATGCCTTAAACAATACACCACCAGACTCCTTTACCAGAGCCGGCGCCATCTCCTCCCCCCCCCCCCCCCAGTCACTTCCTCCTTGGGTTTCTGAGGCGGTATTATTACTAACGAAGTAGATTGCCCAACCTTCCTTCTGAGGAGCCCAGAATTAGTTAATTTGGGATATTTACTAATTAAAAAGGTCCCAGTACAAGTGCAAAGTATTAAATTCTAAAGGAAAAAACCTCTCAAGTTAAACCAAGTACTAAGTCACGACAGAATTTTTCCATCACAAAAATGAGCCTCCGAGGGTAACTTAAGTTTGAGATTCTCACACCAAAGTTCCTCTCAACACAGTATCTCTGGTCTCATAATACATTAAATCTTAAAACTTCTTTACGATAAGACAGTAAGAAAAAGTAATGCGCTCTTCTACGGACTTAGACGTCCTTCGTTCACACACAAGGTAGAAACATGCTCTCGAGCACACTGAGTGTGGACGTACCCCGCCCCCCGCACTGCACCCGTCGTCCCGAAGGCGCTCTCGCTCCGCAGTGCAGGGGACGCAGGCTCCGGGCGGGGACTGATCTCCCAGCCCAGCGGCGATCCGGGAGGCGATCCAGGCCCTCCTTCACCTTTACAGATCTGGGCCCGCTACGACCACCACCCATCCGGCAGCATTTCACCCTCGGGCCGCCACCCGCCTGGTGGCGATCCTGCGCAAGAGATAGTTGCAGGAGCCCGAGTGGGCCCGAACCTCCGCCGCCACTCACCGCAGCAGTGGCTTTCCGGGCAGCAGGCACGATGGCAGGGAGTGGGGCAGACATGTTATTGCCGCACATACACTGGCTCGGACACAGCACTTCGGAAGCGGAAGGGAAAGCGGCGCCAGGCCGCGGCCAAGGGCGTGCGAGCGCCAAGTCCGGGCCAGCCCCGCCGGGCGCGCGCTTAGGCGCGTGCGCGCCAATCCGGCGCTGCACAGACCCGCCGCTGGCCCGCGCGCCCCACCCCGCCTCCTCTGTGTTCTCCTTGTGCGCGTCACAATGTTCCAGCTTCGCCGTTGGCCCAGATTGGCTGCGGAGGGCGCGCGGCCGCAGCTGACCTTTCTTTCGCCCGCGTAGCTCAGGCCCGGCTTAAGCTTGGTCGGAAGGCCAAGAGAGGTACTCCCTGCTTGCGCGTGGCATGTCTTGGATCCTGTCTTTGTCTCTGCTCTTATGATATAGAGAAAAGAACTTGTCCTAGATCCCTTTACATCCAACTCCTAATACTCTTATTTCCTACGACCAAGGTCTAAACCAAAACCAATCACATTGCCGCGGAGTCGGTCCAGATTCATAGCGACCCCTCCTTGGGTTTCCCAGGCGGTGTCTCTACGGAAATAGATTGCCCAACTTTCCTTTCCGGGAGTGGCTGGTGGGTTTGAACCGCCACTCTAATAGTTAGCAAGCAAATGCCTTTTATAGTTAGCAAGCGAATGCCTTAGGCACTACACCACCAGAGGTCTACTCAATTTTAAAGGCCAGGAAGGACTAAGATCAGTAGAGCACTTGCTACGTTTTCATTTGGGCGACTTCCAGGGCAACGTGGTTGTATATACGTTTGGGTGCACTTTTCTCCTTTAACCTAAAGTTGGGAAGTAAAACATTCACTTATCACTGAGACTCCACAGCTTCTCTAAACTGATGGACATTAAGTAACGATTGAGGAACATTGATTTATTAAGGCATCGATTTTAGCACCAAACCAAAAAACAAACTCGCCGCCATCCAGTCGGATCCGACTCATAGTGACCTCTCCTTGGGGTTCCAAGGCAGTATCACTACTGAAGTAAATCGTCCAATCTTCCGTCACGGGAGTGGCTGGTGGGTTTGAACCGCCAGCCTTCTGGTTAGCAGTCAAATGCCTTAGGAACTACCTACCAGAACTCCTAGATTTTAGCACAGGACTGAAGAAGAAGAAGAAGAAGAAAACCTACTCATTGCCATCCAGTCCATGCTGACTCACAGCGACCCCTTCGTGGGTTTCCATGGTGGAAGTAGATTGGCAAGTCTTCCTTCTGAGGAGTGGCTGGTGGGTTTGAATCATTGACCTTCCCATTAGCAGTCAAGTGCCTTATCCACTACACCCCCTTTCTGCTAGCTGTGGAGTAGTATCTAACAAGGTTTTAACTTGAATTTCTCTAAAGGCTAATGATATTGAGGATGTTTTGACATACATGTTTACCACCTGTATATTTTCTTCCGTAGGAGCTCTGGTGGCTTAGTGCCTAAGGCATTTGACTGCTAACCAGAAGGCTGGCAGTTCAAACCCACCAGGCACTCCTCAGAAGGAAGGTTGGGCAATCTACTTCCATACTGATACCACCTCCTAAATCCAAGGAGGGGTCGCTATGAGTTGGATCTGACTCAAAGGCAGTGTGACCACCTCCTAAACCCAAGGAGGGGTCGCTATGAGTTGGATCTGACTCAAAGGCAGTGTGACCACCTCCTAAACCCAAGGAGGGGTCGCTATGAGTTGGATCTGACTCAAAGGCAGTGTGTTTGGTTTGGTTTGTGTAATCTTCTTCGGTAAAGAATCTGATCAAATAGTTTCTGTGTTTTAATTGTTTTTCTTATTACCATTCCCATGTTGTTGTTAGGTGCCATGGAGTCATTTCCAACTCAGAGCCACTGCTGTATACAACAGAATGAAACACTGCCTCATCCTGCATCAGCTCCACTATCCCTGCTATACTTGAGCCCATCGTTGCATCCACCGTGTCAATCCATCTCATTGAGGGCCTTCCCCTTTTCCATTGATTCTCCACTCTAGAAAGTATGATATCCTTCTCCAGGGAATGGTCCCACATGACAAAATGACCAAAGTAGGTAAGATGAAGTCTGGCCATTCTTGCTTTCAATGAGCATTCCAGGTGCAGTTCTTCTAGGACAGGTTTGTTCTTTTAGCAGTCCATGGTACTCTCAATATTCTTCTCTAACACCACAACTCAAAAGCATCAACTCTTCTTTGGTCTTCCTTATTCCTTCTCCAGCTCCCACATGCATATGAGGTGATTGAAAAGACCATGGCTTGGGTCAGGTGCACCTTAGTCTTCAAGGAGGCATCTTTGCTCTTCAGCACTTGCAAGAGGTCTTTGGCAGCAGATTTGCCCAATGCAATACATCATCTGATGTCTTGACTGCTGCTTCCATTGCTATTGATTGCAGAACCAAGTAATATGAAGTCTTTGACAACTTCAGTTTTTTCTCCATTTATCATGATGCTGCTTATTGTTTCAGTTGTAAGGATTTTTGTTTTCTGTATGTTGAGGTGTAATCCATACTGCCAACTGTAGTCTTTAATCTTCTTCAGTAAGTGCTTCAAGTCATCCTCACTTTCAGCAAGCAGTGTTGTGTTATCTGCACATGGAAGGTTGTTAATGAGTCTTCCTGCAATCATGATGCCATGTTCTTCTTCATATAGTCCAGCTTCTTGGCATATTTGCTCAGCATACAGATTGAATAAGTATGGTGAAAGGATACAACCTTGACATACTCCCTTCTTGATTTTAAACCTTGCAGTGTCCCCTTGTTCTGTTTGAATGACAGCTTCCTTGTCTATGTACAGGTTCCTCCTGACTACAAGTAAGTGTAAGAATGGAATTCCCATTCTTCTCAATATTATCCATAATTTGTTAGGATCCACACAATCAAATGCTTTTGCATAGTTGATAAAACACAAGTAAACATCTTTCTGGTATTCTTTGCTTTCAACCAAGATCCATCTGACATCAGCAATGATATTCTTCATTCCATGTCCTCTTTTGAATCCAGCTTGCATTTCTGGAAGTGCTCTGTCAATATCAATATACTGCTGCAACCATTTTTGAATTATTTTCAGTAAGATTTTACTTGCGTGTGATATCAATGATATTGTTTGATAATTTCCAGATTCTGTTGGATCACCTTTCTTTGGAATGGGTACAAATATGGATCTCTTCCAGTTAGTTGGCCAGGTAGCTGTCTTCCAGATACCTTGGCATAGGCAAGTGAGTGCCTCCAGTGCCATATATTCTGCTATATATTATAGATACAAGTCCTTTGTCAGATACATGTTTTGAAATTATTTTATCTTATTCTGTTGCTAGCTTTTTATTCTCTTAAGGTTCTTTTAATTTTGATAAAGTCCAATTGATCTATTTTGTTTTATGTTGCTTATGCTTTAAGCGTTCTATCAATGAATCCATTGTTGAAAACTAGAACCTGAAGCACTACCCCTGTGTTTTATTGTAAGAGTGCTATTGTTTTAGTTCTTAAATTTAGGTCATTAACTCATTTTGAGTTTCTTTTAATATATGGTGAGAGGTGTGAGCCCAGCTTAATTTTTGTGCACATGGAGATCCAGTTGTCCCAATACCACAAAATGAGAATATTAACAAGGAGAGATAAGTTATGAAAGAAACCAAACAAATTCTGGAGGTGGAAAGTACAATAGCTAAAATTAAAAATTGACTCAATGGGTTCAAGAGCAGATTTGAACCAAGAAAAAAATAATTAGAGAACTTGAACACAAAGCAATTGAAATGATCCAGTTAGAGGAACAGAAAGACAAAAGAATAAAGAAAAATGAATAGAGCATAAGAAAACTGTATGGTACACCACTCAAAGGACTAATATGTGCATTATGAGAGCCCCAGAATGAAAGGAGAAAGAAAAAGGATAGGATATTTGAAAAAACAATGGCTGACAACTTTCTCGAAAGTCATGATTTTGTACATATAAGAAGCTCCCATTTGTGGTAGGATAAACACAGGAGATACATGCTGAGATGTGACGAAACTATTGAAAACCAAAAAGAGAATTTTTTTTTTTTAATTGTGATTTGGGTGAAGATTTACAGAGCAAATTTGCTTTCCATATAACAGTTCACATATACTTTGTCTCATGACATTGACCACAGTTTACCACAATGCAACAGCTCCCCTCCCACTGCCTCCCCCAAGTTATCTCTTCCCTGTGTCTATCCTTCCATGGACTCCTGCCCCTTGAGCTGTCTCCCTGTGCATAAGCAGCCCTTCTTTCTCCCATGATTGTTCTCTCCAAGGAGAGTATCTACTTGAGGTAAA
>NW_006921916.1:3145759-3154158 GCF_000298275.1 Orycteropus afer afer
TCCCATGTACCTCTCTATGTCTTTCTCATCCTCAATGCTGCCATATTGGTCACTTGCATTTGGTACGTTGCCCTTCTCTTCACCCAAATCAATACTTATCTCTATCTAACAGCATTCCCTCCCCTCCCCTCCCACCCCTGGTAACCAACAAAGAAAATTTCCTTCTATAGATAAACCTTCCTTAACTTTTACAATAATGGACTCATCGATATTTGTCCTTTTGTGATTGACTTATTTAACTCAGCATAATGTCCTCCAAGTTCATCCATGTTATGCGGTGTTTTGCACGTTCTACATTATTCTTTAGCATTGCATAGTATTGCGTTGTGTGTATGTACCATAGTTTGGTTATCCATTCTTCAGCTGATGGACACCTAGGTTGTTTCCATCTTTCGGCTATTGTAAATCGTGCTGCAATGAACGTGGGTGTGCATGTATCTGTTCTTGTCATGGCCCTCACTTCTTTAGGGTATATACCTAGTAATCAAAAATAGAAATTCTTGAAAGGATCAAGAAAAGAGTTGTCATATACAAGGGAGTCTCAATAAAAGTACATGTCATTTTCCCTCAGAAACCATAGATGTCAGAAGGCGGTGGGATGATATATTCAAAGTGCTGAAGATAAAGAATAAAACTATCTTCCAAGAATTCCATACCTGGGAAACTCTAATTAAAAAATGATCATGAAATTAAGATGTTACCAGATAACAAAGGCAGAAGGAGTTCATTGCTACCAGATATGTCCTAAAAGAAATGTTACAGGTGCCCTCCAGTTTGAAACGTAAGGATACTACATAGTAACTCAAACATATATGAAGAAATAAAGACCTCTGGTAAAGGTAATTTCAAGGGCAAATATAAGGCAAGATTTGCTGTATTTTTTGGTTTGTTACTTTATTTGTTATGTTCTACATTATAGAGTGGAAAAAAGTATACATATTAATTATAAATATATGATACTAAATACATAATGTATAAAGATGTAATTTGTGACAACATAAAGGGGAGGGAAGAGTAGTATAGGAACAGAGTTTTTTAATGTTATCAAAGTTAACTTGGTTTCAATATAAATTGTTGTTAGATGCTATTGAGTCAGTTCCAACTCATAGTGACCTTATGTACGACAGAACGAAACACTGCCCAGTTCTGTAGCATTCTCACAACGTTTGCTTTGTTTAGCAGTTAAGGTTGTTGTCAACTTGGCTGGGCCTGGTTGAGTGGCTGGGCAGCTGAATGTAGTTGTTCCCCATAGTAAGATTGGTAATTCTCCATGGTGGAATCTATTAGAGCAGCTGAGTACCTGCTTTAGGGATGTAGGCTGCTTCCAGCATATAAGAAGCAACTTTGAGGAAGCTCTCCCACTGATGGCACACTTGAACCCTGCATGTAGCTGAGTCATTGTTCAGCAGCCTGCCATGTTGCCCTGCCAGTCTTGAGACTTTTAATGGACTTGAATTAATGGCCTGCTGTGTGATTTGCTAATATCAATGAAGACTGTTCCTTTTCACTTGTCGACCTTGGGTTTGTCAGCCTCAGCAGCCAGCACCTGCCTGAGTGAAGAAAAGCTGGGAGCAAGAGTGAAGAAGTGGGCCTGGAGCAAGAGGCAGTGCTGAAGCCCAAGGTTGAGGGGCTTTCATGCAACCTCTAGAGTCTGGCACTTTGAATTTAGACTTCAACTCTCCAAAACTGTAAGAGAGTAAATTCCTGTTTGTTAAAGCCATCCCATTTGTGGTATATTTCTGTTAGAGTGGCACTAGATAACCCAAACACTATGCTGAAGCCCACTGTTGCAGCCACTGTGTCAATCTATCTTGTTGAGGGGTGTCCCCTTTTTTTGCTGACCCTCTACTTTCCCAAGCTTGCTATCCTTCTACAGGGACTGGTCCCTTCTGATAACATGACCACAGTACATCAGACAAAGTCTGTTCATTCTTGCTTCTAAGGAGCATTCTGGCTGCACTTCTTCCAAGACACATTTGTTCATTCTGCTAGCAGTGCATGGTATTTTCAGTATTCTTGGCCATCATCACACCGCAAATGCATCAATTCTTCTTTGTTCTTCCTTATTGTCCAGCTTTCACATGCATATGAGGCTATTGAAAATACCATGACTTGGGTCAGTCACACCTTAGTTTTCGAAGTGACATTTTTGGTCTTGAGTACTTTAAAGAGGTCTTTTCCAGCAGATTTACTCAATGCAATATGTCAACTGATTTCTTGATTGCTGCTTCTGTGGGCATTGATTGCAGAGACTAGGTTGCTATAAATTTAGGATGGTAAATGTAATCCTTATGGAAACTGGTAGTGTAGTGCCTAAGGCACTTGACTGCTAACCAGAAGGCTGGAGGTTCAAACCCACTAGTCACTTATTGGAAGGAAGGTTGGGCAATCTACTTCCGTAGTGATACTGCCTCAGAAATCCAAGGAGGGGTTGCTATGATTCGGGTCCGACTTGACGGTACATAATAACAACAATAACAACATGGAAACTGCAAATTAAATTTCTTAAAAAACACATATACACAAAAGGAAATGAGAAGAAAATCAAAATAATTCACTGCAAAAACACACAAAGAAGGGCAATATTGAAGGAAATCAGGACAAGGAAGATATGAGACACAGAAAATAATTAGCAAACTGGCAGAAATAAATCTTTATCAATAATTACTTTAAATGTGAATGGATTGAAATCTCCGATCAAAAGATGCAGATTAGCAGAATGGATAAGAAAACATTACCAAACTATGTGTTCTTTACAAAAGACCCCTTTTAAATCAAAATACACAAATACATTGAAAGTGAAAAGATAGAAAGATATCTTATGCAAATAGAAACCAACAGAGAGGTGGGGTGCCTACATTGATATACTCTTATAAGAAACAAAGAAAAACATTATATAATGGTAAATGTATTAATTAATCAGAAGAGGTAATATAAATATAGACCTAATAGCAGAGCCCCAAAATATGTGAAGCAAATACTGATAGAACTAAAGGGTGAAAGAGAGAGTTTTACAATAATGATTGGAGACTTCAATACACCATTACTTTCAATAATGACTAGAACATATAACTAGGAGATCAGTAAGGAAATAAAGGCCAAGAATAACACTATAAACTAAAAAGACTTAACAGACATATATAGAACACTTCACCCAACATCAGAACAATACATATATTTCTCCAATGCACATGGATCATTATCCAGGATAGACATTTGTAAGGATACAAAACAAACTTCAATAAATTTTAAAAGCTTGAAATCATACAAAATATCTTCATTGACCATTGTAGAATGAAAGTAGAAACCAATAATGGAAGGAAAACTGGAAGTATCACAAAAACATGAAAATTAAACAATGCACTATTAAACAGCTAATGGGTCACAAAAGAAATCACAAAGGCATTAGAAAATACTTAGAGAGCACATGAGAAAGAAAGCACAATATATCAAAACTTATAGGATGCAGTGAAGGCAGTATTCAGAGGAAAATTTATAGTTGTAAACATCTATATTTAAAAAGCAGAAAGGGCTTAAATCAGTAACCTAACTTCACATGGCATTTTGACTGCTAACCAGAAGGCTGGCAGTTCAAACCCACCAGCCACTCCTTGGAAGGAAGATTGGGCAATCTACTTCCATATTGATACCATCTTGGAAACCCAAGGAGGGGTCACTATGAGTTGGATCTGACTCAAAGGCAGTGCGTTAACTTCACACCTTAAGAAACTAGGAAAGGAAGAAGAAATGAAGGTGAAAGCAACAAGAAGGAATAAATAATAAGATTAGCACAGAGATAAACAAAATAGAGCAGAAAGAACAACAGAAAAAATCAGATACCAAAATTTGGTTCTTTGAAAAGAGCAACAAAATTGACAGAGAGAGAGAAGATTCTAGCAACTAGAATCAGAAAAACGTAGTGTATACTGATGCTACAGAAATGAAAATAAAGGCAGGAACACTTCCTAAGTCTTTCCATGAGGACAGAATTGCACTGATACTAGGAGTTCTGGTAGCGTAGTGCCTAAGGCACTTGACTGCTAACCAGAAGGCTGGTGGTTCAAACCCACCAGCCACTCCTTGGATGGAAGGTTGGGCAGTCTACTTCCGTAGTGATACCGCCTCATAAACCCAAGGAGGGGTCGCTATGAGTTGGGTCCAACTCGAAGGCACATAACAACAACAAAACTAAACAGTGTTTCACTGCTATTCAGAAGGTTTTCTGTGGCCATTTCTTTCAGAAGTGGACTGCCAAGTCCTTCTTCCTTGTCTGTCTTAGTCTGGAAGTTGTGCTGAAATCTGTCCATCATAGGTGACCCTGCTGATATCTGAAATACTGGTGGCATAACTTCCAACATCACAACAACACACAAGGCACCACAGTATGACAAACTGGCAGGCAATTGGGAGAAATTATTGATAAAATAAAAGAGCTAAACAGAAGATTTCAAATGACAGCTCAGGAAGATAAAGTATTATGAAGGTTCAAAGATCTGGAATCAGAAAACCAAAAGGGAAGAGCATACTCAGCATTTCTCAAGCTGTAAAAACTGAAGAAATAAATCAAGCCTAGATGTTCAATATTGAATGATTCTACAGGCAAATGCAGTAAGCATCAGAAGAAGATGGAATACACAGAGTCACTGCACCAAAAAGAATTGGTTGATTCTCAACCATTTCAGGAGTAAGCACATGATCAAGAACTGATGGTACTGAAGGAAGAAGTCCAGTCTGCACTGAAGGAATTGGCTAAAAACAAGGTCCCAGGAATTGACAAAATACCCATTGAGATGTTTCAACAAATGGATGTAGTGCTGGAGGTATTCACTCACTTATGCCAAGAAATTTGGAAGATGGCTACCTGCCTAACTAACTAGAAGAGATCCATATTTGTGCCCATTCCAAAGAAAAGATATTGAACAGAATGCAGAAATTATGTAACTATATAATTAATATTGCATGCAAATAATAAATATTTTGCTGAAGATAATTAAAAAATGGTTGCAGCAGTATATTGACAAGGAACTGCCAGAAATTGTACCTAGATACAGAAGAAGGTGTGTAATGGGGAATATCATTGCTGATCTCAGATGGACCTTGGCTGAAAGGACAGAATACCAGAAAGATGTTTACCTGTCTTTTATTGACTATGCAAAAGTATTTGATCATGTGGATTATAACAAATTATGGATAACATTGTGAAGGATGGGAATTCCAGAACACTTCATGAGGAACCTGTACATAAATGAAGAGATGATAGTCATTCAAATAGAATAAGGGGATATGGTATGGTTTAAAATCAGGAAAGGTGTGTGTCAGGGTTGTATCTTTTCACCATACTTATTCAATCTGTATTCTGAAGAAATAATCCGAGAAGCTGGACTATATGAAGAAGAATATGACAGCAGGATTGAAGGAAGACTCATTAACAACCTGTGATACACAGATGACACAACCTTACTTGTTGAAAATGAAGATGACTTGAAGCACTTACTGAAGATCAAAGACTACAGCCTTCAGTGTGTATTATACCTCAACATAAAACAAAAATCCTTACAACTGGACCAATAAACTACATCATGATGAATGGAGAATAGACTGAGGTTGTTGGGGGGTTCATTTTGTTTGGATCCACAATCAACATCCATGGAAGCAGCAGTGAAGAAATCAGACAACAGGAGTTCTGGTAAGATGGTGGAATAGACAGAAAGACTGCACAGACCCTCTTCAACAAACTAAAGGAGAACCAATTAACACAGATACAGAAGATAATCCTGGACCCCTGAGCTTTGAAGGGAAGGGTATAGAAGTGAACTAAACTCCAGCTAGCAGAAGAATTTGCACGAAGACACCAAAAAAGGAAACATACGGAGCTGCAGTCTGGCAGTGATCCTGATGGCACAGACAGCTTGGATATTGCCAAGTGGTGGTAGGACCTAAGAATTAAGCTAAAAATCCGCCCTGCTAGCCAGGGACTGCATGGAGGACTGCTCTGGTTGCTGGGGAATAAAAAGGGATGCAGAGAAGAGGAAGGCGGGCTGAGCTGTGAATTTTTGCGTGTCTGGAGGGCGCGGCCATTTTGAATGTTTACAAGCAGCTTAGCCATTTTGGATATTTAAAGCGACAGTGTTCTCCCAGGTTCCAGGGACTCGAGA
The DNA here is from genome assembly GCF_000298275.1 of Orycteropus afer afer. NCBI lineage: Eukaryota > Metazoa > Chordata > Mammalia > Tubulidentata > Orycteropodidae > Orycteropus > Orycteropus afer. The sequence goes on from NW_006921916.1 coordinate 3,151,915, forward strand.
ACAGGCTCCACTTGTTGAGAACTGCAAAGACATCCTGGATGCACAGACTACTAGAAAGGTGCGGCACTCCCCTTTTTACTCTTATATCACACCCTCTTGGTGAACGGAGGTGTGTCCATTCCTCACTCCCACTCACCTTATAGGATGGCGGGAATTCCATCTCAATCTGTGTACTCAGAGCCTTGGGGCCCTGCCCTACCCTGTCCAGACTTTTTTTTTCTTTTTTCTTTTTTTTTAGATTGTTTGTTTTTGTCTGTTTTAAAACTACTACTATTATTATTACTTTTGTCCTTTTTACTATCATTCTTTATTCTTCCATTCTTAAGATCTACTTTTCAGTGTTTTTTCTTTTCCCTGTTCCTGGTGCCAATTTTTTCTTTCTTTCTTTCTTGTGGGTAACTCCATTCCTTGTTTTTCTTTTTGCATTTTTCCCATTGTTTTGTTCATTATTATTCCTCTTGACTTTTTTCTCTTATTGCCCTCTCCCTAGATATTGTGGTGTTCTTTGTTTTGTTTTATTCCCTTTTCTCTTTTTTGATTACTGTTCCTGTGTGATTACATGGTGTATTTTTTGTCCATTTGCTTTCACTTTTTGATAGTTATTCAATTGTTATTTTTGTCTAAGTGGGAGACAACAACAGTCCCCATATGACATAACCACCCACACCTTCTGCAGCTTCACTTACTGAGTGAGAGTCACCACCTACTTCTCCACCAACGGTCCTACGATAAACAACCACCAAGAAGAGCCTCACTCACCCTTATCTGCTCTTCACAAACAGTTAACAGAGATCTAAATACAACAATGTGACAGTGTTTCAGAGACAACAGAGTCCACAAAAGAAGCAAGATAAAGTGGTAGATACAAAGGAGCAGCATACAGATTCAGAACACATCGCTGAAGAAGAAACAGCATTGGAACTCTCTGGTAAGAAATTCAAAAGAATTATATTTAGGTATCTTCAAAGGATTGAAAGACAGATCAAGGAAAACACAGACAAATCCCTAGAAGAATTTTGGAAGAAAATAACAGAATGACAAAATGAGTGAAAAATTAGAAATGATTCAAAATCTACAGATAGAAATCCAGAAGATTAATACCAAATTGTCAGAAATAGATAACACATTGAAAGTGCAAAGGAGTAGAATTGATGCAATGGAAGTCAGAATTAATGATATTGAAGACAAATACCTGAATACCTCTATGGAAAGGGATCAATTTGAAAAAAGACCAAGACAAAATGAAGAAAGTCTAAGGTTCCTGTGGGAAACCATCAAAAGGAATAAACTATGTGTCATTGGAATTGCAGAACAGGAAGAGAAAAATAAAACCACTGAGAAAATTGTCCAAGATTTGCTGGAGGAGGACTTCCCTGATAGGATGAAAGATGAGAATATAGCCATTCAGGAAGTCCAACAAACCCCAAACAGGATAGACCCCAAAAGAAAATCATGAAGACATATCATCATCAAACTCATCAAAACCAAAGACAAAGACAGAATCCTGAAAGCAGCACGGGAAAAAAAAAAATTTACTTACAAAGGACAACCAGTAAGAATAAACTCTGATTTCTCAGCAGAAACCATGCAATTGAGAAGGCAATAGGATGGTATGTATGAAACCCTGAAAGAGAAAAATTTTCAACCAAGAATTATATTCCTGGCAAAATTGTCCCTCAAATATGATGGCAAAATTAGGAGATTTCCAGATAAGCAGAAACTAAGGGAATTTGTTAAAACCAGACCAACCTTACAAGAGATACTAAAGGGAGATCTTTGAACAGAGAACCAAAACTAGCAACAACAACTGACCATTAATACACAAGATGACATAACCCAGAAACCACAGCTATGAACATATCCAAGGTAAAAGGAGCTTACAAGATTCTAAACAGAGTACCAGAGACATCAATTGGCAAGTGAGGACAAAAACAAACAAAAAGAGGGAAAATACTGTGTAGTTACAGAACTTGTAAATGGTGAGGAAGTCAAGAGAGTTGCAAGATAGAATGGACAGTTCTAATCTCAGAGAGAAAATGATAAATAACAGGATGACCACAAAGAAAAACATTAAACCTTTACGTTGTTGTTGTTGTTAACTGCCGTCGAGTCATTTCCGACTCATAGTGACCCCATGCACAGCAGAATGAAACACTGCCCGATCCTGTGCCAGCCACAATCCCTGCTATACTTGAGCCCATCATTGCAGCCACCGTGTCAATCCATCTCGTTGAAGGCCTCCCC
>NW_006921916.1:3164714-3166059 GCF_000298275.1 Orycteropus afer afer
TGGATGAACTTGGAGGACATTATGCTGAGTGAAATAAGTCAATCACAGAAGGACAAATATTGTATTAGTCCGTTATTGTAAAAGTCAAGGAATGGTTTATATATGGAAGGAAATTTTCCTTGTTGGTTAGCAGTGGTGGGAGGGTAGGGCAGGGAACACTGTTAGATAGGTAGAGATAAGTATTAATTTGGGTGAAGAGAAGGGCAATGTACCAAATGTAAGTGATCAACATGGTGGCATTGAGGAAGAAGAAGACATAGAAAGGCACATTAGAGGTACAGACAACAAAGATGAAGCCTTTTGCACATACAGTACTGCATTGTTAGTGACGGCAAACACAGGTAGACGGGTGGATAGATGGGTGGACAGGCTAAACTTTTAGGTATATCTGTGCAGCAAGGAGTGTGCCCAGGACCATGTGTGGGGTTGGCAGACAGTGGTTCTACAAGAGTATTTGTATGTTCTATAGGAATTCCCAGGGGTATAGTAGAGATGACAAGGGACAAGGTTGTAGTCACTTCTTGGTCACAGCCAGCTACCCAGAGGGACTGAGTAGTTGAACCTGTGGGCCTGGGACCATAGTTGCAGGGGACATCAAGCTCAACTGGCATAACATACTACACAAAAAAGTGTTCCATCTCCTACTTTGGTGAGTAGCAACTGGGACTTAAAAGCTTACAAGCAGCCATCTAGTTGCAATGATGGGTCTCTCCCCATCCAGAGCAAAGTAGAATTTTAAAAAAATCAAGGATTTATGGAAAAAAAATTAGCCCTCACAACTGGTACACCATGTGATCCTCAGCTTATACGACTATGAGACCAGAAGAACTAGATGGTGCCCGGCTACCACTGTCAACCACTTGGAGGGGGATCCATGTAGGAGATCCTGGATAGAGGGAGAACAATGTGGAACAAAATTCAAAATCACTTGGAAAAAAAAGAAAAAAGAGGGGGACCAGGTTTGCTGGTCTCATAGAGCCTGGTAGAACCACTGAGACTATGGTCCCTAGCTGCACTTCAGGTCTGGAATTGAACCCACACCTGTGACTTCCAGCCAAACAGAGGACAGGCATTTGAGTTGAACATGTATCTGAGGTAGATACACTCCTTGGAGAGAACAATCATGGGAGAAAGAAGGGCTATTTATGCACAGGGAGACAGTTCAGGGTGAGGGAGTACATGGAGGGATAGACACAGGTAAGAGGTAACTATTGGGAGGAAGTGGGAGGGGAGCTGTTACATTGGGGTAAATTGTAGTCAATGTCATGAGACAACATGTGTGTGAACTGCTATATGGAAAGTGAATTTACTCTGTAAACTTTCACCCAAATTACAATAAAATTAA
>NW_006921916.1:3166579-3168852 GCF_000298275.1 Orycteropus afer afer
TTTTTTTTGGTATAGTGACTGTGTATTCCATCCATCTTCTTTTGATGTTTCTTGCATCATTCAACATTGATTGCCCATGGAATCTTTCAATATTGCAAATCGAGGCTTAAATTTTTTCCCGAGTCCTTTCAGCTTGAAAAATACTGAGCTTGTTCTTCCCTTTTTGTTTTCTAACTCCAGGTCTTTGCACATTTCATTATAATAATTCACTTTGTCTTCTTGATATGCTCTTTAAAATCTTCTGTTCAGCTCTTTTACCTGTTGAGTCTTCCATCTGCTTTAGCTACTTTCTGTTCAAGGGCATGTTTGAGAGTCTCTTCTGACATCGTTTTGGTCTTTTCTTTGTTTCCATTCTTTTTGATGCCCTTCTTCTTTCTTCATGGATGATGTTCTTGATATCATCCCACAATTCGTCTGGTTTTCAATCATAGATGTCCAATACATTACATCTATTCTTTAGATGGTCTCCAAATTAAGGAGGGATGTAATTGAGGTCATATTTGACTCTCATGGACTTGTTTTAATCGTCTTCCACTTCAACTTGAACATGCATACGAGCAGGTGATAGTCTGTTCCACAGTCAGCTCCTGGCATTGTTTTGGCTGAAGATATTGAGGTTTTCCATTGCCTCTTGCCACCGATGTAGTCAATCTGATTCCTATGTCTGTTGAATTCCATGTGTATAGCTGCTGTTTGTGTTGTTGGAAAAAGGTATTTGCAATGCATAAGTTGTTGGTCTTGCAGAATTCTGTCTTGTGATCTCCATTGTCATATCTATCACCAAGGCCATATTTTCCAACTACTGGTGATTGTTTTTGTTTCCAACTTTTGCATTCCAGTCACCATGGATAATTAATGCATCTTGGTTGTATTTTCAGTCAATTTCAGACTGTAGAAGTTGGTAAAAATCTTCAATTTACTCATCTTTGGCTTTGATGGTTGGTACGTAAGTTTGAATAATAGTGGTATTAACTGGCCTATGGATATCATCCTATCACCGAGAGCATTGTACTTCAGGATGGATCTTGATACATTCTTTGTGATGATGAATGCCATGCCATTCTTCTTCAATTTGTCATTCTCTGCATGGTAGATCATATGATTGTGTGATCAAAAATGGCCAAAACCAGTCCACTTCAGCTCACTAATGCCTAGGATATTGATCTTTATGTATTCCATTTCATTTTTGACAACTCCCAATTTTCCTAGATTCATACTTCATACATTCCATGTTCAGATTATTAATGGATGTTTGCTGCTGTTTCTTCTCATATTGAGACAATGTGATCTTCTTCACATCAGCAAATGGTGATCCCGAATGCTTTACTTTATGCACATCGTTAAGGTCAGCTCTACTCTGAGGAGACAGCTCTTCTCCAGTCATATGTTGAATGCCTTCTGACCTGAGAGGCTCATCTCCTGGTACTATATTGCACAATGTTGCAGGGGTATTCATAAAGTTTTCCAGTAATACATCAGACAGTGTTTCACTGCTACTAATAAGGTTTTCCCTGACCAATTCTTTGAAAAGTGGATGGCCTCTTCCATCTTCTGAGTCTGTCTTAGCCTGGAGGCTCTGCTGAAATCTGTCCACCTGATGGCATTTGAAACACCAGTGGCATAGCCTCCAGCCTCACAGCAACACTCAAGCCACCATATTATGAGAAACTGACAGACAAGTTTGTCTCTCCTAGCTGTTCTAAACTGCTCTGCTCATTTCCTGGGCTCCCTCACCCTCCTTGATTACCTAGTCTGCCTCCAGGGTAACATTGCCTTCTCCTGGTCCTGGACTGGCATACTGTGGTCTGCACACAGAGGTGGCTCCACACAAGCAAACTTCCCTTGTTGCTATTGTTTAATTATTTGCTTAGTCTTTGTGCTTGTCCTTTATTATTATTGTTATTATTTTGATGTGAAGGTTTATCATTTTTCTTTGAGGTTACTCTGTGATTTATAACTTTCTCTCCAAATTTAGAACAGTCTGTTCTATCTTGGAGTTGCCTTGACTTCCTCACCATTTAGAAGTTCTGTAACTACACTATTTTTCCCTCTTTTTTATTTGTAGTTGTCCTCATTTGTCATTCATTTGTCCTCATTTGTCATTGACACTGTCCTCATTTTCTTGCAAACACTGCCCTTCTGTTCTCCCATGATTGGTTGCTCCAAAGAGTAACGTTCACACATCACCAAGGAGGATATTCAAGCGGCCAACAAACATATGAAGAAATGCTCATGATCATTAGCTATTAGAGAGATGCAAATCAAAACAACAA
>NW_006921916.1:3170337-3175620 GCF_000298275.1 Orycteropus afer afer
AAAAAAAAAGAGTAACGTTCACCCCATATGCCTGTCTATTATTTGGCTGGGAAGCCACAGGGGTGAGTTCAGTTTCAGAACTGAAGTGTAACTAGGAGCCTCAGTCTCGGGGGGTCTCACCAGTCTCCATCAGACCAGTAAACTTGGTCATTTTTTTTATGATTTTGAGTTTTGTTCCACATTGTTCTTCCAGTCTATCCAGTACCTCCTGCATTGATCCCTTTCTGAGTGGTTGACAGTGGAAGCCAGGCACCATCTACTTCTTCTGTTCTCATTGTCATACAGGCTGAGGATTGCATGGTTTACTCATTCCTTGGGCTGTTTCCATGCATCTTTGGTTTTCTTCATTCTTTGCTCTGCATGAGGAGAGACCCATTGTTGCATCTAGAAGGCCACTTGCAAGCTTTAAAGGCCCCAGTCACTACTCACCAAAGTAAGATGTAGAACAATGGTTTTGTGTAGTATGTTATGCTACTTGGGGTTGATGTCACCCCAACTACTTGCTGCCTCAAGGTAGCTGGCTTGTGGCCAGAAGCCACCACAACCTTGCCCCTTGTCAGCTCCAATACACACTCAGACATTCTTACAGCACATACAAATAAGCATGTAGAAACATCATCTGCCAACCTACACATGGTCATGGGCACACTTCCCCCTGCTCACACACACCTGATCATTCAGCCTGTCCACCCATCTATCCACCTGTAGATCAGTGCTTGCCGTCACTGACAATACAGTACAGTACATGCAAAAGGGCTCATCTTTGTTGTCTGTACCTTCCATACACCGTTCTCTGTCTTCCTCTTCCTCAGTGCCACGGTTTTGATCATCACTTTTGGTATATTGCCCTTCCCTTCATCCAAATCAAAACTTATCTTTACCTGTCAGCAGTGTTCTCTCCCCTCCCTCCCATCCCTGGTAATCAGCAAAGAAAGTTTCCTCCCATATATAAACCTTTCCTTGACTTTTTACAATAGTGAACTAATACAGTATGTGTCCTTCTGTGATTGACTTATTTCACTCAGCATAATGTCCTCCAAGTTCATCCACATTATGCGGTGTTTTTCAGTTTCTATATCATTCTTGGTTTATCAGTGTTGTATAGTATCCCATTATGTGTATGTACTATAGTTTGGTTATCCATTCTCCTGTTGATGGGCACTTAGGTTGTTTCCATCTCTTTGCTATCGTGCATACTACTGTGATGAACATGGGTGTGCCTCTATCTGTTTTTGTCCTGGCTCTCACTTCTTTAGGATATATGCTTAGTAATGGGATTTCTGGATCAAATGGTATTTCTATCTCCAGCTTTTTAAAGAATTCCCATACTGCTTTCCATAGTGGTTGTATCATTTTACAGTCCCACCAGCAGTGTGAGAGAATCCAATCTCTCCACATCCTCACCAGCATTTTTTTTCTGTCTTGTTGAACTTTGCTATTAATGCTGGGGTGAGATGGCATCTCATTGTTTTGATTTGCATCCCTCTAATGTGATGTATGGATCTTACTTATTTTTGTGCAAATGGATAACCAGTTTTGCCAGCACCATTTGTTAAAGAGACTTTCTCTTCCCCATTTAATGAACTTTGGCCCTTTGTCAAAGATCAACTGACAATGGATCTATTTCTGGGTTCTTAATTCTATTCCACTGGTCTGTGTGTCTGTCATTGTACCAATACCAGGTTGTTTGACTGCTGTTGGCCAAATTATTTGTAGCCAGTAAAAAAGAACACTGAAAATGCTAGAGAGCAAATACATAGCTGTTTTACCTTCTTATTCACACTAAATGATCATTTAAAGTGTAAAAATGGGTTGAAGGCAGTATCTGACCTCTTTTACTTCACCAGTGGGGCTGAGGATCAAGATCAACAGCCTAGGGCTAATTCCCATGAGGTAGAGGTCAGAAACACCTCCACACTGAACTTTTTACCCATTCTGACATAAACTGTCCTTCTCATTGAACTCTCGCTCTGTTTCTCTGCTGGGGTTCCATAATCCACTGCAATGCCACACAGAACTCACAGACAATACTCATGATTATAGGGTTTATTAGGGAAGTAACAGGCTACAATTCAGGATCAAGAACATTCAGAATACAATTCTTTGTTTAGGATAGCCTTCCTTCAGCTAATACCTAAGGCAAAATCTCTCTCTGCCCTCAGCACCTTAAGAAGGCCTCTACCCTGCTCCAACAAGTGTTACAAAGGTCTTCTATCTCTGCCAATAAATGCCTAGAGTCATTCCACTCCACCAGCAAGGCTTCTGCCTGAAAACTAAAAAAAAAAAAAAAACAAACCTAACCTCACTGCCATTTAGTCATTCTGACCTCAGCAACCCTCATTGGGTTTCCAAGGCTGCATATCTTTACAGAAGTAGATCAGCACATCTTCCTTCCACAGAGCAGCTGGAAGGTTTGAACCACTAATATTCTGATTAGCATCCAACTGCTAATCCACTACACCACCAGAGCTCCTGAAAGCACTCAGCTACTTCACTCTGTGGGCTGTGAAGCCCACTGCTATCTTGTTGTAGTCTCTTGGTTCTGTTGCTTGTTTGTCTGCCACTGCTCCTTGTCATCTCTCCTGTCACAGCTGTCTATTAGATTGATGAGATTCAGTGCAGGGATATCAGATCCCAAGATCTCCACTCCTGGCTGTTCTTTACTGATGGTAGTGAGATAACCCTTTCTGCCTCTGGGATGGCTCATTTTAAGCCTAGCAGAATGGCAAAACTGACTAACCCCACACTAGAGTTCCAGATACTATATTTGCATGGTCCCAGCCCCACAAGGGTGCCGTCCATCTTATTTACATTATTAGCAAGCTATTCAATTCCCTTGGTGGGCCACAATCATCTCACATTTGCACAGTCCTACCCAGTCCTCCAGTGGGAGTTACAAAGGCAATGGCTACAAGGGCCATATTAAGTAATTTACTACACTACAATCTTAATAGATTGAAAATGTTTGAAGTGTTAACAAAATGCCAAAAAAAAGAGGAGGATACAACTTAATTTATATAGGTGCACAATGATGATCCTTTAAGATCAAAACATAATTTGGAGATTTGAGTTCATAGAAAGCAATTCACTGCACTTTATTATAAAGTGTGTATTATAATCCTTGACAATGTTAAAGAAAAGATACCCAAACCTAACTAAACCCACTACCATCAAGTCAATTCTGACTCATAGCAACTCTATAGGACAGCATAGAACTGCCCCATAGGCTTGCCAGGGCAGTAAATCTTTATGGAAGCGACTGCCTTCTCATTCTCCTATAGAGCGGCTGGTGGGTTCAAACAACTGACCATTGGGTTAGCAGCTGAATGCTTTAATGATTACACCATCAGAGCTCCTCAAAGAAAAGATACAGGTAGCAGAAATCGCAAAGCAGAGGGGCAAAAATGTGTGAGAAGGTATGTGTGCAAACATCTTCATCTTATACAGTGAAGAGTTAATGTATGCTTTGAAAAGTGAAAACCCAAGAAATAGATATTTAAAGTACTTTAAGTTGTTGTTGTTGTTATGTCGAGTCGTCTCCGACTCATAGTGACACCATGTACAACAGAACGAAACACTGCCCAGTCCTGTGCCATCCTCAAGATCTCTACTATAACAGAGCCCATCGCTGCAGCCACCGTGTCAATCCATCATGTTGAAGGCCTTCCCCTTTTTCATTGACCCTCCACTTTACCAACCATGATATCCTTATCCAGAGAATGGTCCCTTCTGACAACACGACCAAAGTAGGTGAGACAAGTCTGGCCATTCTCACTTCCAAGGATCATTCCAGCTGCACTTTTTCCAGGACAGATTTGTTAGTTCTTTTAGCAGTCCATGGTACTTTCAGCATTCTTTGCCAACACCACAACTCAAAAGCATCAACTTTTCTTCAGTTTTTGGTTTATTAAATATTAAGTTATGCTATTTATATTACAAAGTTTAACAAAAGGTAACTAAAACACTAGGAAATGGTTTAAATAATCTGAATCTTTATCATAATAAAAGTGAATGTGCAATGTCAAAAATAGGTACTAAAACAACTAGTGATAGAAATATCTTACTTATTGATATAGAGGCATTCACCAGAAGAAATAGAAACAAAGTTAAAAGTGACTGCCTATGGGGAGTTGAAGGAGCTCTGGTAGCGTAGTGTCTAAGGTACTTGACTGCTAACCAGAGGGCTGGCGGTTCAAACCCACCAGCCACTCCTCGGAAGGAAGATGGGGCAATCTACTTCCGTAGTGATACTGCCTCGGAAACCCAAGGAGGGGTTACTATGAGTCAGGTCCGACTCGACAGCACATAACAACAACAACAACAACATGGGGAGTTGAAAATGGGATAGGGGACAACTACTTATTAAACCTACTTCTCAGATACTATTTTATTATCTGTCTCTAGTGCTCATATAAGAGAAATACAAGTGATGGCTTTAACAAATAAATTTATTCTCTTACAGTTTATGAGGTTAGATGTCTGAGTTCAGAGTGCAAGCTCTAAGGACTGGCTACAGGGCCCTCAATCTTGGGCTACAGCTCTGTCTCTTGTTCTAGGCCAACTGGAGCAAGCTGGAGGCTTCTTCTATTTTTCTCTTTTTTATTGTGATTTGGGTGAAAATTTACAGAGCAAATTCACTTTACATACAGCAGTTCAAGTACAGTTTGTCTCATGACATTGACCACAATTTACTACAATGCAACAGCTCCCCTCTCACTTCCTCCTGATAGTTACCTCTTCCCAGTGTCCATCCCTCCATGCACTCCTGCCCCCTGAACTGTCTCCCTGGGCATAAGCAGCCCTTCTTTCTCCCATGATTGTTCTCTCCAAGGAGTGTATCTACCTCAGGTAAATGTTTAACTTATATGCCTTTTGTTTGGCTGGTATGGGTTCAATTCCAGACCTGAAGGGCAGCTAGTCTCAGTGGTTCTACCAGGCTCTATCGGACCAGAAAACCTGGTCCTCCCCTTTTTTTTTCCTACAAATGATTTTTTTTTTTAAATTGAGATTTGGGTGAAGATTTACAAAACAAATTCACTTTCCATACAGCAGTTCACAGATACTTTGTCTCATGACATTGACTACAGTTTACCATAATGCAACAGCTCCGCTCCCTCTTCCTCCCCATAGTTACCTCTTCCTTGTGTCCATCCCCTGTGCTGTTTCCCTGTGCATAAGCAGCCCTTCTTTCTCCCATGATTTTTCTCTCCAAGGAGAGTATCTACTTGAGGTAAATGTTCAACTCATATGCCTGTCTTTTGTTTGGCTGGAAACCACAGGTGT
>NW_006921916.1:3176126-3176858 GCF_000298275.1 Orycteropus afer afer
GACTATGGTCCCGAGCCCACAGGTTCAACTACTTGGTCCCTCTCAGTAGCTGGCTGTGACCAAGAAGTGACTACAACCTTGTCCCTTGTCAGCTCTACTATATACCTGGGAATTCAGATCATACAAATAAACTTATAGGACCACTGTCTGCCAACTCTATACATGGTCTTAGGTACACTTCTGGCTTCATAGACATACCTACTAGTTCAGCCTGTCCACCCATCTATCCACCTGTATACTCATGTTGGCCTTCACTGACAATGCAGTACTGGATGTACAAAAGGGTTTGTCTTTGTTGTCTGTACCTCCCACGTACCTCTCTATGCCTTTCTCTTCCTCAATGCCACTATAATGATCACTCACATTTGGTACATTGCCCTTCTCTTCACCCAAATCAATACTTATCTCTACATATCTAACAGTGTTCCCTACCCTACCCTCCCACCACTACTAACCAACAAAGAAAATTTTCTTCCATAGATAAACCTTTCCTTGACTTTTACAATAACAGACTAAAGCAATATTTGTCCTTTTGTGATTAACTTATTTCACTCAGCATAATGTCCTCCAAGTTCATCCACATTATGCAGTGTTTTGCAGATTCTACATTACTTTTTAGGGTTGCATAGTATTCCATCGTGTGTATGTACAATAGTTTGGTTATCCATTCCTCAGTTGATGGACACCTAGGTTGTTTCCATCTTTTGGCTATTGTAAATAGTGCTGTGATGA
>NW_006921916.1:3181743-3213509 GCF_000298275.1 Orycteropus afer afer
AGACATCGTGGTGTTGTTGTATTTAGATCTCTGTTAACTGTTTGTGGAGAGCAGCCAAGGGTGATTCAGGCTCTTTTTGGTGTCCTTCGTTATTGGCCCACTGATGGAGAAGGAGGTGGTGGCTCTCACTCAGTAAGTGAAGTTGTAGGAGGTGTGGGTGTAGTTGTGTCATATGCAGACTGTTGTTGTCTCCCACTATGGGAGACAAAAATTACAATTGAATAACCATGAAAAGAGTATAAGCACATGGACAAAATATACACCTAGTAATCACATAGGAACAGTAACCAAAAAAAAAAAAAGAAAAAAGGGAAAAAGAAGAAAAAATACCCAGAAAATCTGCAATATTTGGGGATAAGGCAATAAGAGAAAAAAAGGTAGAGAAGGAGAGTAATGAAGGGAAAAATGCAAAAGGAAAACAAGGAGCAGGGTTAACCATGAGAAAGGAAAAAAAAAATATATATATATATATTGCAACCAGGAACAGGGAATAGAAAAAAAGCTTTAAACTAGGACCTGGGAGGGGAAGAATAAAGAATAATAGCAAAAAGAACCAAAGTAGTAATAATAATAGTAGTTTCCAAACAGAAAAAACAAAGTTAAAAACAGAGAAAAGAAAGAGAGAAAAAAAATTGTGGGATGGCAGGGCAGGTCACCCAGGCTCCGTCCGAGCACACAGACTGTGATGGAGATCCTGCAGGTCCAGAAGTTGGGTGGGAGCGGGGATGGCTGCACCTCTGTTCACCAAGTGGGTGTGGGGTGTAAGAGTAACAAGGGGAATGTTGCACCTTTCCAGTCGTCCAGGTCCGGAATGTCCTTGGGGTTACTGGCAAGTGGAGCCTGTTCTTAAGCCCCTGGAATCTGGGAGAATTCTGTCACTTTAAATATCCAAAATGGTCAATCCGCTTGTAAACATTCAAAATGGCTGCACCCTCTGGACAGACAAAAGTCCACAGCTCATCCCGCTGTCCACTTCACTGACTTTCCTTTTATTCTCCAGCCACCAGAGCAGTCCTCCGTGTAGTCCCTAGCTAGCAGGGCTGATTTTTAGATTAATTCTTGGATCCTACCATCACTTGGCAATCTCCAAGCTGTCTGTGATGTCAGGATCTCTGTCAGACCACAGCTCCGTATTTCTCCTTTTTTTGGTATGTTGTTGTTGTTGTTATGTGCCGTCGAGTCAAACCCGACTCATAGCGACCCCTCCTTGGGCTTCCGAGGCAGTATCACTACGGAAGTAGGATTGCCCAACCTTCCTTCCGAGGAGTGGCTGGTGGGTTTGAACCGCCAGCCGTCTGGTTAGCAGGCAAATGTCTTAGCCACTATGCTACCAGAGCTCCCTTTTATTCATGCAAATTCTTCTGCTAGATGGAATTTAGTCCACTTCTAAATCCTTCCCTTAAAGGCTCAGTGGTCCAGGATTATCTTCTGTATGTGTTAATTGTTTCCCCTTCTCTTTGTTGAAGAGGGTCTGTTCAATTTTTCTGCCTATTCTGCCGTCTTACTGGAACTCCCTGGAGGCTTCTTTTGAGTCATACAGCTGCTGGCTGCTGAGGCTGAAGAATCCAAGATCAGCAGGTGAAATGGCACATTCTTGACTCACAGGCAACAATCTCAAGATTGGCAAGCAACACAGCAGGCCACTGGTTCAAGTCCAGGAACAATCCCAAGGTTGGCAGGCAACACAGTATGTCACGGGTTCAAGTCTAGGAACTGGAGATGAAGACTGAACCAAAGTTAGAATTCTTTCTATATACACTGGAAGCATACCACACCTCGAAGGTAACTCTCCTTCAACTGATTAATTGCTCGTAGCAAATTCTATCATGGAGGTGATTACACAATGTCCAATCTCATCATGGGGAGTAACTACATCCAGCTGCCAAGCCACTCAGAATTACAGCCAAGCCAAGGTGACACATAACGTTAACTACCACACTGACATTTTCCATTTAGGACAATAATTTAAAAATCTACTATCTATCCTGAACGTTAATGACCTATGTTTGGCAGTAATGAATGTTGAGGTTCAAGGCAAGAGTAATTCTGGCTGTGATGTAGTATATGTGTCCACGTGGATCATGATTCTCAATGGTTTGGCAGTTATATAGTCCTCCTCCATTTTGCGATCTGATGTGTTCTACTGCATTTTTGCATAATACCTATTTCTGCTTAATGACCTGTCTTTGGAACCAAACCGTGTTGATGAGATGGGTGTACAAGCCCTTTTGTACTATTTGATTTTTTTCATACCATATGTGCATTACTATACTTTAATAACATTAAAAGAATAAGAATATCAATGTAGGTATGAATGAATACCTTTAAGTTGGGTCCAGCCCTTGATAAAACTGTTGCAGTTGTTATGTCTGTCAAGTTAGTTGTGACTCATAACGACCCTAACATACAACAGAAAGTAATACTGCCTGGTCCTTTGTTAGCCTCAAAATCTTGGCTATCCATGAGCCTACTGCTGTAGCCTCTTTTTGCTGACTTTCTATTAAGCATGATGTCCATCTCCAGGGATTGGTCCCTTCTGATAACATGCCCATAGTACGTGAGACAAAATCTTGCTACCTTCGCTTGTAAGGAGCATTCTGGCTATACTTCTTCCAAGTCAGATTTGTTCATTTTTCTATCAGTTCACGGTATATTCAATACATTTTGCCAGTATCATAATTCAAATGCATCAATTCTTGGTCTTCCTTATTCATTGTTCTTCTCATTACCTTAAGTGGTAGATGTTTTACATCATTGTCGTCATCATCACAATGATAATTATTTTTAAATTTTTATTGTGATTTGGGTGAAACTTTAACAGAGCAAATTCATTTTCCATATAGCAGTTTATACATATTTTGTTTCATGACATTGACTGCAATCCCCACAGCTCTTTTCCCACTTCCTCCCTGTAGTTCTCTTCCCTATGTCCTTCTTTCCTATGCATTCCTGCCCTGAGTTATTTCCCTGTGAAAATATTGCCATTCTCTTCTCCCACCATTGATCATTCTAAGGAGTGTATCTACATGGTGTAAATAGTCACCCTATATGCCTACTTATTGTTTGGCTTGAAGCCACAGGAGTGAGTTCAATTCCAGGCCTTAAGTGTAACTAATGGCTATAGTCTTGGGCAGTCTCACTAGGCTCTATCAGACTAATAAACCTGTTTTTTTTTTTTTAGTTTTTTTCCACATTGTTCTCCAACTCTATCCAGGATTTCCTGCATTGATCCCTTTCCAAGTGGTTAACAGTCGTAGCCAGACATCATCTAGTTTTTCTGGTCTCATGATCATATAGCCTGAGGTTCACATGGTCCACTTGTCCCTTGGACTAATTGTTTCCACCCACATGTCTTTGGTTTTTTTCATTCTTCTTTGCTTTGGATGAGGAGAGATCAATTGTTGCATCTAGAAGGCCACTTGCAAGCTTTTAAGACCCCAGTCACTACTCACTAAAGCAGGATGTAGAACAATGTTTTTGTGCAGTAACAGTGATATTTATTAAGCACCCACATGTTTGGGGTGTTGTGCTAAACCCTGCTTAAATCAAGATGACATATTTGTAACAAAATATTTATCTTAGTAGGAGCTCTGGTAGCATAGTGGCTAAGGCACTTGACTACTAACCAGAAGGCTGGCGGTTCAAACCCACCAGCCACTCCTTGGAAGGAAGATGGGGAAATCTACTATCCGTAGTGATACTGCCTTGAAAACCCAAGGTGGGGTCGCTATGAGTCAGGTCCGACTCGATGGCATATAACAACAACAACAATTTAAGGTCCATCCTGATTCCAGCCTCAGTTAATAATCATTACTGAATTATACAAAAAGAATTAAATGAACCCAGAAAAGATAAAACCTATCTAGGTTTTATCTAGGTGACATTTACATCCAACCCTTTCCATTGTTTTTATAGTCTTCTTTCACTAGGGTTAGGTAAACTTATGTTCCCATCCAGTCAATTCTGATCATAGCGACCCCGTGTGTTTCAGAGTAAACTGTGCTCCACAGGGTTTTCAATGGCTGTATTTTTTTTTTCAGATCACCAAGCGTTTCTCTGATGCACCTCTGCGTGGACCTGAACCTCCAAACTTTGGGTTAGCAGCCATGCATGTTAACCATTGGCACCACACAGGGATGCTCAGCTGTTAGCCAAGAGGCTGCAATCCATTGGACTTCTGAGTCCATTCAGAAGCACCTAAGAAAAAAGCCCTGGCCATCTACTTTCAAAAAATCTCCCACTGAAAACCCTATCAAGCATAGTTCTATTCTGACACACATGGGGTTGTTAGGAGTTGTAACTGATTCCACAGCAACTGGGAGGAATAGGTGGGGGATGATTATTTGACAGTATATGAGAAAGAGGCCTTCTCTAGATAACCTCAAATTTTATCATCTTTACCAGGTTTACTGAATTATTTTTATGTAATAAAATACATACTAACTATTAACTGGAGCTGAAATCAGGACAGACCTTAAATTGTTATTGAGGTAATATTTTATTAACAAATAGGTCTTCTCGGTTTAAGCAGGGTTTAGCACAACACCCCAAGCATTGTTGTTGTTGTTATGTGCCGTCGAGTCGGCCCCGATTCATAGCGACCCCTCCTTGGGTTTCCGAGGCAGTATCACTACGGAAGTAGGATTGCCCAACCTTCCTTCCGAGGAGTGGCTGGTGGGTTTGAACCACCAGCCGTCTGGTTAGCAGGCAAGTGTCTTAGCCACTATGCTACCAGAGCTCCCCACCAAGCATATGGGTGCTTAATAAATATTACTGTGTGGTGATGGAAAATTTCTACAGACTTAAGGATTGTTGACTTACTCATACACCCTTAATTTACCTTCTTACAACACAGATGAAACTCATTAAGTTATT
The DNA here is from genome assembly GCF_000298275.1 of Orycteropus afer afer. Classification (NCBI taxonomy): domain Eukaryota; kingdom Metazoa; phylum Chordata; class Mammalia; order Tubulidentata; family Orycteropodidae; genus Orycteropus; species Orycteropus afer. The sequence goes on from NW_006921916.1 coordinate 3,186,619, forward strand.
ATGACAATTTTATATGCTTTAATCAACATGTTTGATATGGGCTAAACCAACATGTTGCCTATAATTAACAGCAAATTATTATTGTTTACATTATTATTAAATGATGTCCATCCACCAATATTATATAACTTATACAACAAAGTGTCTGCTTCCAAGAAGTGCAGCACATTATTTTATATTTCCTGAATCTCCTTTATTCAATACAAATTTTTTCCATGGGAAAAAAAAATATTGGTACTAACCCACACCCAAAAGTCTATTATTACTTAACATGAACAGTAATTTTATAGGTAGTTGTTATTGTTGTTATGTGCCGTGGAGTCGGACCCAACTCATACTGACCCCTCCTTGGGTTTCCGAGGCTGTATCCTACAGAAGCCCAACCCAACCTTCCTTCCGAGGAGTGGCTGGTGGGTAGAGAAAAAAAAAATTGTGCATCTCTCTATAGATAACAGCATTTTTTCCAATGATTTCTTGCAAGGGTATGAAATATCCAACAAAGAGATGATGGAATTTACTGAATGGAAAACTTTTCTGGGCAAGAACTCACCCTTCCCTAACCCTCTCCCCTCCTACCATTCAATATCTCAATAGAATCTGGAATATACTTTCATATTATGCTATAGCATACATATTTTCCTTGTATTTTTCCTATTAAGTTTACAAGAGGCCTATCTTTCTTTTTTTTTTTTTTTTCCACTTTTAAAAAATACTCAATTTTGGAGACTCTCCCTTCCCAGATTCCAAACAACTAGACAGCAAGATTGTTTGATTCATCTAAGTATGTTTCTCTGGAACTAGTTCAGTGTCTTGCTCATACTATAATGTATGTTTTAGTAATGAACACAATTTTTTCTTTCTACAATTTTACACTTAATTTAAGAAAACTTCAAAAAGTTCAAATAAACATAGAAACATCTGCCTCCCCAAATTTTATTTTTTACCTTATTTGTGATCACTAATAAGAATCAGCAGGAACAACTCCCCAACAAGACAGTGACATACAAGGTGTAATGATACAAAGAAGAAAAAGAAAGGAAAATCTTTTTTTGTTTAAATCACTTAAGACAACAATGGAGAAGCTGGTAAGTTTGGAGTAAAAACAATATGTATTTTGGAATGTAGATATTTATATTATAAAAAATATTACTTTTATAAAAGGAGACACTGTATTTGAATCCTGGCTCTGCCACTTGCTGGTTGTGAGACCTTGAGAAACCGACTCGACCTCTCTAAGCCTTAACGTGAGGCTCTATGAAAGTTGGTAACAACATCTACCTCGAGTAGAGGATTAAATTAGTTTGGATGAATAAGGGTAACCTAACATTGTATGAGGCATATACAAAGTGCTTAAGTGGTCCCTTATCATTAATGGCAAATGAAGTTAGGCAATTCCGTGTGTTAGTTAAAGCCTTAAAGATGAACGCGGATAAAAATTAAGGGTTTGAATTTTACTCAACTGTTGGCATAAGCCAGGGATATTAGCAGGCCTCTTGAAGTATTACTTTTTTACCTGATGATGTATTAATTGTTGTTGTTACGTGCTGTGGAGTCGGATCGACTCACAGCGACCCCTCCTTGGGTTTCCAAGGCAGTATCACTAGGGTAGCAGATTGCCCAACCTTCCTTCCGAGGAGTGGCTGGTGGTTCAACCCACCAGCCTTCTGGTTAGCAGTCAAGCGCCTTAGGCACTATGCTACCAGAGCTCCCGGTGTTTCAATAACCAAGTTTAAACGCTAATAACTTAACCGCTCACATCATTTTATTCTAGGCTGACTACTGTGAACTCGGAGAAAATATTTCCTCACAGGGACTACTATTACCAAAAATGAAACTCACTGAGGTGGAGTGGGTCCAACTCATAGTAACCCCTCCTTGGGTTTCTGAAGCAGTATCTCTACAGAAGTAGATTGCCCAGTCTTCCTTCCTAGGAGTGGCTGGTGGCATTGAACCGCCAGCCTTCTTCTGGTTAGCAGTCAAACGTATTATCTATAAAACAAAAATACTGTTTAACGCAGAGCATTTTCAGTGAGTGCTTTTGCTGTGGTTGAAGAGAACGTGTTACGTTCAGGATATTGAACAGGAGCCAAGTCAGAGCATGAGACATATTATCCCAAATTCAGCGAAACACCAAAACGACCTTAAAAACTTCGAGAAGTCACCGCCGGCATCGTTCTCAATACACCTTTACGGCAAAGATTGGGGCGCAGAGCTGTGCGACAGGGGCGGGATGCGGCCGTATTGCGGCCGTAAAGCGCGGTGAAGACCACGTGGGTTGAGGTCACCGTTGAACATTCTCGGTCTTGGGTAATGGCGGGACGGGTGCCCGGCGGCCGGGAGAGAGCCCTAGAACTACTGCGGGCCCTGCCGAGAGTTAGCCTGGCTAACTTAAAGCCGAATCCTGGCTCCAGGAAACTGGTAAATGGCTCATGGCGGTGCGGGAAGCATGGGGGACAGGGGCTATTGAAGCAACCCTCCACTCTCGTCTCCCAGTTTTAGAGTAGTGTTGGGGATGACCTTGGGGTTACTGAAACCATGTCCTCCTTCACTGAACGGAGGAAAATCCATTTGGCCCCAGTTTTTAAAAAAGGTTTCCGTTTGGGAGCGTGAATGTTAAGGCGGATAAGCAAACTGGCAGAAACTACAATGGTTGTTCCATTCAAAATCTTATTTAAAATGAAGTGCTTTCTCAGTATATCTTTATTTTCATTGGAGAGATCTACATTGATGTACTGTTTTAAATATCTCTTCTGTGGCTCACTGAATACAGCTAGAAAAATTAGTAGTTGACATACTGTTACTTTTACAGATTGAATTCGTTGCTGTTAGGAAGTGACAGGAAGTAAATTAAAATACTTTTCTTTATAAGTTACTCTTCAAATAAAATAATATATATGGATGACAGTTAAATTTTTACTATTACAAAATAAGTTTTTTTTTCTTTCTTGAATATCATGTAAAGTTTGTGTGGATGTTTAATTCTACTTTTTTTCTGTTTGTTTTACATTCAACATTAAATGTAAATTTAGTTTCACTTCCCATTTACCATCCCCAACCCTAACCCAGTCTCCTCCCCTCCCTGCCCAGTAACCTCTCCCCCTCATAATTATGTCCTCCTGTGTGTCCTGCATTTCCTCCATGCGAATGTTGCCCCTCTGGTGCCCCTGGTCGATTGCGCCAAGGGATGCATTTCCATAGAGTATGTGGGTACCTCACCCTGGCTTGAGTGGTCTGTGTGCATCTTGTTTACTATTGGGCTGAGAGCTAGCCCCTGGGAGTGAATTTTATTCCAGGCCCAGAATGTATCCCAGGGCCATAGTATTGGGGGGTGTCACCACACTCCATCCCACCAGTAATGCCTAAGGCACTTGACTGCTAACCATAAGGCTGGAGGTTCAAACCCACCAGCCACTCCTCGGAAGGAAGGTGGGGCAATCTACTTACGTAGTGATACTGCCTCGGAAACCCAAGGAGGGTTCGCTATGAGTCGTGTTCAACTCCACGGCACATAACAACAACCTTGAGTTTTTGGCTTTTGTTTCACATTTTTCATTCCACTCTATCCAGGATCTCCAGATTTGATCCTTTCCTGAGTGGCTGGCATTGGTAGCTGGGCACCATCTAGTTCTTCTGGTCTCAAGGGCCATCGTGTTCTAGGCCCTCTGAGGGATTACTCTATGTCTGTCTTCTGTTGTTTCTGTAAGGATTGCAGGTATTTTGTATCACTGGTATCTCTGCAAGATTAGCCTCCGCTGAATCTATCATTGGTCTAGGCTCTACTCCTGTTCACTGACCCCCATCTGATCTTCTCATATGTTTGTGTGTTTATCTGTAGCCTGGTGTTTGGTGTTAATGGTAATGCAGTATTGTGTATATTGGTTGGTATTAGCATCTGTCATCTATATCTTATGGGCACAATTATGTGTCCTCCCTTTTCCTAATGTTATCATGGTGGCCACAGACTCTTTCTATACCATCTCTCCCCTTACCCACGTCAGTGTGTGGCCCCTAACTAGCCCAAAATTAATCCCTCCCCTTCCCTCCCCACCCTGGTAGTCTACAAAGTTAGTTCCCTTTCTCAAGCAAACCCTTGTCTTTTTACAGTAATGGGCTCATATAATATTTGTCCTTCTGAGATTGACTTACTTCACTCAGCATAATGTCCTCCAGGCTCATCTACATTGTGAGATGATTCACATATCCTTCATTGTTCTTTAAGGTAGCACAGTATTCCATATTCTACTTTTTTTTTTTTTTTCCAACTTTAGGCTGTGATAAAGCCCCTTTCCCCAGCCCTTTCATGAAACTTTGCTGTTGAAACACAGGTTGGACTTGGTAAAATAATTAGCTACAGTTCATAGGGAAAGATACTGAGGTAGAATGTATAGCTAGAACAGTGCCCTGCACAGTAATACATGACTAGTCATCATTGGTTGGTTTGATGAATGAAAGGCATAACAACAACAAAATACAGTAAAGAGGTGAGTTGCAGTTTTAAAAATGCATCCATAAATCATAAAACTTCCTTATTTCCTTGTAGGAGAGAAGACCGAGAGGTCGTCGGAGAGGTAGAAAATGTGGCAGAGGCCACAAAGGAGAAAGGCAGAGAGGAACACGGCCTCGACTGGGCTTTGAGGGAGGCCAAACTCCTTTTTACATCCGAATTCCAAAATACGGGTTTAATGAAGGACATAGGTAAGATTTCTCTGCGTTTTAAAATAGAAACTCCTAATTTTCACTGGAATCACCTAAAAAATAACTTGGTAGAAATTTAAGTGCACTTTGAAACAAACTTTTGCTGATATTCCTCTGAATAGTAGTATTTTCATACCTCACAGTATATCAATACCAAAAGAAAAAAAAAAAAAAACTCGCTGCTATCAAGTTGATTCTGACTCTAGTGACTGTTGACTGTTCTATAGGTTTCAAGACTATAAATCTTAACAGAAGCAGACTGGTTCATCTTTCTTCCATGGAGCAGCTGGTGGGTTTGAACCACCACGTTTTTTGGTCAGCAACAAAATGCCTTAACCACTACACCACAAGATCTCCTTATTACATCAGTTGTTGTTTCGTGCCTTTGAGTCAAACTAAATAGTTCAGTCCATATGGTAATAATTTACCACTCACATTATTTTATTCTGGGTTCCACATTGAGCTCAGAGAAGACATTGCCTCACACGGACCTGCAAGACAAAATATTCAAGACCAAACATAGATTAACATAATGTCTAACATATTTGATAATGAAAATTAGCCTGGTCTATTGCTGTTATTTGCTGTCAAGTGGATTTCGGCTTATGGTGAACCCATGTGTGCAGGGTAGATTGCTCTGCAGGATTTTCCAGGCTGTGACCTTTTGGAAGCAGATCTCCAGGCCTTTCTTCTGAGGCAGCTTTGAGTGGGTTCGAACCATCAACCATTTGGCTATTCATTAAGCACTTAACTGTTTTTGCCACCCAGAATCTTAGCATGGATTAGTAGGGATAAAACCTTAAACTCAGATCTCCCAAGTGGAGAAAATAATACCTGCTCTTGTGATTGGAGGATTAGCAATAATATATAAAATGTACGGGCTCTTGTATTCATCTAATAAATAATAATGGCAGTTATTACTTTGAGCTCCATTAATATATATCTTAATGAGTGAGTGAAGTAAATGCTTAGAGAGGTAATTAATTTTTTTAGTGTTTTTAGTGAAATGAAGTACTCAGTTCATTTCATTACCAATGTTATGTAGCAATATTACCTGTTTGTGTTGGTCTTACGAGCCCTGGTGGTGCAATGATTAAGTGCTTGGCTGCTAACTGAAATTTCAGTGGTTTGAACCCACTAGCCACTTTGTGGGAGAAAGATGTGGTGGTCTGCTTCTCTAAAGATTAGCCTTGTGTAGCCTATGGGGCAGTTCTACTCTTTTCTGTGGGGTTGCTATGACTCAGAATTGCCTAGGTGGCAGTGGATTTTTTTTTTTTTTTTTTTATTGGTTTAGGGTTTGTACTCAGGAGGGTTTTAGTCTGTTAAATTGGTGGAGGAAAACACAGGAGAAAACTTTGACTTGAAGAAGTGACAAAGATTGATTTGACTGAGTTTTCTGACTGTTACTTTTCTGCTTATAGCTTCAGACACCAGTATCAGCCCTTGAGTCTCAATAGACTTCAGTATCTTATTGACTTGGGTCGAGTTGATCCTACTCAACCTATTGACTTAACCCAGCTTGTCAATGGGAGAGGTGTGACCATCCAGCCACTTAAAAGGGATTATGGTGTCCAGCTGGTAGAGGAGGTGAGTCTGAATGAAATCTGTGGGGTAACATAGAAGGATATTTTTGAGTTCTACATAACTCTGTACCCTTTATTTCTATCCCTTTGAGTTACATAGTGGTGGTGGTGTTGTTGTGTGCCGTTATTCCCAGATGTTTTGAAAAGCCAGGCTTGCTTTCATCTCCGGGCTCTGCAGTGACTCTTTCCTTTGCCTAGAATGCACTACTCCTATATGTCCTTGTGACTGGTTCCTTCACTTCCTTTGGTTTTCAACTCAAATATCAGAAAGATTTTTTTTTAATATCCTTGTATAGAAGAATATTACCCTTTGTCATAGTTATGTTTGTGTGTCAACTTGGCTGGGCCTGGTTGAGTGGCTGGGCAGCTGGTGGTAGTTATTCTCCATGATGAGACTGGCAATCAGCTCCATGGTGGGATCTACCACAAGCAGCTGAGTAGATGCCTTTGGGATGTGGTCTGCTTCCTGTATATAAGGAGAAGCCTTGGGAATGGTCTCTAGCCTATGGCACGCTTGGACCCTGCATGTAGCCATGTCGTTGCTCAGCAGCCTGCTATGCTCTGCTGACCTTGGGACTTACAATGGACTTAAGTTAATGGCCTGCCGTGTGGTTTGGTAACATTGGGACTGTGCCTTTTTACTTGTCAACCTTGGGGCTTCTCAGCAGCTAGCAGCTGTCTGAGTGCAGAAATGCCTCTAGCTCCAGTGGGCCAGGAGCAGGAGGCAGAGCTAGATCCCAAAGTTGAGGGGCTTTCGCCCAGCCCCGAGAGCCTGGCACTTTGAACTTGGACTTAAAACCTCCAAATTGTAAGAATAAACTCCTGTTTGTTAAGGCCATCCCATTTGTGGTAATTTTTGTCAGAGTGGCACTAGGTAATCAGAACACCCTTAGTTTTGCCCCAGGCACAATCTGTCTTACCCTATTGTTCTTTGACTATATATGAACACCTGATATTTATTACTAATTATTAATTTATTTTTCATTGTCTCCCTCACTAGAATATAAGCTCCTTGAGGCTAGGTGCCTTGTTTGATTCATTGCTATATTTTCAATATTGGAAACATTGGCATGTGATGGTCACTCAGTAAATATTTATGGAGGAAAAGAATAAATCAAATCCAATTTCAGTTGCATCAAAGAAGTTTGCTACTAATAGGAATTGACCAACTGTTTCATGAGCAAACTTTTGTACAATCAACTACTGCCTTTTACATGTCAATAATATAGCTATGTAGGTAACTTAAGGGGCTCTGGTGGTATAGTGAGTAAGGCATTTGGATGCTGACCAGAAGAAGGTCAGTGGTTCAAACTCTCTAGTTGTTCCACAAGACAAGGATGAAGCAATCTACTTCCCTAAAGATTTACAGCCTTGGAAACCCAATGGGGGTGGGGGTCGCTTTGAGTTGGAATCAACTCAATGACAGTGGGTTTGGTTTTTGGTAAATAACTTACTGCCTGTTAGAGGGAAATAGGGAGCTCTGGTGGTATTGTGGATAAGGCATTTGACTGCTAACCAGAAGGCTAGAGATTCAAACCCACCAAGCCACTCCTTGGAAGGAAGATTGGGGCAGTCTACTTCCGTAGAGATACCGCCTCAGAAACCCAAAGAGGGGTCACTATGAGTCTGATTTGACTCAATGGCAGTGAGTTTGGTTTGGAGAGGGAAACATACAAAAGCCTTTTAGATTCTTTTGAAAAAGTGAATCTGTGGATAAAAAGCTATCCTAATAAAAGAATTTGGAAAGAGAATACTAATTACAGGATAACCTCAGTACTATTCTACTTTGGGTGGTTATAGGAAGAGAATATACAGATGTAAGTTTCCATATAAATTAACACATGGAAAAATTTATGAGTGCATTGTTAAATTGTACATCTAAACATCCTCAGTAACTATAATTATGATACTAGTAAAAGTAATTCTTAAAATTCTAAACAAGGTTGTAGTTGAATAAATATAGTTACTGTATTTTTCTCAAATAACATGTCCACTGAGCACACACATGTAGAAAACTTAATGGGTGAGGGGATTTTATGGTTTGCCACAAAAACCCGAACACTGTATACTATGTGCATTATTTGTGTAAAAATGTGGCATGCATCATTTATAGCCTTGTAAATTGGTTTACTTATCTGGATTTCAGATTTGCAGTAAATAGTGGATAATAAGACTGTTTTGGCACAGAATTACCAATTTGGGAGTATATGTTCTCAAGGAAGAAAACAAAAGGAACTTAATTGATATGAAGACATTTTTTAAAATGCTACCTAAAGTCCTGGGACCAACCCCAAGAATGGGAAGATGGTTAGGCAATCTATTGAATAAAACCCCTGCCACAAGTAATTTCTGATTCATAGCAACACTGTAGGAGAGTAGAACTGTCCCATAGCGTTTCAAAGGCTTCAAATCTTTATGGAAGCAGACTCCTTCATCTTTCTCCCATAGAGTGGCTGGTGGATTTGAACCACTGACCTTTTGGTCAGCAGCTGAATGCTTTAACCACTGCTCCACCAGAGCTCTTTAATCCATGAATAGTAATTAGAAATGATAAATAATATGGCAACACCCTAATATTATTGAATCAGAGGTGCCATTGCTTTGGAGACAGTTTGTTTCAGCCACAGCAAAATAGTGAAAAATTTTCTGTTGCCACAAAAAGAATGGTAATGCCCCTATCTTTTTATTTTTATCAAAATTTGTTTTGAAATTAGAGAAGAAGGAAGACACATCCTGACTAATGTGACCAAACCCAGAACTTTAAAAAGTTTAACACTATGTTTTTTAGCATTAAATGCTTTAGGGAAAGATAAGTTTACTTTTTTTGTGGGTGTAAAGGCTGTAATAAAATCAGTGGTGAATACAAAGTAATTTCTGATGTCCTCTTGCCTTTTTACCTGGGTGACGGACCCCTTTGGAGCTCAGATGCAATATCAGATATTCTGTGTTTTTGTCTGCTCTAGCCCCACTTGTCTACCTCTTTAGCCTACTGATGGCCTTTTGTTTAGGGATGTTGTTGTTATGTGCCCTGGAGTCAGACCTGACCCATAGCAACCCCTCCTTGGGTTTCCGAGGCAGTATCACTACGGAATTAGATTGCCCAACCTTCCTTCCGAGGAGTGGCTGGTGGGTTTGGAGTGGCTGGCTTCTATAGCAGTCAAGTGCCCTAGGCACTATGCTACCAGAGCTCCCTTGTTTAGGGATAAGTAAGATCAGTTTTTATCTGTATTACATAGCATAATGTTGTGGTAGAGAACACAGACACTGTGACTTGATTCCCTGGCCTAGAATCCTTGCTTTGTGACCTCAGGCAGGCCTCTTTGTGTTCCATTGTCCCAATATACAAAGTTGGGATAGCAATAATACCTATCATAGTGTTATTAGGAGGAGCTCTGGTGGCGTAGTGCCTAAGGCATTTGACTGCTAACCAGAAAGCTACCAGTTCAAACCCACCAGGTACTCCTCTGAAGGAAGGTTGGGCAATCTACTGCCGTAGTGATATCGCCTCGGAAACCCAAGGAGAGGTCGCTGTGAGTTGGATCCGACTCCATGACGGTGGATTTTTTTTCGTTTTTTTTTTTTTTTTTTTGTGGGGCTTGTTAGGAGAATGAGACAGTTTAGTATTCGTGAAGCACTTGATCCACAAAACAAATGTAATGAAGAAGCAGTCATCCATAAACCAAAAACCAAACCCACTGGCATCGAGTCGATTCCGACTCATAGCAACCCCATTGGGTTTCTGAGGTCGTAAATCTTTACGGAAGTAGATCGCCTGTTCTTCCCTGTGTGGAGTAGCTGGGAGATTTTAACCGCCAACCTTCGGGTTAGCAGTCAAATGCCTCAGGCACTGCACGACTTTTTTTTTTTTTTTTTTTAATGAAAAGTGGTAAAATGGAGTGGCCTAAAGATGTAAAACACATGTTGGAACCTCAAAGTACAGGTATTTAAAGTGGGAATTACTGTTACATTGTAGACAGTTTGGAAGAGAAAGCACTGTTCCAAAAAAGAAGCTTGCCAAATTAATTTATTTTTAGCCAAGCTATCTGCTAACAGATTTGTTGACATTTTACAGGGTGTGGACACCTTCACAGCTAAAGTTAATATTGAAGTGCAGTTGGCTTCAGAACTTGCCATTGCTGCAATTGAAAAAAATGGTGGTGTTGTTACTACAGCCTTCTATGATCCCAGAAGTCTAGGTAAGCTCATGATGCAGTGTTTGTGTTCTCTCCCTGTTTATCTTATCCAGGCTGCTACTTTCTTACTAATTGTTGTTGTTGTTATGTTTTGTTGAGTCAACCTGACTCATAGCGACCCTCCTTGGGTTTCTGAGGCAGTAAGTATCACTATGGAGGTAGATTGCCCCATCTTCCTTCTGAGGAGTTGCTGGTGGGTTTGAACCACCAGCCCTCTGGTTAGCAGTGCAGTGCCTTAGGCACTACACTACCAGAGCTCCCTATACTGGTAGTTCTTGTTTGATCTGTATCTATCATATGGGGCCATCATGACGTATATGTATAAAACACATAGCTGACAGATGTGACGGCACAGAAAAAGGCAGAAAAGACTCAGCCCCTCTCTGAGGTCCAGACCTACAGCTACCTGTCCATTTGACATCTCCACTGGAATATAGTAGGTGTTTCATACTTAGCATGTCTGACACTTCTGTTCTTTTTCATTTCAACCTCCTCTTTTTGCAGTCTTCCCCATTTTTGTCTTTTGGGGTTTTTTTGTTAGACTATTTGGAGTCATCTTGACTTTTCTCTTTCCTTCATATCCTAATAAATCTTGTACAAAGTTGTGAAGTCTGTTTTCAAAATATGTCCAGAATCCAACTGCTTTTGATCACCTCCAGCTTCTGCCAGCGTGGCCCAACCACCAATATCTCTTGCCTAGATTACTGGGATGCCTTCTGTCTGGCCTCTCTACTTCTGCTCTTGTCTACAATGTAATGACACAGCAGAGGGTTCCCTTTAAAACGTATACTGAATAAGAATTGTCACTCTGCACAAAACTTCCAATGATGTCCATCCATCCCTACAAGGTTGTGTGTAACCTGTGCCTCCTCTTACCTCTCCTCCTCCTATTTCCCCTGCTTGTACAGGTCTATCACTGGGCACCTGTCCTGGCCTCCCTCCACACTTGTTCCACTCCATCTCGGTTCTTTGTCTGTGCTCTTCTCTCTGCCTGGAGGGTCCATTCACCTAGAGTCCTCATGGCTCTCAGCTCTGTTCTTTTAGATCTCTCCTTGTTCTTGATCCACCCTTACTAGGTGGATCTCTGTTCTTTTAGATCCACCTAATAAGGGTATTAGTAAATTGTCTCTTGCCTATTCTGAGTAAAAGAGTGTACACATACAAATACAACATACTCTAATATACACACACACCCCAGCACCACACATACACACAGCAACATCACATATGTGGACACTATGTACACAAATACCACACACACGAACTACACCTGCATATGCAAACAATACACACATACAAAAAAACACATACACACACCACATACATGAACACCACACATACAGTCACTTCCTGGTTCGCTTGTCCTGTGTAAGGTTTGCCCTTGACAGCGTCACTAGGTGACAAGGTATAATTTTATTTTTCTTTCATCCTCTTTCTCTCCCACTGCTGTACCTCTAACATGTAGAGCAGTGCCTGTTGTTGGGTAGGCTTACTTAAAAGTTGTTTAATGAATGAACTGGATTTTTAAGGCTGTAAAGATTCAAACCAAATGTAGCTTCTTGACTAAATGGTTTCACAAAGGATTCTTAATGCTTTTACATTTAAATTGTTAGGTGCTGTCGAGTCAGCTCCAACTCATAGTGACCCTATGTGCAACAGAACGAAACACTGCATGGTCCTGTGCCAGCCTCATAATTCTTGCTATACCCGAGCCCATTGTTGTAGCCACTGTGTCAGTCCATCTCTTTGAGGACCTTCCCCTTTTTGTTGACCTTCCACTTCACCAAGCATGATAATCCTTCTCCAGGGAATGATCCCTTCTGACAATATGACCAGAGTAGGTGAGATGAAATCTCGGCATTCTTGCTCCCAAGGAGCGTTCTGGCTGCACTTCTTCCAGGATGGATTTGTTCTTCTGGCAGTCCATGGTACTTTCAGTAGTCCTCGCCAACACCACAAGTCAGAAGCATCATCTCTTCTTTGGTCTTCTTTATTCATTGTCCAGCTTTCACATGTATGTGAGGCAGCTGAAAACACCATGTCTTGGATTAGGTGCACCTTAGTCTTTAAAGAGACATCTTTTCTCTTCAACACTTTAAAGAGGACTTTTGCAGCAGATTTTCTCAGTGCAATACGTGATTTGATTTCTTGACTGCTGCTTCCATTTGTGTTGATTATGGACCCAAGTAATATGAAGTATTTGACAAATTCAGTCTTCTTTCCATTTATTATGATGCTGCTTATTATAGGTCCAGTTGTGAGGATCTTCATTTGACTAATTTCACTCAGCGTTATGTCCTCTAGGTTCATCCATGTCATGAGGTGTTTTGCAGATTCATTGTTGCTCCTTAACGTTGCGTAGCATTCCATTGTATGTACATACCATAGTTTGTTTATCCATTCATCTGTTGATAAGCAGTTAGATTGTTTACATCTTTTTGCTGTTGTGAATAACGCTGCCATGAGCCAAAACCAAAAAAGCAAACTCACTGCCGTGGAGCTGGATCCGACTCATAGCAACCCCTCCTTGGGCGAGGTGGTATCACTATGGAAGTAGATCGCCCAATCTTCCTTCCGAGGAGTGGCTGGTGGGTTTGAACTGCCAGCCTTCTGGTTAGCAGTCAAATGCATGGGTGTGCATATGTCTGTTGGTGTCATGGCTCTTACTTCTCTAGGGTAAATATCTAATATTAGGATTGCTGGATAATACTGTATTTCTATTTCCAACTTAAGGAAGCACCGTACTTACTGTTTTCCACAGTGGTTATACCCTTTTACACTCTGACCAGCAGTGTGTGAGGGATCCAGTCTCTCCACACTTTCACCAGCCTTTGTTGTTTTCTGTTTTTTTTTTTTTTTTTTTTAATCTTTTCTATTAACGCTGAGTTGAGATGATATTGTTGTTTTGATTTGCATCTTCCTAATGGCTAATAGTCCCTCAGTGGTCTAGTGGCTAGGATTCGGCGCCTTCACTGCTGTGGCTTGGGTTCAATTCCTGGTCAGGAAAACACTTTGGGAGCTCTGATAGCATAGTGGCTAAGGCACTTGACTGATAACCAGAAGGCTGGCGGTTCAAACCCACCAGCCACTCCTCAGAAGGAAGATGGGGCAATCTACCTCCGTAGTGATACTGCCTCGGAAACCCAAGGAGGGGTCACTATGAGTCGGGTCCGGCTGAGTGGCACATAACAACAACAACAACAACAAATGTCTAATAATCACGAGCATTTCTTTATGTGTTTTTTGGCCTCCTGAATGCCTTTTTTGGTGAAGTGTCTGTTCTTGTTCTTTACCCATTTTTTTAATTGGATTGCTTGTCTTTTTTTTTGAAGTGTTGAAATTTTTTGTAAATTTTGGAGATTAGTCCTTTGTATGCTGTATTGTAGGCCAACATTTTGTTTTCCTAGTCTGTTGGTTCTCTCTTTACACTTTTGACAAAGTCTTGATGCACATAAATATTTAATTTTTAGGTGGTTCCAATCTTTTAGCTTGCCTTCTGCCATCTGTGCATTTTTAGTTGTGTTTGATAGTATATTTATGCCATATGGTAGGGTTCCTAAGTTTGCCCATTTTTTCTTTGATGATCTTTATAGTTTTGGGTTTTATATTTAGGACTTTGATCCATCTAGAGTTTGTTTTGGTATATGGTGTGAGATATGGATCCTATTTTATTTTTGTGTAAGTGGCTATCCAGTTTTGCTGGCACCATTTGTTAAAGAGACTATCTCTTCCCTATTTAATGGGCTTTGGAGCTTTATCAAAAATCAGTTGTCTTTAGGTGGTTGGATTTACTTCTAGGTTCTCAATCCTGTTCATTTGGTCCATGTGTCTGTCTTTGTACCAATACCAGACTATTTGGACTCTGTGGCTGTTTTGTAGGTTTTGAGATTGGGAAGTGTAAGGCCACTTACTTTTTTCTTCTATAGTGGTATTTTGCTTATCTGAGGTCTCTTTCTTTATGAGAAAAAGAAAGAAGATACTTCTTTTAAAATAGCTATATGAAAGGAAATAATGGAAAGCATTTGTAGCCTCTGTGTAAAGCATTTGGAACAAATAACTACCATTTCATTTTCCTCATAATTGAAAATTTGTAAAAAAAAAAAATACTTATCAACATAAATCTCATCTCCTTTTTGTCATTATAGATGAGCTTTTCTTATTTGGTTATTCACAAACATTTGAAAGACTTTTTGGCATCAGTAGAATGTTTTCAGGCAGTGTTACCACAAAATGTGGTGTTGATGTTTTTGTTCCACAGATAGGGCCCATCAGTTTCTGTAAGCAAGCATCCTAGGTGGTGTCATTGGCTTGTGGTTTGGCCTGTGGTAGTTCTGCTGATGGCACTCCTGAATACTCTTCTGCATCATCTCTGAAGCCTTTTCATTAAAAAATAAAACTAAGTTAAACAAGCTTATTCCTGGTGGCGTAGTGCCTAAGGCATTTGACTGCTAACCAGAAGGCTGGTGGTGGCAGTTCAAACCCACAGCCACTCCTCAGAAGGAAGATTGGGCAATCTACTTCTGTAGAGATACCGCCTCAGAAACTCAAGGAGGTGTCACTATGAGTTGGGACCGACTTGACAGCAGTGAATTTTGGATTCCTGGCCTTAGCATTCAGTAATAATTTTATCTCCAGATAATTTAGTTGGTTGTAATTGGGTTTCCAAAGTTACAAAAAAAAATTGAATGCACATTTTTCTTTCCTTTCTGCTAGAGTTATGTTAAGAGTAAGAAGAAAGAGTTCTCTCTCTTTTGTGAGCCCACCAGAAGAAAGTTTATTGAATCAAATTTTTAAAGTTTAAAATGAACTATATTTTCTTTTGAGGAAAGGTAGCTACATACACATTTGATGAGATGACTTTCGTCATGGTGCATAATGCCTTATTTATCCTGTATTCTTGTAAGACAGGCAGCCATAAGTATGTGTTCCTGATTTAGTAGAACTTTGAATAGCTACAGCCAGTGTGTTTTAGACCTTAAAGGAATTTCCAGGGGTGGTGCTGCAGGTGCATCTAGTCCACTTGGTGCTTGTAGTCTAATGCTCACAAGATCATGTACATACTTACCAGTAGTGCTGCTGGGAATATGAGGTTATTCACATGAGGTTATTCCACTATTCTGTGCCTCTTTTATCCATTGCTTACTGTACTGTGTCAGTTGCCTTCAAATCAGCCTTCTATGGTTTCAGTGGCTGGTGTTTTGGAAGTAGATTGCCAGCCTTTCTTCCAAGGTGCCTCTATGTTGACTCAAACCTCCATCCTTTCAGTTAGCCACTGAGTGTGTTAACTGTTAACCCTTTGTACCACCCAGAGACTTCATATACTTCATAATTTCTTTTTAAAAAAATTTTTTTTTTGGGGGGGGAAGGGGGTACGTCACCTAAAATATTTCACAAACTTCTTTCTTAAACCTGTTTTAAAGATAATTTCATGAGTTAAGAATTTCATAAGTTAAGTAACTCAAATATATAGTTACTCTCTGTAGTGGATGAGGTATGTATGCTCGTTCATCCAGGGCATTCATTGGCTTTTGATGGCTCTGCTTTTGTAATCCGTGGTCATGTCTCTTACTTTATATGCTGTATCTAGTTCTCATTTCTATTCGTGGCATGCCTGGAGAACTCTTCCCTTTCTAATTGCCATTTCTCATTTGCTCTGTGTGGGGATACTACTAGGTAGCCAGATGTATTAGAGTTGTATAAAACTACCACATTCTTGCATCCAGCATATATTTATTCATTGGCTAGTGTTTACCAGACACAGGTGTAGATGACAGAGAGATAATAGTGCATATGAATCAATAATCCTTTCCTTCACAGAGCTTATATTTTGATGGATGATAGTTAACATGTATTGATATAATTGGGAAATATATGATGTATTGTATGGATTAAATCAGGTCACCTTCATAACTGCCCTGTGAGGTATGCATAAATATTTTCAGGATCTCAGTAAGTTTTTTAGGACTATTTTGGGTTTATGTGACCTCTCCTGTGTTTCCAGCTAACCTTTGGTAGAAGGTTGTCATTGTATTCATACAATTACATGTTTTTAATTATCTGTAGTATTTTATGTATAGGCCTTTCCTCCCTGCCTTACCTTCCCCATATTTGCACATCAAAGCATGTGGTTTGAAGTTTAAAGAAGAAATCTGAGCTGGGATTCTGCAGTGTTCTTTCAAGACAGAGTGTGTGGATAGTTGTTGCTTATTTTCACTTACTGTTTCTTTGCCTACTGTTAAAAGGATTCATTTTAGTAAAGGATATTCTGGAAACCTTAATGATTCTGCCCAGTGTTATAAACAAGTCAGACCCATGCTAGGGTTTGAAGTCTTCCTGGCCCTTTGACTTGAAATGTGGAGACCTTGATGTTTAGTTTGAAAATTTTTGATTAATAGTGTGGCCCATGGGCTCTGGGGAGGCCTATTTTGTTCTAAACATATCTCATCATGTATGTCACAAAAATGTTTTGTTTTTGTGTTTAAACAGGGAGCTTAAGTACCGAAACCAAACTAAACTCACTGCCGTCCAGTCGGTCCCGACTCATAGTGGTTCATCCTTGGGTTTCCGAGGCAATTATCTCTATGGAAGTAGATTGCCCAGTCTTCCTTCAGAGGAGTGGCTGGTGGGTTTGAACCTTTTTAGCCTTCTAGTTAGCAATCATATGCCTTAGGCACTACGCCACCAGAGCTTAAATACAGTATTACGTATTTTAGAAATTTCAGTAATCATTGGTAGCCCAGGAGTAACTATGACTTTCAAGAGGCAAATTATTGAAAATGAAGCTTTTCCTATTTGCTTACTTCAGACAAGTCTATTCAATAAAAAAACTCTTGAAATAGTGTTCTACTCTTGGTAATACTTCAAAATGAATAATTAAAAGAACATCTATAATATAGTCTTTATGTGCATAGCCATTATTTGCTCTCTCCAATTTTTTTTTTTTTTTTTTAGAAATTTTGTGCAAACCTATTCCATTCTTTCTGCGTGGACAACCCATTCCAAAACGAATGCTTCCACCTGAAGCACTGGTACCATATTACACAGATGCAAGGAATCGTGGTTATCTGGCGGATCCTGGTGAATTTCCTGCAGCAAGACTTGAACTTGCCAAGAAGTATGGTTATATTTTACCCGATATCACGAAAGATGAACTCTTCAAAATGCTCAGTGCTCGAAAGGATCCACGGCAGATCTTCTTTGGTCTTGCTCCAGGCTGGGTGGTGAATATGGCTGAAAAGAAAATCCTTAAGCCCAAAGATGAGAATCTCATCAAGTATTACAGCTCATGAGTCCCCTTCCAAGGGAGCAGTGTTGTTTGAGAATGCTGGAAAGGGACGGACACACACGTATTTCTCGTGGACTTCTCTAATGTCGTCTAATTCTCTAGATCTTAATGTTAGTTTTTGATGTAATCATGTGTCTTTTTTGTTTTTAATCTAAAAATAAAAATGCAATAAGCAAGAAATTGAATCTACATGGATCCTGTCTTAGTTAAAGATATAAACTCCCTGCCTGGTATTTTGTGACCAAGGTGGCCTTTACATTCTCCTTTGCTTAAATAAACTTTAGATAGGCTTCCTTTTTACCTTAGACCCCTGATAGTCCTCTTACCCCTGTCTAGGCACCTAACCAGAGAATCCCTTAGCACTCTATTTCTTCCCCTCATCCCTTTTGGAATCCAGGTAGCTGGAAAAAAAAGAAAGGAAAACCATTTGGAGCCCAACAGCCCTTATTGCAAACTCAGTAACTCACCCATCAATCACTACCCACCCCCAACATCTTTTAGTATTTTCCCACTAGCCTACTCAAGCCCTGCTGTTTTAGCAGAGTTGAGCTCAAACTTAGTTCTAGTCTCATCTGTCCTGTTGCAATAGACTTCTTTGGAAATAAAATCATCATTACCTGTTTTAGCATTGTTAGGTGTGTTTTTTAGTATCTTTGGAAGGAAGATTGTAATTAATTTAGGGCATTTCTAGTCAGATCTTTTCACCTGTGCCTTCTCTTGTTATGGTCACAAATCAGTATGAACATGTGAATGGAATGGGACTGATTTGTAAGGCCCGGTAGGCCAAGGCTAGAGCCCTTGTTACTAGGGAGCTGGTGGCCCCTTTTCATCAGTAATTCAAAGGAAATGCTGCCACCCAGTGTCAAGATGGTAAGCTCCAACTTGGAACAGTAAGATGAGGTATGCAAATTTAAGACTTTAAGTCAGATGACTAGCTTCTAAGTAGTGATATTTGGCAGCAAAATAGAAGATTAGAGAAACAAATTCCAAGTAAATTCATTTTCCCAGCTCTGTTAAGAGTGGAAAATAATGGTTAATGTAATTCAGTGACATAGATTATATTCTTCACATTGTGTAACCATTCTTCCACTCCTTTTCCAAGTTTTTCCTCCCCTGTTAACATAAACTTACTGTTCTCTAGATTTCCTATCAAGTTGCTGTTGTCAATTTATCCCATAGAAATAGTTTGTAAAGGAGCACAATGCTCAAGGCAGACATTACTAGTTAAGCTAAGCTTTTTGTTTAGTTTTAAAACTTCAGGGGACATTTTTGGTTTAAAGTTTAAAG
Source organism: Orycteropus afer afer (assembly GCF_000298275.1). Classification (NCBI taxonomy): domain Eukaryota; kingdom Metazoa; phylum Chordata; class Mammalia; order Tubulidentata; family Orycteropodidae; genus Orycteropus; species Orycteropus afer. The sequence goes on from NW_006921916.1 coordinate 3,205,662, forward strand.
ATTATCTCAGGACAGCTTAGGACAGTTTTTTTTTTTTTTTTTAATTTTGTGATTTTGGTGAAAGTTTACAGAGCAAATTCATCTTTTGTACAGCAGTTCACATATACTTTGTTTCATGACATTGACTGTAATCTCCTATAATACAACAGCTCTCTTCAGACATGTTCCCCATAACCCCCTCTTCCCTGTGTCCTTCCCTCCCATGCCCTCATGACCCCTGAGCTGTCTCCCTGTGCGTGCACAGCCTTTCTATTGTCCCATGATTGATCTCTCCAAGGAATGTATCTACCTAATGTGAATGTTCAGCTCATATGTCAGGGCAATAGTTTTTGGGGTTCTTCTTGCTTCCATGGTTTTATAATGTTTGAATTCCATACTCTATTCTGCATTTGCTGCCTTTTAATTGGTATTCTTCTATGGAATCTTAGCTCAAATGTTCAGTAATGGTAGCAATGGCACCATCCAGTTCTGGTCTCATGGTGTGGTAATTCAGTTTGTATGTCAACTTGGCAGGGCCTGGTTGAGTGGCTGGGCAGCTGGTGGTTATTCCCCATGATGAGACTGGCAATCAGCTCCATGGTGGGGGCTACCACAAGCAGCTGAGTAGATGCCTTTGGGATGTGGTCCGCTTCTTGTATAAAAGGAAAAGCCTTGGGAATGGTCTCTAGCCTATGGCACGCTTGGACCCTGCAAGTAGTCATGTCATTGCTCAGCAGCCTGCTATGCTCTGACGACCTTGGGACTTAAAATGGATTTAAGTTAATGGCCTGCCAAGTGGTTTGGTAACATCGGTACTGTGCCTTTTTACTTGTCAACTTTGGGGCTTCTCAGTCTCAGTAGCTGTCTGAGTGAAGAAATTCTTCTAGCTCTAGTGGGCCGGGAGCAGGAGGTAGAGCTGGACCCCACGGTTGTGGGGCTTTCACCTAGCCTCTAGAGCCTGGCACTTTGACAGGAACTATCTAAGGTGGAAACCTGTCAGAGAAAGAAAACTCAAATATTTTCCACTAATGGTGAGTGATAGAAAAGTGGTAAGGCAGACGACTTGCAAGACCCAGAAAAACAAAGCCATTTCAAACATTCTGGCTCTCACAGAGCCGTACTAGGAAACCAGAACACATGACAAATAAGGTAATTGAGTAGGGGAGGTAATTAGCCACACATTCCAATTCTCCCTTCTATTCCTGATTCTTTTCTCTGTTGCTCCAGTCGATTATAGAGCAATTGTTTGGCTTTGGTTGGCCACTTGTAAGCTTTTAAAATTGTAGGCACTGCAATCTACCTAGGAGGGAGAACTGAAGCACTAAACAGTTACTTGGCCAATTAACTGGAATGTCCCATGAAACCATGACCCTAAACCTCCAAACCAGGGAACCAAGTCAGTCCCATGAAGTGTTTGGTTGTATATAAGCAGATGCAGCAGCTATTTTTGTTGTCACTGTAAATATATCTACCCCAACTTTTGTGAATTCAACTTTTTACAGGTATACAGCTTATCTACAGCAATTACAGTGATCAGTTGTACAACCACATTCTGAATCAATGAGATTTTCCCATCATAAACTGAAACTCTGTGTTCCATAAACAATAATTTCCATCTTCCTCCCTCCCTCCTGCCCCATCACTAAACTTTGGTCTCTCTACATTTGCCTATTGTCTTTTACTGTAAGTGAGGTCATATAATACTTGTCCTTTGGTGATTGATTGTTTTACTCAGCACATCTTCAAGCTCCATTCATATTGTAGCATGTCTCAAGACTTCATTTCTCTTACTGGCTGAATAGTATTCCATTCTATGGATGTACAATAAACCCCACGAAAGCTGGAACTGTCTAAGGTGGAAACCTGTCAGAGAAAGAAAACTCAAATGTTTTCCACTAATGGGGAGTGATAGAAAAGTGGTAAGATTAAACCTTGTCAAAGGCAGAAAACTAGCAAGACCCAGAAAAACAAAGCCATCTCAAACATTCTGGCTTTCACAGGATTCACTGTACCACATTTTATTTATCCATTCATCCATTGATAGGCATTTGTTTCTACCTTTTGGCTATTGTGAATAAGGCTACAATGAACATGGTGTTAAACATCTCTTTTTGAGTCTGCTTTCAATTCTTTTGGGTATATACTAAGAGTGGAATTACTGGGTCATATGGTAGTTTTATTACTACATTTTGAGGAAATAACACTGTTTTCCACTAGCAATGGATAGGGGGTTCAAATTTCCTGAAATCCTTGCCAACATTTTTTTTTTCCTTATTCTTTTGGGTTATCCCAAAACCAAAACCAAACTCACTGCCATCAAGTTGATTCCGACTCATAGCAACTCCCTTTTGGGTTTCTGAGGTGATAAATCTTTATGGAAGTAGATTGCTCTGTCTTCCTTTTGAGGAGTGGCTGGTGGGTTTCAACTGCCAACCTTCTGGTTAGCAATCAAATGCCTTAGGCATTATGCCACCAGAGCTCTAGGGGCCATCAAATCAAATCTGACTCATAGCGACCTCATGCACAACAAAACACTGCCCAGTCCTGCACCATCCTCACAATCATTGCTATACTTGAGCCCTTTTTTGCAGCCACTGTGTTGATCCATCATGTTGAGGGTCTTCCTCTTTTTGGCTGACCCTCTACCAAGCATGATGTCCTTCTCCAGGTACTATTCCCTCCTGATAGCATGTCCAAAGTACGTGAAGTCTTGCCATCCTCACTTCTGAGGAGCGTTCTGGCTGTACTACTTCCAAGACATATATGTTTATTTTTCAGGCAGTCCATGGTATATTCAATGTTCTTTGCCAGTACCATAATTCAAAGGCATCAATTCTTTGGTCTTTATTCATTGTCCAGCTTTCCCATGCATATGAGATTGACAATACCATAGCTTAGGTCAGTCACCCTTTAGTCTTCAAAATGACATCTTTGGTCCTTGACACTTTAAAGAGGTCTTTGCAGCAGATTTGCAGCAGTTTCCAATGCAATATGTTATGTGATTTCTTGACTGTTCCTTCCATGGACGTTGATTGTGGATCCAAGTAAAATGAAATGCTTGACAAATTCAGTATTTTCTCCATTTATCATGATGTTGCTTATTGGTTCAGTTGTGAGGATTTTTATTTTCTTTATGTTGAGGTGTAATCCAGACTGAAGGCTGTAGTTTTTGGTCCTTATCATTAAATGCTTCAAGTCCTCTTCATTCTCAGCAAGCAAGGTGTCTTCTGTATATCACAGGTTATTAATGAGTCTTCCTTGAATCCTGATGTGTTGTTTGTCATATAGTCCAGCCATCCCAGAGGTAGTGAAATAATATCTTGTGGCTTTGATTTGTATCTCTCTGATGGCTAATGAGGGCGCTCTGGTGGTGTAGTGCCTAAAGCATTTATTTGACTGCTAGCCAGAAGGATGGTGGTTCAAACCCACCAGCCACTCCTCGGACAAAAGATTAGGCAATCTACTTCTGTAGTGATGTTGTTGTTGTTGTTATTTGCCGTCGAGTCGGCCCCGACTCATAGCGACCCCTCCTTGGGTTTCCGAGGCAGTATCACTATGGAAGTAGGATTGTCCAACCTTCCTTCCGAGGAGTGGCTGGTGGATTTGAACCACCAGCCTTCTGGTTAGCAGTCAAGTGCCTTAGGCATTATGCTACCAAAACTGCTTTGGAAACCCAAGGAGGACTCGCTATGAGTTGGATCTGACTCCACGGCAGTAAGTTTGGTTTTTTGGTTTTGTATGGCTAATGATGCTGAGCCTTTTTCCATGTGTTTGGTGGCCATGTGAATATCTTCTTTGGTGAAATGTCTATTCAAGTCCTTTGCCCATTTTATAATTGAGTTATTTGTCTTTGTTGCTGAAGTTTTATATATATTTTTATTATTAGATTGTTATTGGTTATATGGGTTCCGAAGATTCTCTCAGTTGGTAGCTTGTCTTTTTACTTTTTTGGTAGTCTTGATGAACAAAAGTTTTTAATTTTTATGAGGTTCCATTATTTATGTTGTCTATTGCTGTTTGTGCTTTTGTTATTTTATTAGATAACCCATTATTAAAAGCTAGGCTCAATAGTGTTGCCCTTGCATTTTCTTCTAAAAATTTTATGGTTTTAGTTTGCACATTTAGGTCCTTAATCCATTTTGAATTTGTTTTTTTGCATGTGATATGAGTCATAGATCCTGTTTCATTTTTCTGCATATGGAAATCCAGTTTTCCCAGAATCATTTATTATAGAGACTTTTCTTTTCCCATTGAATGGAATTAGCACCCTTTTCAAAAATCAGTTGACTATAAATGTGTACATTTATTTCTGGACTCTCAGTTCTATTCTGTTGGTCTGTATGTCTATTGTTATACCAGTGCCAGGCTGTTTTAATATGATGTATAATATGATTTTAAATAGGTGTACAATATGATTTTAAATCAGGAAGTGTTAGTACTCCTACTTTGTTCTTCTCTTTCAACATTGCTTTAGCTATTTGGGGCCTGTTATCTTTTATATAAAGTTGAGGGTTGGTTTTTCCATTTCTGTAAATAAGAGTGTTGGAATTTTGATTGGGATTCCATTAAATTTATAGATCTCTTTGGATAGTACTGGCATCTTTACAATATCAAGTTTTCCAATCCATCAACAAAGAACATCTTTCCATGTATTTAATTAAGTCTTCTTAAATATTTTTCAGCAGTGTTTATAAGTTCTTCCATCTCTAAATTCATTTCTAAGTATTTTATTCTGAAATGCTATTGAAAATGGAATCATTTTCCTAATTTCTCTTTCAGATACCAACTGATTTTTTTTTTGTTGACCTTGTATCTTACAACTTTGCTAAATTCCTTTATTAGCTCTAGAAGTTTCCTTTTGGACTGTGGGATTTTCTACATATAGGATTATGTCATCTGTGAATAGAGAGAATTTCACTTCTTTTCAAATCTGGATACTTATTATTTCTTGGTTTTATCTTACTGCTCTGGCTAGGAATTCTAATATAGTATTGAAAGGAAGTTGTTCTCAATTTCAAAGGGAAACTCTCAGCCTTTCTCCATCAAGTATAATGTTGGCTCTTGGCTTTTCATAAATGCCCTGAATTGTATTGAGGAATTTCCTTTCTGTTCCAATCTTCTTGAAGGTTTTAATCTAGGAAGGCTGCTGAATTTTATCAAATGATTTTTCTTCAGCCAGGGAAATGACCATGCATTTCTTTTCCTTTGTTCTATTGATGTGGTGTGTTATATTGATTGATTGTCTCATGTTAAACCATCCCTGCATTCCTGAAATAAATCCCACTTGGTCATAGTGTATGACTCTTAATATGCTGTTGGATTCTGTTTGCTAGTATTAGAATTTTGCATCTTTATTCATAAGGAATAGTGTTCTTTACCTATGGTAGCTTTGTTTGAGTTTGATATCAGTAACATTTTTTTTTTTCTTGAAGAATATAAACACTTTAATTCCAATTGTTATAATTTTACTTGTGTGATAGGTTTTGGAGACATTTGTCTTTCAGTCATTTCAAATGATTTTAAAATATTGCTCAATGATTATATAAGCCATAAAAACAGTTTGAAATATGAAAATTTAACTTAGTTAATGTAAAAGATTCAGCAGTAAGTAAGCTTATTTGACTTTCCAAAGATATACCTGAATCTTATGAAAGTTTCATTAATTCATGATAATTCTTCAATAGTAGAAATAAAATAATTCTTAGTCATTTATTTTCTTAAAGTTGAAAAAGACCTAAACCATTTCATCTTTTTTTATTTGTCTATCTTATATACTGCTAACTGTGCTAGAAGAAAAAGACCCCAGATTCAAATATTTCATCTAAAGAACCTTTTATTAAGCTTTAAACAGGACAAAGACAAAAATAAAGACAATCATATGGATGAGGGAAACCTTCAGCATGTAGCCAGTACAGAGGCCAATGGAATCCACTGAGTTACAGTCATGATATTCATTACATATGATAGAGAACAAAGGAAGTCATAACAAAATCATGAGTGGTGGCAGGTCAATTCATCACTCTTGTAGGTGGGATTATAGGAGTGGAGAAAGGACCATGATTGAGATCTGCACATAATCGTAGGTTAAAAAAATGTTATAGGGTTGATTCAGGGGTTTTTGATTACCTGGCTATATGATGGTCAGGATATGACTCATGATGTGACCCTGGATCATAGTAACCAGAACTCCAACCTTTAACTTAAATTGGAGAACATGCATCCAAATGCCCATTTTCGGTAAATGCCCAGGCAATTCCCTAGTTATTTGTGTGAGCATCTTTCTGCATAATCTACTTTCAACTACATTCTTCCTGAGGGCAAACTTACCCTTCCTGCGTTTGCACTGGACTTGTCTAAGCATAGCCACATTGCTGGGTTAATGGTCTGCCAACACTGGGAAAATAACATAGAGAACTCAAATGGCATCTGAACTTACGTCAAGACTCAAAATGGAGTCAGGGTTCCTGCTGTAGACCACAGCCTTCCACAAACCAGATGCTTTAGTTTAAGCTCTAATGCTTAACCTGGATTGAATTTCTAATTTATGTACTTTAATTTAGTCTTTAGCCAGGATTATGTAGTTTGGCTTGTTATCAAACTGTTCCTTTGGCTTGTTAAACTATTTTGAAACCTAGGAGAATTGTGTCTAGGACCATTTTATTTAATAGCCATCTATAAATTTCAGAGTATAGGCAAAATTTTTGAAACATGATTGTTTTTCAGAGGTCGCAAATAAATTAGTATGTTAGGAGTGGATTGGGCTCCATTAATAGGAAACCCCAAATCCCAGCGACTTCAATGAGATGAAAATTCCTTTTTTCTCACACTAAGGAATAACAGAGATCAATTCAGTGTTGAGTGCAGGCCCTGCCCCACAAAGTGTCAGAGCCAGGCTTCTCCCTGCTCATCCCTCCCCAGCTCAAGGGTGAGAAGCCCATCTTCATGATCCAAATTACAATAACCAGCACAACAAATAACCAGTCACTGTCCAGTTAACTCTGACTCCTGATGACCTCATGTGTGTCAGAGTAGAGTTGTGCTCCACAGTTTTTCCAGTGACTGATTTTTTTTTTTTTCAGAAATAGAAAGCCAGGCCTTTCTTTCGAGGCACCACTGGGCAGACTGGAACCTCCAACCTTCTGTTAGCTTCTGAGCATGTTAACTGTTTATACCACTCAGGGACTCTATGACCCAAATGGATGGAGGGTGTCAAAGAGTGATCCAGTTTCCCTTAAAAGAAGGTTGCTAGAAGCTGCCACACAGAATTAGGCTTATATTCTATTGACCAAAATTTGAATACCATTCCACTTTTCTGCAAGGAGCCTGAAAAATGTGGTATTTGAGAGCTTACATTCTCAGCTAAAACATTCTTTTACAAGGGATGAACAAGAGTGGATATATTGGACAACCAGCAAGTAGATTTACACATTTTAGGTATTGACCAGACTTCAATCCTGAGATTAATTGACTTACATTAGGCAAACATCAGAGAAAGTGCAGAATTCTTTAATTCTGTGTTCAATAGCATATGCACCATTGTGGAATGCTGGGTTCTTTAAGATATAACAGACATAAGTTGGTTAATTCATCAATCTTTTTTTTAATTGTAATTTGGGTGAAGATTTACAGAGCAAATTCACTTTCCATATAGCAGTTCACATACACTTTGTCTCATGACATTGACCACAATTTACCACAGCTCCCCTCCCACTTCCCTGTGTTCATCCTTCCATACCCTCCTGCCCCCTGAGCTGTCTCCAGGTGTATAAGCAGACCTTCTTTCTCCCATGATTGTTCTCTCCAAGGAGTGTATCTACCTCAGGTAAATGTTCAACTCATATGCCTGTCTTTTGCTTCGCTGGAAGCCAC
>NW_006921916.1:3213954-3215254 GCF_000298275.1 Orycteropus afer afer
AATTGAGCTTGATGTCCCCTGCGCTATGGTCCTGAGCCCACAGGTTCAACTACTCGGTCCCTCTGGGTAGCTGGCTGTGACCAAGCAGTGACTACCATCTTGCCTCTTGTCAGCTCTACTATACACCTGGGAATTCAGATCATACACATAAACTTATAGGACAATTGTCTGCCAACCCTATACTTGTTCTTGGGTATGCTCCCCACTTCATAGACATAGCTACTAGTTCAGTCTGTCCACCCATCTGTCCACCCATCTATCCACCCATATGCCTTCACTGACAACAAAGATGAACCCTTTTGCACATCCAGTATTGCGTTATCTGTACCTCCCATGTACCTTTCTATGTCTTTCTCTTCCTCAATACCACCATATTGATCACTCAAATTTGATACATTGCCCTTCTCTTCACCCAAATCAATACTTATCTTAATCTATCTAACAGTGTTCCCTCCCCTCTCCCCCCACCCCTGGTAACCAACAAAGAAAATTTCCTTCCTTAGATAAACCTTTCCTTGACTTTTACAATAATGCACTAACACAATATTTGTCTGTGATTGACTTACTTCACTCAGCATAATGTCCTCCAAATTCATCCACATTATGTGGTATTTTGCAGATTCTTTCACGTTGCATAGTATTCCATTGTGTGTATGTACCATAGTGTGGTTAGCCATTCCTTGGTTGATGGACACCTAGGTTGTTTCCATCTTTTGGCTATTGTAAATAGTGCTGCGATGAACATGGGTGTGCATATGTCTATTCTTGTCATGTTTCTCATTTCTTTAGGATATATACTTAGTGAAGGAGTGGCTGGGTCAAATAGTATTTCTAATTACAACTTTTGAAGGAATTGCCATACTGCTTTCCACAATGGTTGTACCATTTTACAGTCCCACCAGCAGTGTATGAGAGTCCCGATCTCTCCACATCCTTGCCAGCAATTGTTATTTTCTGTTTTGTTGAACTTTGCTACTAGTGCTGGAGCAAGATGATATCTCATAGTTGTTTTGATTTGCATCTCCCTAATAGCTAATGATCATGAGCATTTCTTCATATGTTTGTTGGCCACTTGAATACTCTGCTTGGTGAAGTGTCTTTTCATGTCTTCTATCCATTTTTGAATTGGATTGTTTGTCTTTTTGTTATTGAGGTGTTAGAGTTTTCTATAAATTCTGGAGATAATTCCCTTGTCAGATATGTCATTAAAAAATATTTTTTCCCAATCTGTAGGTTCTCTTTTGACTCTTTTGGAGAAGTTTTGGGAAGCACATAAAAATTTAATTTTTAGAAGGTCCCA
>NW_006921916.1:3228918-3230555 GCF_000298275.1 Orycteropus afer afer
TGGCCTTGGGGTTACTGGCAAGTAGAACCTGTTCCTAAACCCCTGGAATCTTGGAGAGTGCTGTCTCTTTAAATATCCAAAATGGTCAAGCCTCTTGTAAACATTCAAAATGGTGGTGCCCTCTGGACAGGCAAAAGTCCACAGCTCAGCCCGCCTTTCTCTTCGCTGGTGCTTCGTGTTTTATTCCCCAGCCACCAGAGCAGTCCTCTTTGCAGTCCCTGGCTAGCAGGGCTGATTTTTAGGTTAATTCTTGGCTCCTACCACCATTAGGCACTCTCCAAGCTGTCTGTGCCATGCTGTCAGGCTTGCTCAGGATTGCTGCCAGACCGCAGCTCTGTATGGCTCCTTTTTTGGTATTTTCATGCAAATTCTTCTGCTATTTGGAGTTTAGACCACTTCTATATTCTCCCCTTCAAGGCTCAGGGATCCAGGATTATCTTCTATGCCTGTGTTAATTAGTTTCCCTTTTCTTTGTTGAAGGGGTTCTGTGCAGTCTTTCTCCCTGTTCATCTTCTGAACAGAAGCTAATTAATCAATCTTAAAACCAAACTCACTGCTGTTGAGTTGATTCCGACTCATAGTGACCCCTCCTTGGGTTTCTGAGATGGTATCTCTACAGAAGTAGATTGCCCAGTCTTCCTTCTGAGGACTGGTGGTGGATTTAAACCACCAGCCTTATTTATTTTATTTTTATTGTGATTTGGGTGAAAGTTTACAGAGCAAATTCACTTTCCAGAGCAAGTTCACACACATGTTGTCTCATGATATTGACTACAATTTACCCCAATGCAACAGCTTCCCTCCCACTTCCTCCTAATAGTTACCTCTTCCCTGTGTCCATCGCTCTATGTACTCCTGCCCCCTGAACTGTCTCCCTGTACATAAAAAGCCCTTCCTTCTCCCATGATTGTTTTCTCCAAGGAGTGTATCTACCTCAGGTACATCTTCAACTCATATGCCTGTCTTTTGTTTGGCTGAAAGCCACAGGTATGGATTCAATTCCAGACCTGAAGGGCAGCTAGAGACCATAGTCTCAGTGGTGCCATGAGGCTCTATCAGACCAGCAAACCTGATGCCCTTTTTTTTCCCCTCAAATTATTTTGAATTTTGTTCTACATTGTTCTCCCTCTCTCTCTAGGATCTCCTATATAGATTCCCCTCCAAGTGGTTGAGAGTGGTAGGCGGGCACCATCTAGTTCTTCCGGTCTCGTGGTCAAATAACCACCAGCCTTATTTTTGAAGAAATGTTATAAGAAAGCACTGGAAACCATGTAAGAGTCACAATGCTTTCTCTGTCCATTTCTTCCTAAATGTTTGGGCAATCAAGCTAACACTTTCTATGTTAGGTGCTTTTAAAGGTATATTTGAATATAATGTATAGAGGGAGAGAAATGAGAGGTTGCAAAGAAATGTGCCCAGGTACAAAGGAAATGGTTTTCTTTCTTTTTTAAAATGTGATTTGCATGAAAATTTACAGAGCAAATTCACTTTCCATACAGCAGTTCACATACACTTTGTCTCATGACATTGACTACAATTTACCACAATGCAACCGCTCCCCTCCCACTTCCTCCTGACAGTAACCTCTTCCCTGTGTCCATCCCTCCATGCACTCCTGCCCCCTGAGCTGTCTCCCA
>NW_006921916.1:3230738-3231828 GCF_000298275.1 Orycteropus afer afer
GTGTGTGTGTGTGTGTGTGTGTGTGTGTGTGTGTTCTGGTTATCTAGTGCCACTCTGACAAGAATATCTACCACAAATGGGATGGCCTTTACAAACAGGAGTTTATTCTCTTACAGTTTGAGAGGCTAGAAGTCCAAGTTCAAAGTGCCAGGCTCTAGGGGCTGGGTGAAAACCCCTCAACCTTGGGCTTCAGCTCTGCCTCTTGCTCCCGGCCCACTGAAATTAGAGGCATCTCTTCACTCAGGCAGCTACTGCCCACTGAGGCTAACAAGCCCAAGGTCAACAAAGAAAATAGCACAGTCCCGATGTTATCAAACCACATGGCAGGCCAGTAATTCAAGTCCATTGTAAATCCCATGGTTGGCAGAGCATGGCAGGCTGCTGAACAATGACACGGCTACATGCAGGGTCCAAGCGAGTCATAAAAGCTGTTTTTTATATATAGGAAGCAGATTTCATACCCAAAGACAGCTATTCAGCTGCTCACAATAGATTCCACCATGAAATTGATTACCAGTCTTTTTATTATTATTATTATTTATTTTAAGAGCTTGTTTTACATTCAACATTATGTGTACATTTAGTTTCACTCCCCATTTACCATGTCCAACCCTAATCCAGTCTCCTCCCCTCCCTACCCAGTAACCCTTCCCCGTGCCCCTCATATTTATGCAATCCTGTTTGTCCTGCATTTCCTCAATTTGAATGTTAGTCTTCTGGTGCCCCATGGTCTATTGCTCTAAGAGATGTGTTACCATAGAGTATGTGGGTGTGTCATTCTGGGTTGAGTTGTCTGTATGTACATCTTGTTAACTATTGTGATGAGAGCCAGCCCCTGGGGGTAAGTTTTATTCCAGGGTCAGAATGTATTCCAGGGCTATAGAATTAGGGGTCTCATCAGATTACATCTGACCAGTAATTCTGGTCATTATTGAGTTTTTGGATTTTGTTCCACATTTTTCCTCTCACTCTATCCAGGATCTCCAGATTTGATCCTTTCCTGAGTGGTTGGGATTGGTAGCTGGGCACCATCTAGTTCTTCTGGTCTCAAGGGCCATTGTGTCCTATGGCTGATTGCTTCCAAATGCCC
>NW_006921916.1:3232052-3240841 GCF_000298275.1 Orycteropus afer afer
GCCCTTCCTTCTCCCATGATTGTTCTCTCAAGGGCATGTGTCCACTTGAGGTAAATGTTCAACTCACATACCTGTACTTTGCTTGGCTGGAAACCACAGGTGTGGTCTCAATTCCAGACCTGAAGGGTAGCTAGGGGCCATAGTGCATGGTTTTTTTTTTTGCATTCTTCTTTGCTTCTGACACTAGAAGATTGTTAGCTGCATCTAAGATGGATGTTTGAAAGCTTTTAAGACCCCAGTCGCTACTCACCAATGTAGGATGCAGAACAAGGCTTTTATATACTTTGTTGCACCAATTGAGTCTGGTGTTCCTCAATACTATGGTCCTGAGATGGTAGATCTATTGGCTCTCTCTCCCATAGTATTTGGGTGTCTGTGAAGGATTACTCTGTGTCTGTCTTCTATTGTTTCTGTAAGGATTGCTGGTATTTTGTATCACTGGTGTTTGTGCAAGATTAGCCTCAGCTGAATCTATCCTTGGTCTAGAGTACACTCCTGTTCACTGACCCCCATCTGATCCTCTCAGGTGTTTATGTGTTTATTTGTAGCCTGCTGTTTGGTGTTAATGGTAATTCAGTATTGTGGACACATTGGTTGGTATTAGCATTTGTTGTCTATTGATTACCAGTCTTATCACGGAGAATATGACATCCAGCTGCCCAGCCACTCAACAAGGCCCAGCCAAGTTGACACACAAACTTAACTACCACAGTTCTGCCCCTTGTCAACTTGGCACCGGTACAGATCTCCAATGGGTGGCATCTGTACAGATCTCCTTCACTGGGTGACTCCAGTCCCCTAGTTCCTGAGTGGGGACCTCACCCCGTTGGCCTGGTGGGCCTCATTCCTCTCCCTCTTGGGCATGGCTGCCCTGCCCCCTCACTCTTGGGCAGCGGCTATGGCTCCATCCCTCTGGCCCACATGAACGAGCAGCCCCACACTCCAGAATCAAGTTGGTGAAGGTCTAACTATTTGAAACCTAGGGGCCTATGATGGTTCTACCCCCAGAGGCCACAGTCCTACCCTTTGAGGTTAAGGAAGCTCTGCTTCCCATTTTCCTTGGTCACTCTGCTTCTGCTGATTAATGCTAAAGGAAACCCACTCCACCAGAAATCTTCCTGCCCCCAAAGCACTCAGCTTTCTTGCTCTGTGGGCTGGCCAACCTGCTACTCCATTTCAAGCTGGACTCTTCTACCAGTTAATGACTGAAGGCAACCCACTCTACCAGGAAGCTGCCTGCACAATGGTATCCAGCTTTCTTCTCTGTGGGCTGGTAAGTCTGTTGCTGTTTAATACTGGTCTCTGGGTTCTGCTCCTGCCATCTTTCATGCCATATTCTGGGGTCTCTCTTCTAGGGTCTCAGGTCAAGGACACACTCCACTCCTGTTTCCACATTTTAGGCATCTGTCAAAGCAGCACCCCACTTTCTCGGTACCATATTCTGTTCTGGTTACCTAGTGCTGCTCTGACAAGAATATATCACAAATGGATAGCTTGAACAAACAGGAATTTATTTTCTTACAGTTTGGAGGCTTTAAGTCCGAGTTCAAAGTGCCAGGCTCTAGGGCCTGGGTGAAAGCCCCTCAGCCCTGGGCATTAGCTCTGCCTCCTGCTCCTGGCTCACTGAAGCTGGAGGGTTTTCTTCACTCACACAGCTGCTGGCTGCTGAGACTGACAAGCCCAAGGTTGACAAGTAAAAAGGCACAGTCCCGACATTACCAAACCACATGGCAGGCCATTAATTCAAGTCCATTGAAAGTCCCAGGATCGGCAGAGCATGGCAGGCTGCTGAACAACAACACAGCTACATGCAGGGTTCAGTGTGCCATAAGGTAGAGACCATTCCCCAAGGCTTCTGGTTGTATACAGGAAGCAGACCACATACCCACCGGCAGCTGCTCAGCTGCTTATAGTAGATTCCATCATGGAGTTGACTACCAGTCTCATCATGGGGACTACTACACCCAACTGCCCAGCCACTCAACCAGGCCCAGCCAAGTTGACACACAAACTTTAACTACCACTATTTAAAAACATAATATATATATGTTTTTAAATTTTGTATATAACACCAAACCAGACTCACTGCCATCGAGTTGATCCTTGACCCCTCCTTGGGTTTCCAAGGTGGTATCTCTATGGAAGTAGATTGCCCAGTCTTCCTTCTGAGGAGTGGCTGATGGGTTTGAACCTCCAGCTTTCTGGTTAGCAGTCAAATGTCTTAGGCACTATGCCACCAGAGATCCCATTTTATACATATATATATATGTGTGTGTGTATATACATATGTATGTGTTTGTGTGTGTGTGTATATATATATAAATAAAAATAAATAAATAAATAAATAAATAAATATATTTATGTATTTAAAGTCACTGCTGAGAAAACACCAAAGAGCTTTCAATCATTATAAACATAGTTCATTCTTGTTTTGCCAAGTGATAATAATAAAGTGTAAAAAGTAAAAAGGAAAAGTACATATTCTCTTATTGTTGCCTGTCCCTGACCTACTTCACAGAGGTAACAAAACCACTACTAGTTTGGGGTCTTTTCCTTTTTCAATCAAATCAGAATATATTTTGTACACTGTTCTGAACTTGCTTTTTAAATCTAATGTGTTTCAAACATCTTTTTTTTTTTTTTTTTCTGACTACTTTCTATCAGGGCATTTAAACTGCGGTCCTTTATTCTTAAACCATTTGGATGGAATCCATTAGACAAGTCATTTCACCTTTTGTGAAAGAATATGGTGACAATCTTCTAGAAGAGTTGTGTAAAATGACTCCTAAAGTCCTTTTCAGCATGTTAATCAAGACATTGCCTTGGGCTGAGGAGAGCTTTGTTAATCAGCCTATTTGCACAGAAATGAACTTCCTAAAATTTAAACAGAACCCAAAAGATATTTTTTTGTGTGTATCAGAGTATACTGGCCTTTCTCTAGGTAAGTTATTCCTTGCCTTATTTGTGCTGCAGGTTTTTCTTTTGTGATTCTGTTCACAATTGTCCTTTTGGAGGGGCTAGTACTAGTTCAACAGGAAAAGTTCTTAATCTGAAATGGGGGAGGAAGTGAGTCATCTAAAGGTAGACAATACAGGCAACTATGTCCATCATGTCTCAGGACGTACTCTTGAGAGCTTAGATTTCCTTTCTTGCTCTGTGTATTATGACTAAGTTACCCTGAGCAGCCATTTTAGATGAAAACAATAGATAGGCACACACAGGCTGATATATGGATTTGCTTACTTGTGGTTGTCTTAGGTGGCCTACAGGTGACAGGAAATGGGGATAGAATGATAAAAGGAAGAATGAAAACAGGAAACAGATGTGTAGTGATGTGTAATGCTTGCACAGTACTTAACTGAGTGGGCATGGGCTTAGTCACAAACAGCTGTATCCTGGTCTTAATATTCTAATTGGATAGATAATTTTTAGCTCATATAAGCATGTCACAAAGCTTGGCCAATCTGTTTTACAAAGGTAATCACTGTACAGCAGGGAGACTCAACTTTAATTATGTAACACTGGACTCTATGGTGCTGGTATGCTGTTGTTTACTCTCATGCCACTTAACAAGGCTAGTGAGAGAGACTGTATTGTCAGATAGGAGCTTGATCTTAGGAATTCATGTCACTTGGAAATTTAAATATAAAAGCAAGAAGGCTGAAATCCATATCTTAGTCCTTTCCTGACAGCTTCAGCCTGTTCTCTGGCTAAGGGGTCTATTTGTGTCCATAACCAGAAAACTTGAGTTAGTATGCCTTAAAGAAAGGTTTTTTAACTCCTAAGATAAACAACTCCTATAGATTTCCTGTTTATTGAGTTTCTGGGATTTCCCTCTTTTAAAAAAATGTTACTCTCTGTTCTATGGAAAATGGAGTGACTGCAATAAGAAGAAAAATGTCATGTAATCTCAGTATAATCCAACTTAGTTTTGTGCCAGAATAAAGTGCAGTCTCTAATATTTCCTTTTTCAATCAAATCAGTATATATTTTGTACACTGTTCTGAACTTGCTTTTTAAATCTAATGTGTTTTAAACATGTTTTTTTTTTTTTTTTTTCCTGACTACTTTCTATTAGGGCATTTAAACTGTGGTTCTTTATTCTTAAACCATTTGAAATGGAATCCATTAGACAAGTCATTTCACCTTTTGTGAAAGAATACGGTGACGATCTTCTAGAAGAGTTGTGTAAAATGACTCCTAAAGTCTCTTTCAACATAATGATCCCAGAAAAACTGTCTTTCTGGATGTTTTCTGGTGAAATGCTGCATAATGGAAATAGCATAGCCCTCCACGTCGCCAAATCTGGATTTTCATCTAGGTTTCAACAGCAGCTTTATGACCTTGGACAAATCATCTACTCACTATGTGCTCAGCTGACTCATGTGTGAGATGAGGATAATGGTATCTACCTTACTCTATAAGGAGCACTGATGGCACGATGGTTTAGTGCTTGGCTGCTAACCGAAAGGTTGACAGTTTGAATCTACTCAGCCATACTGTAGAAAAAAGACCTGGCAATATGCTCCTGTAAAGATTACACAACATAGGTAACTTTATGGGACAGTTCTAACCTATCACATGGGATTGCTATGAATGGAAAATGTCTCAAATTTCCTACCACCACCACCAACCTCTCTCTATGGTAGGGAGGACTCAAGAGGTAATCTGTACAGGGACACCAAGCCTAGAGAGCCACTTGAGAGCATTTTGCTTGGGCTTAAACCCCAGTACTGGCTGTGTGGTCCTGGATGGGTTACTTAACTTCTCTGTGCTTTAGTTTCCTCATCTGGAAAATGGGATAGTGATAGATCTTAACATATCTAGTCATTATGAGGACTGAAAGAAGTCTATATTCATAAAGCATTTATAACAAGTGCTGTCCAAGTGTTCATGAATTATATATCTTTTATAGTCCCTTTTCTATGGTAGCAATTCTATAAATATCATTTATTATTTCCTTTACTCCTTAGGAGTTTCATATAGTTTGTGATCAGACTTTAGATTGTGCTGTGGTTGTTGTTAGTTGCTGTTGGATCAGCTCTGAGTCATGGCAACCTTGTGTGTAACAGAACAAAGCATTGCCTTATCCTGCACCATCTTCATGATTGTTGATAGATTTGAGTCCATTGTTGTGACTATTGTCACAATCCATCTCATTTCCCTGATTTTCACTGATCTTCTACAAACACAATATCCTTTTCCATTGATTGATTTTTCCTAATGTTAAAACAAAAATCATATTATGCCAATAATAGAAATTCATAGAATTTATTGACTAGGTGATTTGCAAACTGGAGTAACATTTAGACTGGAGAGTTAAAAATGTTCAGAAGATGAGAGAACCTCCAAACATTCTTGTACTAAATCTTATCGGCACTGCCATGGGAAAAAAGTTCAGAAGAGAACTGATAAAAAAATTTGTGGTCAGGAAAGATTTTCATATAGCATTCTTGAAGAACAATTAAAATAACTACTGATTTACTTTAAACATAGCTCCCAGTATAACCCTTGGAGTCTGTTTCCCAAATTCTTCAAAAGAGCACAAAGCTCAATGTCGAAGATCTTAACTAGTTTATCTAGACCATTGTTTGACTCAGAAGTTGGTTTTAAACCAAACCAAATCAAACTCACTGCCGCTCCGACTCACAGCGACCCCTTCTTGAGTTTTCAAGGTGATATCACTATGGAAGTAGATTGCCCAACCTTCCTTCCGAGGAGTGGCTGATGGGTTTGAACTGCCAGCCTGCTGGTTAGCAGTAAAATGCCTTAGGCACTACGCCACCAGAGCTCCCAAGTTGCTTTTAAGAACCATTTTTTTCAAGGCTCAAGGTTCAAAAGGACACCTAAGGGCAGTGGAGTGTGTGGATTACACTAACTTCTATGAAAGCCAGAAAACTGGATTTTAGAATTAGAACAATTTCTCACTTATGACATGTCCAAAGTAACTAAGCCCAAGTCTCACCCTTGTTTCTAAGGAGCATTCTTGTTGTATTTCTTCTAAGACTGATTGTGCTACTATCTCTTTTTAAACATATGCTAAACTTTGGTGTTTTTTTACCAGGACCTACTGAGACACTACATTTTGGAGAGGCAGCCTGGAAAGAATGGAACCACGAACAGGAAGAGTAAGTTAAATTTCTGACTTAGTCATGATTTGTTTTATAAAATTTATGAAAGGAGCTTACCTATCTGGAAAAAGTATTGAAGTTCAGAGTAAAAAAAAATTAAATATTATCTGATTCTAAAAGTTATACATATTGAAGAAAACATGAAAACTATAAAAAAGGGAAGAGGAAAACAATGATAATCATTTCCGATTTTGGATATGTCACTCTGGCCTTTTTCTGTTTTCCTATATGTAGATACACCTATTTTTAACTTACACAAATTATGGTTATTGTGTTTATCTTTTAGAATAGATTTATAAACACTGTAGTAATTTAAATTTCTTATATATTGACATAGGAACTCTGGTATTACAGTGCGTAAGGCACTTGACTGCTAACCAGAAGGCTGGTGATTCAGACCCACCAGCCACTCCTAGGAAGGAAGGCTGGGCAGTCTACTTCCATAGTGCTACTACTGCCTTAGAAACCTAAGGAAGGGTTGCTGTGAGTCAGGTCTCACTCAATGGCAGTAAGCTTGGATTTTGTTTTTTATATGTAGAGACATACACATTTGAAGAATTTATTGTTTAAAAGATATTTAAATGGAAGTATCAGGTCTGTTGTAGGGTGCTGTTAAGGTGATACTGACCCATCACAACCTTATGTACAACAGAATGAAATACTGTCTGGTCCTGCACCATTCTCACAATCCTTGCTATGCTTGAGCCCATTATTGCAGCCACTGTGTCAATCCATCTCGTTGAGGGTTTTCACCTTTTTCTCTGTCCCTCTGATTTACCAAGCATGATATCCTTCTCAGGGACTGGTCCCATCTGACAGTATCACCAAAGCAGGTGAGATGGTCTGGCCATTCTCCCTTCTCAGGAGCATTCCAGATGCACTTCTTCCCTCAGTAGTCTTCCTCCTGTCATAGGTTTCCATAATGTGTGTCTCACAGAACTCATGAACTGCCATGGGAATGGCTTATTCAATTTGGTTGTGGAAGCTAGCAAGTCCCAAATCTGTGGGTCAGGCATCATTCTAGAGGGTTATCCTCACTCCTGTGGTTGCAGGGGCTGACAAACCCCAATCAGCAGTTAGACTATTGGTTCACAAGGCTGTAGAGGCTCATGAATCAGGTCAGATGATAGGCTGCTTGTTCAAGTCCCAAGAACCAAAGATCAGATGGAGATGAGACAGATGCAAGATCCAGAGTCAGAGACAGAACTTTGCCAGAGCATTCATATATATATACAGGATGCAGACCATGCCCTCAAGGAAACTAAGGATGATGACTTGAGTCATACCCTCTAGTAAGCCTGGAACTCAAAATACATCCCACCCTAATCCTGCCTCATTAACATAACAGACAACTCACTCCAAAATGGAACCATAACCACAGGTATAGAGGCTAAGATTCATAATACTTTACAAAATGGAGGACTATGGCTAGAAGGGCTATGTTAAGTAATTCAGTGCATTACAATGGATTTACTTCTGGATTCTCCCTTCTATTACATTGGTTTACATGTCATTGAGTGAGTACTAGGCTATTTTGATTACTGTGGTTTTATAGTATGTTTTGAGATAGGGAAGTGTGAGGCTTCCTGCTTTGTTCTTCTTTAACATTGCTCTGGCTATTCAGGGCCTTTTTCCTTTCCATATAAAGTTGGTGATTTGTTTTTCCATTTCAGTAAAGAATTTGTTGGAATTTGAATTGGAATTGCATTTTATCTATACGTTGCTTTGGGTAAACCAAAAAAACCCAAACTCACTGCTGACTAGTCAATTCTGACGCACAGCGATCCCTCCTTGGGTTTCTGAGGCGATATCTCTACGGAAGTAGATTGCCCAGTCTTCCTTCCAAGGAGTGGCTGATGAGTTTGAACCACCAGCCTTCTGGTTAGCACTCAAATGCCTTAGGCACTATGCCGCCAGTGTAACATAATATTTCATTGTGTACATGTACCACAGTTCTGTTATCCATTCTTATGTTGATGAACACCTAGGTTGTTTCCATCTTTTTGCTATTGTAAATAGTGCTGTGATGAACATGGATGTGCATATATTTGGTCTTGTTCTGGCTTTCACTTCTTTAGGATGTATACCTAGTAATGGGATTGCTGGATCAAATAGTATTCTAATTCCAACTTTTTAAGGAATCAACATACTGCTTTCCCCAGTGGTTGTATCATTTGACAGTCCCACCAGCAGTGTATGAGAATCCCGATCTCTCCATATCCTTGCCAGAATCTGTTATTTTCTATTTTGTTGAACTTTGCTATTAGTGGTAAGAGAAGACGGTATCTTGTTTTTTGTATCTCTCTAATGGCTAGTGCTCTGGTGGTGTAGCCTTCTTCCACTGAAGGAAGATTGGGCAATCTATTCCCTATTGATACTGCCTTGGAAACCCAAGGAGGGGTCGCTATGAGTCAGTTCTGACTCAATGCCAGTGAGTGAGCACAAGTGAATGACTAATGATCTTGAACATTTCTTCATGTGTTTGGCTACCTGCATATCCTCTTTGGTGAAGTGTCTATTCATGTCCTCTGTCCATTTTTCCATCTCATTAATTCTGTCTTCCATTGCATCAATTCTTCTCCTTTGCCCTTCCAATGTGTTATCTAGTTCTGACAATTTAGTATTAATCTTTTGGATTTCTATCTGTAGATTTAGAAT
>NW_006921916.1:3242225-3247145 GCF_000298275.1 Orycteropus afer afer
CTACTTCTGTATCCTTCCCTTCAAGGCTCAGGGGTCCAAGATTATCTTCTGTGTCTGTGTCAATTGATTTCCCTTGTCTTTGTTGAAGAGGGTCTATGCAGTCCTTCTGCCTAGTCCGCCATCTTGCCGGAACTCCCCTCTGTCCATTTTTGAACTGGATTTTTTTGCTTGACAGGCTACTTATCCCATTAGGGCCCCTAAATTTGTCCCTAATTTTTCCTTGAGGAACTTTATAGTTTTAGGTTTCATATTTAAGTTTTTGATCCATCAGGAGTTAGGTTTTGTGTATGGTGTGAGGTATGGATCTTGTTTCAATTTCCTGCAAATGGATATCCAGTTTTGCCAGCACCATTTGTTAAAGAGACCATCTTTTTCCCATTTAATAGATTTCAGCCCTTTGTCAAAAATCAGCTGACCATAGGTCAATGTATCTATTTCTGGGTTCTCATTTCTATTCCACTGGTCTATGTGTCTGTAATTGTACTAGTATAGGCTGTTTTGACTACCGTGACTGTGTAGTAGGTTCTGAGATCCGGGAGTGTGAGACCTCTTACTTTATTCTTCTTCTTCAATAGTGCTTTGCTTATCCAAGGTCTCTTTCCTTTCCATATAAAATTAGTGATTGGTTTTTCCATAGTTTAAAGAATGTTGATGGGATCTGGATTGAGATTGCATTGAATGTATAGATTGCTTTGGGTAGTATTGCCATTTTCACAATGTTCAATCTTCCTATCCAGGAGTATGGTATGTTCTTCTATTTATGTAGATCTCTTATTGTTTCTTGAAATAGTGTTTTGTAGTTTTCTTTGTATAGGCCTTTTATGTCCCTGGTAAGATTTATTCCCAGGTATTTTATTTTTTTGGTAGCTACTGTAAATGGAGGCACTCTGGTGGCATAGTGCCTAAGGTGTTTGATTGCTAATCAGAAAGCTGGCAGTTCAAACCCACCAGCCACTCCTCTGAAGGAAGATTGGGCAATCTACTTCCATACAGATACCACCTCGGAAACCCAAGGAGGTGTTGCTATGAGTCGAATCGACTGGACACCAGTGAGGTTTTTTTTTTTTTTTTTTTTTTTTTTGGTAAATGGTGTTGATTTCCTTATTTCCTTTTCAGCAATCTCTTTGCTGTTGTAGAGGAATCCAACTGATTTTTATATGTTGATCTTGTATCCTGCCACTATGTTAAATATCTCAATTAGTTCCAGTAGTTTTTTTGCTGAGTCTCTTGGGTTTTCTATGTATGGAATCAGATCTTCAGTAAATAGTGATAGTTTTACTTCTTCTTTATCAATTGGATGCCTTTGATTTCCCTTTCCTGCCTTATTGCCCTGGCTAAGACTTCCAGTACAATGCTGAACAGAAGTGGCAATAGAGGGCATCCTTGTCTGGTTCCTGTTTGCAAGAAGAATGGTTTCAGTCTCTCTCCATTGAGAATACTGTTGGCTGTTGGTTTTGCATACATGCCCTTTAAGATGCTGAGCAATGTCCCTTCTATTCCTATTTTGCTGAGAGTTTTGATCAGGAATGGGTGTTGGATTTTATCAAATGCCTTTTCTGCATCAATTAATACAATCATGTGGTTCTTTTCCTTTGTTTTAATTATGTGATGGATGATGTTTATTGTTTTTCTAATGTTGAACCATCCTTACATATGCGGTGTGAACCCAACTTGGTCATAATGTATTATTTTTTTTGATATGTTGTTGGAGTCTGTTGGCTAGGATTTTGTTGAAGATTTTTGTGTGTATATTCATGAGGGATCTTGATCTGTAGATTTCTTTTGAGCTATATCTTTGCCTGGCTTTGGTATCAAGGTTATGCTTGCTTCATAAAATGAATTTGGAAGGATTTCATCCTTTTCTATATTCTGGAATAGTTTGAATAGAACTAGTGTCAGTTCTGATCTGAATGTTCAGTAGAATTCTCCAGTGGAACTGTTGGGGCTAGGGCCTTTTTTTGTTGGTAATTTTTAAATAACCTATTCAACATCTTCTTTTGTTATGGCTCTATTCAAATTTTCCACCTCTGTCTGTGTTACTTTAGATAAGTAGTATGTTTCTAGAAATCTGTCCATTTTTTCCAGATTTTCATATTTATTGGAATATAGTTCTTCATTGTTGTTTTTGTTGTTATGTGCTGTTTAGTCATCTCTAACTCATAGCAACCTTATGTACAACAGAACAAAACACTGCTGGATCCTATGCCAGCCTCATGATACCTACTATACCTGAGTCCATCACTTCAGCTACTGGGTCAGTCAACCCATCTTGTTGAGGACCTTCCTCTCTTTTGTTGACCCTCAACTTTACCAAGCATGACATCCTTCTCCAGAGAATGACCCCTTCTGAAAATATGACCAAAGTAGGTGAGACGAAGTCTGGTCATTCTCACTTCCAAGGAGCATTCTGGCTGCACCTCTTTCAGGACAGATTTGTTAGTTCTTTTAGCAGTCCATGGTACTTTTAGTATTCTTCACCAACACCACAAATGAAAAGCATCAACTCTTCTTTAGTCTTCCTTATTCATTGTCCATCTCTCACATGCATATGAGGCGATTGAAAATACCATGGCTTGGGTTAGGTGCATCTTAGTCTTCAAGGAGATATCTTTGCTCTTCATTACTTGAAAGAGGTCTTTTGCAGCAGATTTGCCCATTGCAATAAGTCTTTTGATGTCTTGACTGCTGCTTCCATTGGCGTTGATTGTAGAACCAAGTAATATGAAGTCTTTGATAACTTCAGTCTTTTCTCTATCTACCATGATGCTCCTTATCGGTCCAGCTGTGAGGATTTTTGTTTTCTTTATATTGAAGTGTAATCCATACTGCAAACTGTAATCTTTAATTTTCATCAGTAAATGCTCCAAGTCATCCTCACTTTCAGCAAGCAAAGGTGTGTTGTCTGCACATCTCAGATTGTAAGAAGCCTTCCTCCAATCCTGATGCCATGCTTTTCTTCATATAGTCCAGCTTCTTGGATTATTTGCTCAGAACACAAATTGAATAGGTATGGGGAAATGTACAACCCAGATGCATTCCCTTCCTGATTTTGAACCATGCAATATCCCCTTGTTCTGTACAAATGACAGTCTCCTGGTCTATGGACAGATTCCTCATGAGTACAATTAAGTGTTCTGGAATTCCCATTCTTCTCAATGTTATCCACAATTTTTTATGGTCCATACAATCAAATGCTTTTGCATAGTCAATAAACAAAAGAATGTTATCTTTCTAGCATTCTTTGCTTTCAGCCAAGATCTATTTGACATTAGCAATGATTTCCCTTGTTCCACGTCCTCTTCTGAATCCAGCTTGAATTTCTGGAAGTTCTCTGTCAATATACTGCTGCAACCATTTCTTTTTTTTTTTTTTTACATTTCTGTCTCTCTCTCTCTCTCTCTCTCTCTCTCTCTTATTTGAGTGAAGACTTACAGAGCAAATTCACTTTCCATACAGCAGTTCACATATACTTTGTCTCATGTCATTGACCACAGTTTACCACAATGCAACAGCTCTCCTCCCACTTCCTCCCCATAGTTACCTCTTCCCAGTGTCCATCCCTCCATACTCTCCTGCCCCCTGAGCTGTCTCCCTGTGCATAAGCAGCCCTTCCTTCTCCCATGATTGTTCTGCTGCAACTGTTTCTGAATTATCTTCAGTAAGATTTTAGTTGCATGTGATATCAATGATATTGTTTGATAATTTCCACATTCTGTGGGATCACCTTTCTTCAGAATGAGTACAAATATGGATCTCTTCCAGTCAGTTGGCCAGGTGGCTGTCTTCCAAATCTCTTGGCATAGCTGAGTGAATGCCTCCAGTGTGCCATCCATTTGTTGAAACATCTCAATGGGTAATCCATCAATTCCTGGAGCCTTGTTTTCTGCCAATTCCTTCAGTGCAGCTTCAACTTCTTCCTTCAGTACCATTGCTTCTTGATCATATGTCACCTGAAATGGATGATCATCTACCAATTCTTTTTGGTATAGTGACTCAGTGTATTTCATCCATCTTTGATGTTGCCTGCATCATTCAACATACTGCCCATGGAATCTTTCAATATTGCAATTCCAGGCTTAAATTTTTGCTCAGTTCTTTCAGTTTGAGAAATGCTGAATGTGTTCTTCCCTTTTGGTTTTCTAACCAGGTCTTTGCACATTTCATTATAATAATTGACTGTCTTTTCAAGCTGCTCTTTGAAATCTTCTTTTCAGCTCCTTTATCCTGTTGATTCTTCCATGCCCTTTAGCTACTCTCTTCTGACATCCATTTTGGTCTTTTCTTCCTTTCCTGTCTTTTTAATGACATTTTGCTTTCTTCATGCATGACATTCTTGATGTCATCCCACAATTCCTCTGGTTTTTGTTCATTAGTGTTCAATGCATCAAATCTATTCTTTAGATGGTCTCTAAATTCAGGAGGGATATAATCAAAGTCATATATTGGCTCTCATGGACTTGTTTTAATTTTCTTCAACTTCAAGTTGAACTTGCATATGAGCAGTCAATGGTCTGTTCCACAGTCAACCCCTCACCTTGTTTTGGCTGAAGATATTGAGCTTCTCCATCGCTTCTTGCCACAGATATAGTCAATCTGATTCCTGTGTACTCTGTCTGGCAAAGTCCACGTTTGTGTTGTTGAAACAAGGTGCTTGCAATGAATAAGTCGTTGGTCTTGCAAAATTCTATCATGCCATCTCCAGCATAATATCTATCACCAAGGCCATATTTTCCAACTACTGGTGATTCTTCTTTGTTTCCAACTTTTGCATTCCAATCACCACTGATAATTAACACATCTTGATCACATGATTTGTCAATTTCAGACTGCAGAAGTTGGTAAAAATTTTTATTTCCTCATCTTTGGCTTTCATGGTTGTTGTGTGAATTTGAATAATAGTAGTATAAACTGGTCTTCCTT
>NW_006921916.1:3249888-3250401 GCF_000298275.1 Orycteropus afer afer
GGACTAATACAATATTTGTCCTTTTGTGATTGACTTATGTCACTCAGCATAATGTCCTCCAAGTTCATCCACATTATGTGGTGTTTTGCAGAGTCTACGTTATTCTTTAGCGTTGCATAGTATTCCATTGTGTGAATGTTATCCATTCCTCAGTTGATGGACACCTAGGTGCATCTTTTGGCTATTGTAAATAGTGCTGCGATGAACATGCATGTGCATATATCTGTTTTTGTCATGGCTCTCACTTCTTTAGAGTATATATCTAGTAATGGAATGGCTGGGTCAAATAGTATTTCTAATTCGAACTTTTGAAGGAATTGCCATATTGCCATTCCTGCTCTTTTACAGTTGCAATTTGCTTAATATATCTTTTTCCAACCTTTGATTTTTAGTCTATTATTGCCTTTATCTGTAAGGCATGTCTCTTGTAGGCAGCATATTGATGGGTTTTGTTTTCTTATCCAATCCAAGTTCTGTAACTACACAGTCTTTTCCCTCTTTTTGTTTGTAGTT
>NW_006921916.1:3253546-3259139 GCF_000298275.1 Orycteropus afer afer
TGTTGAAGAGGGTCTGTGCAGTCTTTCTGCCTAGTCCGCCATCTTACCGGAACTCCACCATGCCATTCTTCTTCAATTTGTCATTCCCTGCATAGTAGATCATATGATTGTCTGATTCAAAATGGTTAAATATAGTCCATTTCAGCTCACTAATTCCTAGGATATCCATCTTTATGCATTCCTTTTCGACAACTTACAATTTTCCTAGATTCATACTTTGTACATTTCACGTTGCAATTATTAATGGATGTTTGCGGCTGTTTTTTCTCATCTTGAGACATGCCACATCAGCAAATGGGGTCCTGAAAGCTTAATCTATCCACATCATTAAGGTTGGCTCTACCCTGAGGAGACAGCTCTTTTCCAGTCATATTGTGAGTGCCTTATGTCCTGTGGGGTTCATCTTCTGGCACTATATCACACAGTGTTTCAGGGCTATTCATAACTTTTTCCAGTAATATATCAGATAGTGTTTCACTGTTATCGATAAGGTTTTCACTGGCCGATTCTTTGAGAAGTGGATGGCCTCTTCTGAGTCTGTCTTAGTCTAGAAGTTCTGCTGAAACCTGTCCACCACAGGTAACCCTGATGGTATTCGAAACACTGGTGGCATAGCCTCCAGCCTCATGGCAATACTCAAGCCACCACAGTATGACAAACTGACCAACAAGTTTGTCTCCCCTAGCTGTTCTACACTGCTGTGCTCATTTCCTGGTCTCCCCTGCCCCGCTCACTTACCTGGTCTGCCCCCAGGGCAAATATCCCGCTTCTGCTGGTCCTGGGGCTGGCTTACTGCATCCTGCACCTGGGGTGGCTTCATAGTATCTTCATAGTATTCTGTTGGTTCTGTTGTGACATTACCCAGTTCATTTCTTATTCATGTTATTTGTATTCTCTCCCTCTTTTCCTTTGTTAAATTTGCCAGTAGTTTTTCACTTTTATCTTTTCAAAAAACCAACTTATATTCTTCTTGATTTTTTCTATTGTCTTTCTATTTTCTGTTTCATTTATTTCTGCTCGAATCTTTATTACTTCTTTTCTTCTGGTGACTGCAGGCTTTTTTTGCTGCTCTTTTTCTAATTGTTGGAGATCTTGGGTTAAGGTGTTGATTTTGGGTCTTTCTTCTGTTTTGAAGTGTACATTTATTGCTATAAATTGGCCTCTGATCACTGCTTTTGCTGTGTCTCAAGGATTTTGGTATGTTTTCATTCTCATTTGATTCAAGGAATTTTTTAATTTCATATTTTATTTCTTCTATTACTCAATCATTTTTAAAGAGGGTGTTACTCAGTTTCCATGTGTTTGCTCCTTTTACATCAATCTTTCTATTGTTGATTTCAAATTTGATAGCATTGTGATCTGAGAAGAAACTTTGCAATATTTCAATGTTCTTAAGTCTTGCTTGAAAGAATTTATATTGTGGTGTTATTGAGTGAAGTGTTCCATAAATGTTTATAATAAGTTGGTGGGTTGTATGGTTTAGTTCTTCTGTGTCTTTGTTGAGTTTCTTTCCAATTGTTCTATCTTTGATTCAAAGTGGTGTATTAAAGTCTCCTACTATGACTGTAGCAGCTCTGATAGCATAGTGCCTAAGGCACTTGACTGCTAACCAGAAGGCTGGCGGTTCAAACTTACCAGCCACTCCTCAAAAGGAAGATGGGGCAATCTACTTCCATAGTGATACTGCCTTGGAAACCCAAGGAGGGGTCGCTATGGGTCGGGTCTGACTCAACGGCACATAACAACAACAACTATGACTGTGGACTCATCTATTTGTCTTTTCAATTCTATTAAAGTCTGATTTATGTATTTTGGGGCTCTTTCATTTGGAGTATAGATCTTTGTTATTGTTATGTCCTCTTGTTCAATATATCCTTTAATCATTATATAGTGTCCTTCCTTGTTTCTTGTGGTGGTATTTGTCTTAAAGTCAATTGTATCAGAAATTAATATTGCCACTCCTGCTCTTTTATGATTATCATTTGCTTGATATATCTTTTTCCAATCTTTGATTTTTGGTCTATTTTGTCTTTGTCTCTAAGGTGTGTCTCTTGTAGACAGCATATTAATGGGTTATGTTTTCTTATTCAGTCAGCAAGTCTCCATCTCTTGATTGGTGCATTTAATCCATTGGCATTCAGTGTAATTATTGATGAGTTTGAATTTGTTGCTGTCATTTTTTTATGTGTTGTTTTGTGGAGTTGCTGATTTCTTTGTTATATATAATTTTCTGTGGTGAGCTCATTTTGTTTATTAATCATGTTAATCATGTTCCTTCATTGCTATTGTTTTCGCATTTGCTGAATATTTGTGCTTGTCCTCTATTTTTTTTTTTTTTGATGTGAAGGTTTATCATTTTTGTTTGAAGTTACCCTGTGATTTATAATTTTCTTCCCAAGTTTAGAAGAGTATGCTCAATCTTGCAGTTGTCTTGACTTCCCTACCATTTAGAAGTTCTGTAACTATACATTTTTTTTTCTCTCTTTTTGGTTTGTAGTTGTCCTCCTTTATCAATTGATGTCTCTGGTTCCCTGTTTTCAATATTGTAGGCTTTTTTACTTTGGATACATCCATAACTGGGTTGGTTTCTGAATTATGTCATCATGTGTGTTAATAGTCAGTTGTTTGCTGTTGTTGGTTCTCTATCTACAGGACTCCCTTTAGCATCTCTTGTAAGGTTGGTCTGGTTTTAACAAATTCCCTTAATTTCTACTTATCTGGAAATGTCCTAATTTCACCACCATATTTGAGGGATAATTTTGCCGGGTATATAATTCTTGGTTGGAAAGTTTTTCTTTCAGGCTTCTACATATACCATTCCATTGCTTTTTTACCTGCATGATGTCTGCCAAGAAATCAGAGCTTAGTCTTATTGGTTGCCCTTTGTAGGTGACTTTTCATTTTTCCTGTGCTGCTTTCAATTCTTTCTTTGTCTTTCATTTTGGTGAATTTGATGATGATATGTCTTGGTAATTGTCTTTTAGGGTCTATCCAGTTTGAGGTTCATTGGACTTCATGAATAGATATATTTTCATCTTTCATCACCTCAGGGAAATTCTCTTCAAACAAATCTTTGACAATTTTCTCTGTGGTTTTATTTGTCTCTTCCTGTTCTGGAATTCTGATTACATGTAGCTTCTTCCTCTTAATGGCATGCCATATGAATCTTAGGCCTTCTTCATTTTGTTTTGATCTTTTCTCTGATTGATCCCTTTCCAAAGGAGTATTGAAGTATTTGTCTTCAATCTCACTAATTTCTTCCATTGATTCAATTCTACTTATTTGCCTGTTCAATGTGTTATCTATTTCTGAAAATTTAGTATTAATCTTATGTCATTTCTAATTTTTCATTTATTTTGTCATTTTGTTCTTGTATTGTCTTCCAAAATTATTCTAGGGTTTTGTCTGTGTTTTCCTCAATTTTGTCAGTCTTTTCCTTGGTCTGTCTCTCAATCTGTTGAAGGTACCTAAATAGAATTCTTTTGAATTCCTTATCAGGGAGTTCCAATGCTGCTTCTTCCTCAGGGATATGTTCTGGGTCTGTATCCTGGTCCCTTGTTTCTCTTGCTTTATCTTGCTGTGGACTGTGATGGTTTGTTGTCTCTGAGACATTGTGATGTTTTTGTATTCATATTTAATTGGTGATTGTATGTTGGACTGATTCACCCAAGATTTTCATTTTCTTTGTTTTCTTGGGATGTATCTGAGTAAGCAGGGTACTGTGTTCTCTTCTAGTTGGCAGCACTCATGCACTCACCACCTGTCTCCTTTCCAGTCATCAGCCTCCTATATGTTTGTGCTGTCCTCTACAAGTGGAGCCAATTCATAGGTCCCTGGAATGCAAACAAAAATGCTGTCGCTTTAAATATCCAAACCACCACTTATAAACATTCAAAATGTTTGCCCCTTCTGTACAGCCTAAAGGCTGTAGCTTACTTTGTCTCCTTCTTTGCTGTTTCCCTTTTTAGTCATAAGCCACCGGTGCAGTTGTCCATGCAGCCCTTGCTGAGCAGGGATGATTTTTAGGTTAATTTTCAGGTCCTTCCACCACTAGGAAATATTCAAACTGACTGTGCCATCAGCATAGCTGACAGTCTGCAGCTCTGTTTGTCTCCTTATTCATTGTTTCCCTTCAGGTTCCTCTACTAGTTGGTGTTTAATCCCCTTCTGTATCCTTTCTTGCAAAGTACCAGGCTCCAGAATTATATTCTCTATTTGTGTCAATTGCTTTCTCTTTTCTTTGTTGAAGAGGGTCTGTGTAGCTTGTCTGCCTATTCTGCCACTTTACCAGAAGCTCTTCCAATAGTGTTTTATAGTTTGCATTATATTGGTTTTTTACATCTTGGCTAGGTTTTTTCCTAGGTATTTTTTCCTTTTGGGGGTTATTGTAAATGGTATTGTTTTCTTGATTTCCTTTTTGGATTTCTCATTATTAGTGTAAAGGATTTTTTTGTGTTGATCTTGTACTCTTGCTGAATCTTTCAATTAGTTCCAGTAGTTTTCTTGCTGAGTCTCTTGGTTTTTCTATGTATAGAATCTTATTATCTGCAAATGGAGAGTTTTACTTCTTCCTTTCAAATTTGGGTACCCTTTATTTTCCTTTCTTGCTTTATTGCTCTAACTAGGACTTCCAGTACAAAACTGAATAAGAGTGGCAATAAAGGTCATCCTTGTCATGTTCTTGTTCTCAAGGGGAAAGCTCTCAGTCTTCTTCCATTGAGAATAATGTTGGCTGTTGGTTTTGGATATATCTCCTTAGTTATGTTGAGGAATTTCCCTTCTATTCCTGTTTTGGTAAGGATTTTTACCAAGAAAAGGGGTTGGATTCTTTCAAATACCTTTTCTGCATTAATTGAGATTATCATGTGATGCTTTTCCTTTGTTTTATTTACATCATGAATTATGTTGATTGATTTTTGGATGTTGAACTACCATTCCTGGTGTGAATCCCACCTGCTCTTGATGTATGATTTCCTTAATTTGTTGTTGAAATCTGCTGAACAACTCCTTGTTAATTCATGTACAGGGTGTGCATGAGCACAATTAAGTGTTCTGGAACATTCTTTGCAATGTTACCCATAATTTGTTAGGATCTATACAGTAGAAGGCCTTTGTGTAGTCAATAATATTAGGTAAACATCTTTCTAATATTCTCTGCTTTTGGCCAAGATCCATCTACATCAATAATGATATCCCCTGATCTACCTTCTCTTCTGAATCTGGCTTGAACTTCTAGCACTTCCCTGTTGATGTATGACTGCACTTATTTTTCAATTATATTCAGCAAAATTTTGTGAGCATGTGATATTAATGATATTTTTTCATAATTCTGCATTCTGTTTGATTGCCTCTATTGGAATGGGCAGTTGGCCAGTCAGTTGGCCAAGCAGCTATGCTCCAAATTTCTTTTATTTATTTATTTGTATTGTGATTTGGGTGAAGATTTACAGTGCAAATTCACTTTCCATACAGCATTTCACATACACTTTAGCTCATGACATTGACCACAGTTTACCACAATGCAACAGCGACCCTCCCACTTCCTCCTGACAGTTACCTCTTCCCAGTGTCCATCCCTCCATGCACTCCTGCC
>NW_006921916.1:3260206-3264859 GCF_000298275.1 Orycteropus afer afer
TAGAATCATTTCTAATTTTTCATTTATTTTGTCATTTTGTTCTTGTATTTTCTTCCAAAATTCTTCTAAGTCTTTTTCTGTTTTCTTTGATCTGTCTCTCAATCCTTTGAAGATACCTAAAGATAATTCTTTTGAATTCCTTATCAGAGAGTTGCAATGCTGCTTCTTCCTCAGGGATGTGTTCTGTGTCTGTGTCCTAGTCCCTTGTTTCTACTACTTTACCTTGCTACTTTGTGTGGATAGTGATGGTCTGTTGTCTCTGAGACACTGTGATGTTGTTATATTTAGATCTCTGCTAAATGTTTGTGATGAGCATTTAAGGGTGAGTCAGGCTCTTCCTGGTGGTTGTTTATCCTTGGCCAGTTGGTGGAGAAGGAAGTGGTGGCTCTCACTCATTAAGTGGAGCTGTAGGAGGTTTGGGTGTGGTTGTGTTGTTTTGGCATGCTACTGTCTCCCACTCATTAGACAAAAACAGCAATTGAAAGACCATCTAAAAAGTAAAATGAAGTGGACAGAAATCACACCACATAAACACACAAGAACAATCATTGGGGGGGAAAAAAAAAAAGAAAGAAAGAAGGAAAAAGAAAAAGCATAAATAACCCCACAATATATGGGGAGGAGGCAGTAAGAGAAAAGAGGTAGAGTAGGAGAATAATGAGGAAAAAAATACAAAAAATGGAAAAAGAATAACAAGGAATGGGGTTAACCATGAGAAAGAAAAAATGGGAACCAGGAAACAGGCAAGAGAGTAAAAGGTATAAACTAGAACCTAGGAAGGGAACAATAAAGAATAATAATAAAAAGGATGAGCATAATAATAATAATAATAGCATTAATTTTAAAACAGACAAAATCAAACTGCAGGGGAAAAAAATCTGAGTAGGGCGAGCCAGAGCACTCAGGCTCAATCTGAGCACAGAGACTTGGATGGAATTCCTGCCAGTACAAAAGATGGGTAGAAGTGAAGGATGACCTTGCCTCCATTCACTGAGAGGGTGTGGGGTATAAGAGTAACAAGGGGATTATCACACCTTTCCAGTCTTTCACCTCTGGAATTTCCTTGCAGTCCCCAGCAAGTGGAGCCTATTCTTAGGTCCTTGGAATCTGAGAGAATGCTTTCGCTTTAAATATTCAAAATGGTTAAACCACTTATAAACATTCAAAATGGCTGCACCCTCTGGACAGGCCAAAGTCCACAGCTCAGCCCTTCTCCCTCTTTGCTGCTTCTCCTTTTATTCAGTGTCCTTCAGTGCAGTCCTCTATGAAGTCCCTGGCTAGCAGGGCTGATTTTTAGGTTAATTCCTAGGTCCTAACACCACTTGGCAATATCTAAGCTGTCCAGGCCGTCAGGATCACTGACAGACCGCAGTTCCGTATGTCTCCTTTTTTGGTGTTTTCATGCAAATTCTTCTATTGGTTGGAGTTTGGTCCACTTCTGTATCCTTCCTTTCAAAGCTCAGGTCTCCAGGATTATGTTCTGTAGGTGTGTCAATTAGTTCCCCTTTTCTTTGTTGAAGAGGGTCTGTGTAGTTTGTCTACTTATTCTGCCATTTTACTGGAACCCCAGATTCTGTCCCTTTTTTCCGTGGAGTCAATTTCCCAGATATATATTTTGATTTTTTTTTTTTTCTCCCTGTCTCAAGCTTGTCTTTTCATTTTCTTAACAGTTTTGAAGAGGAACTTTTAATTTGATATAGCCTTATTTATCCACTTTTTTTTTTCTTTTGGAGTTGGATCTAAAGAGATCTTTACCTCACAAAACTCAAACCAAACCCACTGCCCTTAGTCAATTTTGACTCATAGCTACCTTACAGGGCAGAGTAGAACTGCCTCACAAGGTTCCCAAGGTTGTAAATCTTTAAGGAATCAAACAGCCTCATCTTTTTTCACACAGTGACTAGTGAGTTCAAACTGCCCACTTTTTGGCTAGCAGCCAAATGCTTTAACCACTGCACCAGCATAGCTAATTACCTAACACAACGCCACAGATATTTTCTCCTATATTTCTCCCAGAAGTATTCTTAGTGTTAGGTTTGAAATTTAGATCTATTACACTTTTCAAGTTCATTTTGGTTTGTGGTATGAGGTATGGGTCAAGGTTCATTTTTTTAAAAATTGCATATACAGAAGGCTGGTGGTTCAAACCCACCAGCCAGCCACTCCTTGGAAAGAATGTTGGACAATCTACTTCCATAGTGATACCGCCTTGGAAACTCAAGGAGGGACTGCTATGAGTCAGGTCTGACTCAATGGCACATAACAACAACAATAAACATGCATGTCATCGTTCTAGCATCATTTGCTGAAAAGACAACCCTTCAGCAAAAATCAATTGATTATATGTATATGAGTATATTTTTGGCCACTTCTGTCCATTGATCTATGTATCTATTCTTTTGCCAATACTATACTATCTTGATTAGCATAGCTTTATGTTGTTAGTTAGGTGCATCAAATAGATTCTGACTCATAGTGACCCCATCGACAACGGAATGAATCACTGTCAGGTTCTGTGCCACCCATTATTAGAGCTACTCTGTCAATCCATCCTTTTGAGGGTCTTCCTCTTTTTCTCTGACCCTCTACTTTACCAGGGACTGGTCTCTCCTGACAACATGTCCAAAGTATATGAAATGAAGTCTTATCACCCTCACTTCTAAGGAGAAATCTGGCTGTACTTCCTCCAAATATAGCTTTATGTTGTTGTTGTTGTTAGGTGCCATCAAGTCACCTCAGACTCATAGCAACCCTCTGCACAGCAGAACAAAACACCACCTGGTCGTTGGCCAGTTCCATTATCCTTGCTATCCTTGAGCCCATCACTGTTGCCACCATGTCAATCCATCTTGTTGAGGGCCTTCTGTTCTTTCATCAACCTTCCACCTTACCAAGCATGACATCCTTCTCCAGGGAATAGTCCCTTCTGACAACATAACCAAAGTATGTGAGATGAAGTCTGGCCATTCTCACCTCCAAGGAGCATTCTAGCTGCACTTCCTCCAGGAGAGACCCGTCAGTTCTTTTAGCAGTCCATGGTATTTTCAGCATTCTTTGCCAACACCACAGCTCAAAAACATCAATTCTTCTTTGGTTTTCCTTATTCATTGTCCAGCTGTCACATATGAGCTGTCACATATATGAGGTGATTGAAAATACCATGGCGGACTTCTGGTAAGATAGCGGACTAGAAAGACTGCACAGATCCTCTTCAACAAAGAAAAGGGGAACCAATTAACACAGACACAGAAGATAATCCTGGACCGGTGAGCCTTGAAGGGAAGGATATAGAAGTGGACTAAACTCCAAGTAGCAGAAGAATTTGCATGAAAATACCAAAAAAAGGAGAGATACGGAGCTGCAGTCTGGCAGCGATCCTGAGTGATCCTGATGGCACAGACAGCTTGGGGAGGGCCGAGTAGTGGTATGATCTAAGAATTAACCTAAAAATCAGCCCTGCTAGCCAGGGACTGCATGGAGGACTGCTCCGGTGTCTGGGTGAATAAAAAGAGAAGCAGCAGTGAAGAGGAAGACGGGCTGAGCTGTGGACTTTTGCCTGTCCAGAGGGTGGCGCCATTTTGAATGTTTACAAGTGGCTTGATCATTTTGGATATTTAAAGAGACAGTGCTCTCCCAGATTCCAGGGGCTTAAGAACAGGTTCTGCTTGCCAGTAACCCCAAGGACACTCTGGACCTGGACGACTGAAAAGGTGTGACATTCCCCTTGTTACTCTTATACCCCACACCCACTTGGTGAATGGAGGTGCAGCTATCCCCACTCCCACCCACCTTCTAGGCCCACAGGAACTCCATCCCAGTCTGTGTGTTCTGACGGAGCCTGGGTGCCCTGCCCCACCATCCCCCAATTTTTTTCTTTTGCTCTTTCTTCTCTCTGGTTTTTAGTTTGCTTGTTTTTGTCTGTTTTAAAACTATTATTATAATTAATACTTTTGTCCTTTTTACTATTATTCTTTATTCTTCCCCTCCCAGGTCCTAGTATAAAGGTTTTTTTCTTTTCCTTGTTCCTGGTTGTAAAATATCTATCTATCTATCGATTGATCAATAGATAGATATATTTTTTTTCCTTTTCTTCTCATGGTTAACCCCATTCTTTGTTTTTCTTTTTGCATTTTTCCCATTTTTTTCTCTTCATTATTCTCCTTCTCTACCATTTTTCTCTTAGTGTGCTATCCCCAGATACTGCAGTTTTTCTTGTTTTTTTCTTCTTCTTTTCCTTTTTTTTTTCTTTTTGGTTACTGTTCCTGTGTGATTACATGGTGTGTTTTTTGTCCATGTGCTTTTAGTTTTTTGATGGTTATTCAATTGCAATTTTTGTCTAACTGAGTGGGAGACAGCAACAGTCTCTGTAAGACACAACTACACCCACACCTCATGCAACTTCACTTACTGAGTGAGCACCACCACCTCCTTCTCTACCACAGTCTCTGTAAGACACAACTACACCCACACCTCATGCAACTTCACTTACTGAATGAGCACCACCACCTCCTTCTCTACCAATGGGCCAATGATAAAAAACCACCAAGACGAGCCTGAATCACCCTTGGCTACTCTTCACAAACAGTTAACAGAGATCTAAATACAACAATGCCACAATATCTCAGAGACAACAGACCATCACAGTCCACACAA
>NW_006921916.1:3265719-3266418 GCF_000298275.1 Orycteropus afer afer
GACCATTAATACACAAGATGACATAACCCAGAAACCACAGCTATGGACATATCCAAAGTAAAATGAGTTTACAAGATTGTAAACAGGGAAACAGAGTCAGCAATTGGCAAGTGAGGACAACTACAAACAAAAAGAGGGAAAAGACTGTGTAGTTACAGAACTTCTAAATGGTGAGTAAGTTAAAAGAGTTGCAAGGTAGAATGTACTGTTCTAAACTTGGGGAGAAAATTATAAATCATAGGGTAACCTCAAAGAAAAATGACAAACCTTCACATCACAATAAAAAAGAGGAGAAGCACAAATATTCAGCATATACGAAAACAACAGCAACAAAGAAAGTGATAACATGATTCATAAACATAATGAGCTCAGGACAGAAAATAATTAGGAGCAAAGAAACCAGGGACATCATGAAAAAACACTAACAAAATGACAGCAACAAATTTATACATTTCAATAATTACACTGAATGTTAATGGATTAAATACACAACTCAAGAGATGGAGAGTTGCTAATTAGATAATAACACAATATCCATCAATATGCTGCTTACAAGAGACACACCTTAGAAATAAAGACAAAAATAGACTAAAAATCAAAGGTTGGAGAAAGATATATCAAGCAAATG
Organism: Orycteropus afer afer; assembly: GCF_000298275.1. NCBI lineage: Eukaryota > Metazoa > Chordata > Mammalia > Tubulidentata > Orycteropodidae > Orycteropus > Orycteropus afer. Next base: position 3,266,348 of record NW_006921916.1, read on the forward strand.
GCGACAGTAAAAGAGCAGGAGTGACAATATTAATTTCTGATCAAACTGACTTTAAGACAAAAACCACCACA
>NW_006921916.1:3268726-3275257 GCF_000298275.1 Orycteropus afer afer
TCAAGGAAAACCTAGGGGAAAATTTAAGGGCCCTAATATATGGCATAAATAGACTGTCAAGTATAACCCAAAATGCACAAACAGCAGAAGAGAAACTAGATGAATGGTACCTTCTAAAAATCAAATTTTATGTGCTTCCAAAGACTTCTCCAAAAGAGAACCTACAGATTGGGAATAAATATTTGGCAATGACATATCTGACAAGGTACTTACCTCTAGAATTTATAGAAAACTCCAACACCTCAATAGCAATAAGACAACAATACAGTTAAAAAATGGGCAGAAGACATGAATAGGCACTTCACCAAAGAGGATATTCAAGCCGGCAACAAACATATTAAGAAATGCTCACGATCATTAGCTATTAGAGAGATGCAAATCAAAACAACAATGAGATATCATCTTCCTCCAGCACTAGTAGCAAATTTCAACAAGACAGAAAATAACAAATACTGGCAAGGTTGTGGAGAGATTGGGACTCTCATTCCCACTGCTGGTGGGAATTTAAAATGGTACAACCATTGTGGAAAGCAGTATGGTGATTCCTTCAAAAGCTGGAATTAGAAATACCATTTGACTTAGCCATTCTATTACTATGTATATATCCTAAAGAAGTGAGAGCCATGACAGGAACAGACATATACACACCCATGTTCATTGCAGCACTATTTACAGTAGCCAAAAGATTGAAACAACCTAGGTGTCTATCAACTGAGGAATGGATAACCAAACTATGGTACATGCACACAATGGAATACTATGCAATGCTAAAGAATAATGTAGAATCTGCAAAGCACCACATAATGTGGACGAACTCGGAGGACATTATGCTGAGTGAAATAAGTCAATCACAAAAGGACAGATATTGTATTAGTCCATTATTGTAAGAGTCAAGGAAAGGTTTATTTATGGAAGGAAATTTTCTTTGTTGGTTACCAGTGGTGGGAGGGTAGAGTAGGGAACATTGTTAGATAGGTAGAGATAAGTCCTGATTTAAGTGAAGAGAAGGGCAATGTACCAAATGTGAGTGACCAATATGGTGGTATTGAGGAAGAGAAAGACATGGAGAGGTACATGGGAGGTACAGACCACAAAGATGAACCCTTTTGCACATACAGTACTGTGTTGTCAGTGAAGGCAAACATGGGTATATGGGTGGATAGATGGATGGACAGGCTGAACTATTAGGTATGTCTATGAAATGGGGAGTATATCCAAGAACATGTATAGGGTTGGCAGACAATGGTCCTATAAGTTTATGTGAATGAGCAGAATTCCCAGGTGTATAGTAGAGCTGACAAGGGACAAGGTTGTAGTCACTTCTTGGTGACAGCCAGCTACCCAAAGGGACCAAGTAGTTGAACCTGTGGGTTGGGACCATAGTTGCAGGGGACATCAAGCTCAATTGGCATAACATACTATACAAAACATTATTCCACCTCCTACTTTGGTGAGTAGCGAATGGGATCTTAAAAGCTAGCAAGCTGCCATCTAGATACAACGATGGGTCTCTCCTCATCCAGAGCAAAGAAGAATGAAGAAAACCAAAAATTTATGAAAACAACTAGTCCTAGAGACCAGTACATCATCCGATCTGCACCCTATACAACTATGAGACCAGAAGAACTAGATGGTGCCTGGCTACCACTGTCTTCCACTTGGAAGGGGATCTATGTAGGAGATCTTTGATAGAGAGGGAGAACAATGTGGAACAGAACTCAAATTCATTTGGAGAAAAAAAAAAGGGGTGGGTGGGACCATGTTTGCTGGTCCAATAGAGCCTGTTGGAACCACTGAGACTATGGCCTCTAACTGCCCTTCAGGTATGGAGTTGAACCCACACCTGTGACTTCCAGCCAAACAAAAGGCATATGATTTGAACATTTACCTGAGGTAGATGCACTCCTCGGAGAGAACAATCATGGGAGAAACAAGGGTTGCTTATGCACAGGGAGACAGCTCAGAGGGCAGGAGTGCATGGAGGGATTGACACAGGGAAGAGGTAGGGAAGAAGTAGGAGGGGAGCTATTGCATTGTGGTAAATTGTGGTCAATGTCATGAGACAAAGTGTATGTGAACTTCTGCATGGGAAGTGAATTTGCTCTGTAAATTTTCACCCAAATCACAATTAAAAAAAAAAAAGAAAAGAAAATACCACGGTTTGTGTCAGGTGCAACTTAGTCCTCAGGGAGACATCTTTGCTCTTCAGCACTTGAAAGAGGTCCTTGGCAGCCGATTTGCCCAGTGCTATACGTCGTCTGATGTCTTGACGGCTGCTTCCATTGGTGTCAATTGTAGAACCAAACAATGTGAAGTCTTTGACAATTGCAATCTTTTCTCCATTTATTGTGATGCTGCTTATAGGTTCAGTTGTGAGGATTTTAGTTTTCTTTATATTGAGGTGTAATCCATACAGCTGACTGTATTATTCAATCTTCATCAGTAAGTGCTTCAAGTCATCCTCACTTTCAGGAAGCAAATTGTGTCATCAGCGTATCACAGGTTGTTTATGAGCCTTCCTCCAATCTTGATGCCACGTTCTCCTTCATATAGCTCAATTTCTCAGATTATTTGTTCAGCATACAGATTTAATAAGTGTGGTGAAAGGATACAACCCTGACACACTCTCTGTTTGATTTTAAACCATGCAGTGTTCCCTTTTTCTGTTTGAAGGACAGGTTCCTGCTCTGTGTACAGGTTCCTCATGAGTACAATTAAATTATGTCTCAATAAAGCTGTTTTATTTAACCATTGTGCCACAAGTATATTTACATATTTTTAATTGCAAAACATTTTTGTTTATATTAGTCACATTTCAAATAATATTTGTCTTCATCTAGATGTTCTATTGCAATTTGTACAAATGCGTTGTGACAACTAAAGAAAAATAACTTGAAATTTTAAGAATGAGAAATTAGGACTTTAGAGATTTGATTCCTCTGGAAAAATAATTCCTGGGTCAGAAATATGCTACATAAAAATAACTTTATAGTAAGTAAGTTTTAAAATCAAGTAGGATAAATCTCCAACCTTGTTCTTTTGGAAAATTGTTTTTGGGTATTCTAGTTCCCTTTGCTTTTTTAATAAACATTAAACTCAGATTGTCCATTTCTATGAAAACAAAACAAATAACAAAACCTGTTGAGAATTTGATTGGATTTAAGGATTAACTTTTTTACAATATTGAGTTTTTCAACCATGTACATGGCATATCCTTCTTTTTACTTAGGTTTTCTTTATTTCTTTTATCAATCTTTGATATTTTTAGCATAAAAATATTGCACACATTTTGTTAGATTTATGTCTATATCACATTTGTTGGTGCTAATGTAAATGGCATCACTTTTAAATTTTTATTTCTAATTGTTCCTTGCTAAAATAGATTAATAAAATTGATTTTATAAAATAATGACCATTTATCCTGCAATCATGCTAAATGCAATGACTGATTAGTTCTGGTAGCTTTTGGGGATTTGTTTTGAATTTTCTATGTAGACATTCATGTCATCTACAAACAAGTGACAATTTTATTTCTTCTTTTCTTCTCTGTGTGCTTTTCATTTCTTGTCTTACTGCTCTAGCTAGGACCTCCAGTACAATGATGAATAGAAGTGGTGAGAGCACACCTCCTTGCCTTATTTCAGATCTTAGGGGAAAGTATTTCATCTCCCCCTATAAAATACAATGTTAACTGCAGAATTTATTTTTGTACATTATCTTTATGAGGTTGAGGAAATTACTTCTATTCTTTAGTTTGCTAGGACTTTTTCGATCATGAATTATTTAATTTTGCCAAATGTTTTTTCTACTACATTTATTGATGATCAATTTTTTTTTCTTTTGTCTCTTGACATGATGAAGCTTATAGATTTTTTTTTTTTGGGGGTAATATTTTTGCCTAGTTATGGTGTCAGGGTAATGCTGGTCTCATAAAACAAATTAAGAATATTTCCCTTGTCCTTTATTTTCTGGAACACTTTGTGTAAAACTGTATTAGTAAACATTTAGTAGAATTTGCCAACAAAGGCATTTGAGTCTGGAGTTTTCTTTATGATAGGGTTCTAACCTACAAATTCAATTTCTTTAATTCATGAAGGATGATTCAGGTTATTTCTCTCTCATTAAGTATACCTTTCAAAGAGTTTGGTCATTCACCAACATTGTCAAATTTATGGGTGAAAATTTGTTATTAATACTCCTTTATTCTTTTTAGTTCTGTAGGATGTATACAGATGTCCCTCTCTAATTCCTATGCTAGTCACTTGTATTTTTTCTCCCTCTCTGTCTTTTTATGATCAGACTAATTACAACTTTATCAGTTTGATCGATTATCTCAAGAACTAGGTTTTATTTTCATTTATTTTATTTTTCTGTTTTCAGTTTCCTAGATTTTTGCTTTTATTATTTTTATGCCTTTCTTGTGCTTACTTTGAGTTTAATTTGCTCTTACTTTTCTAATGCAGTTTTTATTATTTTAAAACAGCTTTATTGAGACATAATTTAAATAATAAAATTCACCCATTAACCATTGTGCCACAAGTATATTTACATATTTTTAATTACAAAAGGTTTTTATTGGTTATATTAGTCACGTTTCAAATAATATTTGTTTTCATCTAGAAGTTCTATTGCAATTTGTACAAACGTATTGTGACAACTAAAGAAAAATAACTTTTGAAATTTTAAGAATGGGAAATTAGGACTTTAGAGATTTGATTCCTCTGGAAAGCTTTTCTAAAGAAAAACTTCCAGCTCAGAAACATGACGCACAAAGACATCGCTGCCTATGATGTGTTTGGGTGTTTCATGTGTTTGGCCCCAGTTTTAAGTTAGTATAGAAAAGCTCAAAGTATTCTATCCATATCAAAGGGATTTTGAGGTGAAAGCAGGTTTACTATTAAAACCTTAGATTCATTTTCATATCTGTGTTTATATTCTTACTTTTTCCTTATTATTTAATTTATTCATTTAGTTTTGGCAGAAGGAGTAGAACCAGAAAACATTAAGGTTGGGAAACATGTTCTTGGCAAAGAATTCCTTCCTCTCTTATTCCCTCTCTCCTTCCCTTCTTCCCTCTCTCCATCCCTTCTCCCATTTTTATTTTATTATTATTTTTTAAATTATAATTTGGGTGAAAATGTACAGAGTAAATTGGTTTTCTATTCAACAGTCCATACTCATTCTGTTTTGTGACATTTACTGCAACCCTCACATTGTGCCTGCATTCATCTCACTTCCCCTCTGTGCCCAACCCTTCCCTTCATCCTTCCTTCCCATCCTCTTTCCCCCTTCCTAGCTCTATCCCTGGACAAATGATGTCCCCTTGATCTCATTCATATGCTTGATTGGCCTTATGAGTGCATACATACCTCCTGATATTACTGTCACCTAATAGGCCTCTCTGGTGGCATAGTGGCTAAGACACTTGCCTGCTAACCAGATGGCTGGCGGTTCAAACCCACCAGCCACTCCTCGGAAGGAAGGTTGGGCAATCTACTTCCGTAGTGATACTGCCTCAGCAACCCAAGAAGGGGTCGCTATGAGTCAGGTCCGACTCGACGGCACATAACAACAACAACAACAACAACATCATTTGGCTGTAGTGCCTAAGGCACTTGACTGCTAACCAGAAGGCTGGCGGTTCAAACCCAACAGCCACTCCTTGGAAGGAAGGTTGGGCAATCTACTTCCGTAGTGATACTGCCTCAGCAACCCAAGAAGGGGTCGCTATGAGTCAGGTCCGACTCGACGGCACATAACAACAACAACAACAACAACATCATTTGGCTGACATTTGGGTTGGGGCTTAAGTTCAGTTCACTAAGCTTGAAGGGTGTCTGAGGGCCATAATCTCAAGGGTTCCAACATTTTTTTAATTTTTTCTTCATGATTTTGAGTTTAGTTCCACATTTTCCCCACTCTATCTGGGGCTTTTTATTGTTATCTCTTTCAGAGCTATCAGCAATGATAGCTGGCACCATCTGGTTCTGGCCTCAGGGTTGTAGATGCTGGGGTTCATGCACTCCATTGTACTGTTTCCTTGCATCTTCTTTGATTTTCTTCACTCTTCTTTGCTCCAGGTGGGGGAGAGACCAATAGTTGCAGCTTATATGGCTGCTCACAAACATTTAAGACCCCCATCGCTACTCACCAAAGTGATATGTAGAATATTGTCTTTATAGATTCAAAACAAAAAACCAAACTCACTGCTGTCACGTTGTTTTCAGACTCATGGTGTCCCCTCCTTGGGTTTCCGAGGCAGTATCTTTATGGAAGTAGATTGCCCAATCTTCCTTTCAAGGAGCAACTGGTGGGTTTGAACCGCCAGCCTTCTGGTTAACAGTCAAATGCCTTAGGCACTATGCCACCAGAGCTCCCCTTTATAGACTACGTTATGCCAATTGACCTTAGTGTACTCCGAGACTATAGTCCTGAGCCTCCATAACCAGTGACTCATTCCCTCAAGGTATTTGGTTGTGACTAAGACATTTTTGTAACTTTGCCCTGTATGTTCTACTACATTCATGAATA
>NW_006921916.1:3275662-3281254 GCF_000298275.1 Orycteropus afer afer
CGTAGTGATACTGCCTCGGAAACCCAAGGAGGGGTCGCTATGAGTCGGGGCCGACTCGATGGCAAATAACAACAACAACAATAAGCAGTCGTTACTCACTTTTGTCTCACTTCCCCAGCACTAAGTCAAATAAAAAACCAAACTCAAAACCTATTAGCATGCTAAGGAGACTATTGCACAGAGAATTTTATGAGCCAAGTTGCTACTGCATTGTCCCTGTACAGAGGGCTCAATAAGAACCAAAACCAGTAAAGCTTGTATATATAGAGAAAGAGAAATTTATCTTAGGAAAATGGCTCACACACTTAAAGAAGCTGGCAAGTCCCAAGTTCTTGGATCAAATGTCAAGCAGGAGGCTTTTCCTGACTCATGCAGCTGCAGGGGCTGATGAGCTCAGTGTTGGCAAGCAGTATACTGGCTGTTGACTCCAGTGAGTAACGAATCCAAGATCTCTAGGCCGAATAGTAGATTGTTCACTCATAGACAGTTGTAGGCAGCACAATGGAATCCCTATCCACAAAAGTGTCTCTTTTCCCAGGATGTTTATAAATATACTGGAAGCAGGCCACACTCCTAGGGAAATTCCATTTCAACAGACTGGCTGCTCAAAACATATACATCTAATCCCATCATTGGAGCAATCCACATCATTAAGTGCTTACTTAAACAGCACAGAACTGTGGTCCAGCCAAGTTGACACATAGCCCCAACTATCACATGACTATAGTAAAAAATCCACTATCTGACTCTTCTGCACATTAAGGATGTACATCTGGCAGTATAACAAATGCTGAGGTGCTAGGTAAGATTAACACTGGCTGTGATGGTTAAGGTTATGTGTCAACTTGCTTGGACTGTGATTCTCAGTAATTTGGCAACTATGTAATGATGTAATTTGGCAGTTATATAATGATCAAGTCATCCTCCATTTTTTAATAATGCTGATTTTTGCATAATGGCTTGAGCTTTGGAACTTAACCATATTGAAAAGTCAGGAGAGGGTGTAGTTTATTTGGTTTGTTTAATGAAGCATTGATTAAGTGGTGGGCTGCACTAAATCAAGTTGACTTGGTATACTGTGGAAGAAATTATCCAAAGGCCAGAGGCATATCTAAGATTTGGCAAGTATGGCATGTGCCCTGGGCTCTACTTGAAGGGGGTTGCCACTGAGCAGTTTCTATTACTTTCATTACTTTCCATGTTCTGATTATTAATGGATGTTTTGCGGCTGTTTCTTCTTGAGTTATGCCCCATAAGCAAATGAAGGTCCCAAAAGCTTTATTCCATTCACGTGATTAAAGTCTACTCTACTTTGAGGCAGCGGCTCTTCCCCAATCATATTTTGAGTGCCTTCTGACCTGAGGGGCTAATCTTTTGGCACTATATCAGACAGTGTTTTGCTGCTGTTTGTAAGGTTTTCACTGGCCAATTTTTTTAGAAGTAGATCGCCAGGTCCTCCTTCCTAGTTTGTCTTAGTCTGGAAGTTCTGCTGAAATCTGTCCACTATGAATGACCCAGTAGATATTTGAAATAACAGTGGCATAGCTTCCAGTATTACAGCAACACAGAAGCCACCACAGCCCCACCAACTGACAGATGAATGGTGGCAAGTCATTACACAAGTAATTTTATAACATAAGCTTATAAATCTCAGGGGCTAAAGATTAAAGATTTATAATGTAGACAACTGTTGCAAATGTTTATTTTGACCAAAAGAAAGGACTCTTGCACAGGGAAGTTCCTGGGGAGATGAGTGTCTCTTTATTGTCCTGGGGTGTGTAAGTGAGGCCTAACTCCTTAGGTAAGAGAGGCCCTGGTTGTGGGTCATGATTTTTATGCTGTTTTGTGGACAAATACATTTTTGAAGAGGAGGAGTAGACTGGGTTTCATCTTGTACCCAGAGTCCTGGGAGAGACTTGGGTCACAGCCTGAACAGCTCAGCCAGCAATGTTGTCAGTGAGACTGATTATTCTCTGGAGTTGCTTGGACTAGAAGAAAACGATGTCCCTTGCACAGAAAAGGTATCATTCTAATGTACACTTACCCTTTGTTTTCTTACTTGTAAATGTCATAGGCAGCATCTCCACAATTTTATTACATTGACCAGTGAATGAGAACGAGTAATTCCATAGAGCATTAGATGCTGGTGGAGACAGTCTGGAATTAGAAAAGTTGTCTTAGAGCCTCCCTTTCCACAGTCTGGGCCCTGAAGTCAGTGCTTCACCTTTGGCTTCAGGTTCCAGGCACATATCTGCTCCTGGCATTGCTCCTTGCCATAACTACCTATGATCACTACTGCTGACTGGTTCCTCTCAGGCCAGACTTGGCCTCACTTTGTATTTGTGCAGAATTTGACTCAATAGCTCTCATAGGTCAGTTTTCAAATATTCACTGTGTTGAGTTGGCTATCCATGCCTTATTCCCATTTAAAAAGTAATCTCTGTGGCTATCTATGTTTACTAGCTAATGAGAGTAAAATGATGGCACTCTGCTTTGACAGAGTGAGGGACTTTAAAAATTATGAGCATTGACAGTGAAGACTCTTTCCAACTCTACATAATTCTACTCACATTCTTCCTTAGTGAGGAAAAAAAAAAAAAAAGATTCAATGCCCCAAAAATCCATCTAGCCATCTCAGAGTAGGCAAGACTGACACCTAGTGACCAAATGAGAACACTCCTTAGGGAATTTCTAGCTTTGATTTTGGTCCAAGTTAATTAGGATAGTTAGTTATTTGTGTTTTTATACATTCATTCAATACAGAAGACATGCTCAAGCACTGGGGATAATGCCAGCACTGAAAATACCAAGTTAGGAGAACAGGGTCTTGTCTTACAGGTGCTCACAGTCTAGTAGAAGGGAACAAATAATTAAAACACAATTTGATGAGTGCTCAAAGTAATGTACCACCAACACTCTGGTTTGGTCTTAATTTCAAAGAATTTGGAAACTTGAGTCTGAGCACAGTAAATCCAAGTTCTTCATCTGTGGTACCAAAAAAGAAAGAAGAAAACAAGAAGGAAGAGGGGAAGGAGAAAGGGGAGGAAGGAAGGGAGGAGAAAAGAAGGAGGAGGGACAATCGTGGTTTGTACACTGGTTTTCACCTAACTCTTTGAGAAATAGTACAGGGTTGGATCCCTTCAGCTCTCTTTTTAGATGATGACTTTCCTAAATTTCCTAAATTTACACGAGCATCTAAAAGATTCATAATAGGCAAACTGTTACTTCTTGAGACTGTGTATTATATATTTCTAGGCTAGCTGCAAACTGTTTAAGAAAGGGAAGCCCCAGGAGGTTTCACATTCACAGGCTAATAATGCTAAATGAAGCAGTGAAGTGTTTAGAGTTTGAAGTTTTGAAGGAGACAGCCCTGCATATAGGTCCTGGTCCGTTTCTCCAGGTGGGTTATTAATGTTCTCAGCCTCAGCAGCTTCACCTGCACAATGGCAAGAGTACTTGTACCCCCTTCATATGGCTGCTGTGATGACTATGAGGGAGAAGGCACAAAAATCATCAGGCAAAAGGCCAGGCAGAGTGAGTCCAATAAATACAGGTACTTGCTACTCTTATGAAGAACTCAGGGATAGCTCCAGGGAAGAACAGTCCTTAACAGCATAGTTTCTTCCTGTATAAAGTAGAAGCTCAGTATAAAACTATTTGGTCTAGGTCTCCTGTGACTGTGATGGACACAGATGAGTCATAAATAACCATGTGCTTTTAGTTTTCTCAGCTGGAACATTCAATTCATTTTCACAAACCAGCAGGCAGAGCACCTGCTATAATTTAGCCCATGCCAGCCGATGAACAAACAGTAGGGTGGTGGGCAGAAGTATAAGTGAGCATGCTCCCAGATGTTTGTGGTTACAGAAATATGGGTTGAGCATTAAAGGAAGTTGATTTAGGACAATTGGATTTTCTGTAACACTTAATTGAATATTACCAATTCAAGTAATATGTTGTTCCATATAGAAAGGGAGAGAAAGTGAGTTTGACTCAGGAGTTTTTAACATCTAAAACTTCCTAATTCTATGAGGAAATGACTTATAGTCAAACTCACTGAAATTCACTACATATACATGATATATATAAAATTCCTTATTACTCAAGGTATGGTCCATGCACTAGTCAGTAGTATTGGCATCCCCCAGGAGCTTTTAGCAGTTCTGGTGGTGTAGTGGGTAAGGCATTTGGCCACTAACCAGAAGGTCAGCAGTTCAAACCCACCAGCTGCTCCCCAGGAGGAAGATGAGGCAATCTACTTCCATGAAATTTACAGCCTTGGAAACCCAATGAGGGTCTCTATGAGTCAGAATCATCTTGATGGCAATGGGTTTGTTTTTTTTGGTTTTTGGGAGCTTGTTAAGAATGCAGACTCTCAGGCCCCACCCATCCATCACCTTCTTAGTAAAAAAAATCTATATTTCATCAAGATCTCCAGTTGATCTCTTTCTTTCTTAAAAAACTATTTTATTTTTGTAAGAACATATATAGCAAAACATTTGCCAATTCAGTGCCATTCATTTTGTTCATATTGTACAATCATCACCATGATCTCTTTCTAAGTTTTTCCATCACCCTTCCTATAAACTCAATGCTCCCCTGATCGGTGCAGAAGTTCCTAGATAGAGTGAGAGAACAATGTGGAATGAAATGCAAAATCATTAAAAAAAAAAAAATGCTTGTCTGATAGAGCCTGGTGTGACCACTGAGACTGTGGCCCATAGTTACCCTTCAGGTCTGGAACTGAACTCACTCCGGTGGCTTCCAGCCAAACAATAGACAGGCATATAAGGTGAACAAGTAGATGCACTCCATAGAATGATCAATCATGGGAGATCAGAAGGGCAGTATTTGCACAGGGAGATAGCTCAGGGGGCAGGGATGCATAGGAAAGAGGGACACAAGGAAGAGTTAACTACAAGGAGGAAGTGGGAAGAGAGCTTTACATTATGGGGAATTGCAGTCAATGTCACGAAAAAAATGTATATGAATTATTGCATGGAAAAAGAATTTGCTCTGTAAACTTTCACTCAAATTACAATAAAAATAAAAACTACAACAACAACTCAATGCCCCACTAAGCTAAGACTCCTCTTTTCCCCCTCCCTTGTAACCCTGGTAATCATTAATAAAGTTTTGTCTTTATTCATTTGCCTATTCTAGATATTTCATATAAGTAGGATCATACAATATTCATCCTTTTGTGATTGATTTAATTCACTCAGTGTTTTCAAGGTTTATTCATGTTGTAACATGTATCACGACTTCTTTCCTCATATAATGGAGTACCATATTTTATTTCTCTTTCATCTATTGATGGACATTTTGGTTGTTTCTACTTTTGGCTATTGTGAGTAGTGCTGCAACGAGCGATGTTGTTGTTGTTGTTGTTAAGTGCCATCGAGTCGTTTCCGACTCATAGCAACCCATGCACAGCAGAACGAAACACTGCCCGATCTCACGCCAGCCCCGCAATCCCTGCTATACTTGAGACCATCATCGCAGCCACCGTGTCAATCCATCTCGTTGAAGGCCTCCCCCTCTTTCGTCGACCCTCCACCCTACCAAGCATGACATCCTTCTCCAGGGAAT